>NW_027361693.1:11612500-12212500 GCF_039654945.1 Dendrobates tinctorius
TCATCAGAGGTGGCACTCAAATCACCCTTGTTTTCCCCTGCATCACATATTTCCAAATGCCCAACTGATTTTGGGGAACCACAGATGCGCCATTCTGCAGAGATCTTCACCCATTCTACTCCATGAGCATCAGCGGTCTGCTCCAAAGATTCATAGAATCCAGAGGAGGAAACATTTGCACCGATGCCCAAAAGTTTTTCATGTTTCATGAGCATCATGATGAGAGCATTATACTGCCTCTGTACAAATCCCTGGTTAGACCACACATGGAGTACAGTGTACAGTTTTGGGCACCAGTGCTCAGGAAGGATATAATGGAACTAGAGTGAGTACAAAGGAGGGCAACGAAATTTATAAAGAGGATGGGGGAACTACAATACCCAGAGACAATAGCAAAATTAGGATTATTTAGTCTAGAAAAAAGATGACTGAGGAGCGATCTAATAACCATGTATAAGTATATAAGGGGACTAAACAAGTATCTCTCCGAGGATCTGTTTATACCAAGGAATGTGACTGTCACAAGGGGGCATTCTCTGCGACTGGAGGAGAGAAAGTTTTTCCACCAACATAGAAGAGGATTCTTTACTGTTAGGGCAGTGAGAATCTGGTATTCCTTGCCTGATGAGGTGGTGATGGCGACCTCAGTTGAGGGGTTCAAGAGAGGCCTGGATGTCTTCCTGGAGCATAACAATATTGTATCTTTCAGTTATTAGGTTCTTTAGAAGGACGTAGATCTGGGGATTTATTCTGAAGAAGTATAGGCTGAACTGGACAAATGTTTTTTTCGGCCTTGGTAACAATGTTACTATGTTATGTTACTATGTTAAATCTGGGGCCAGACGAATTAAGGTCCAAGCCTAATCCAGACCTTCCTCACCAGACATTAAGCACCAAGTGTGGAAGTGATCCTGATAAGACTCAGATACCAGAGGAACACATGCACTGTACTGTGATGTAAGGGCAGGAAGAGGAGGAGGGAGACTGTCAGAGTGAGGAGTGTGGTAAGGGCCCCATTACATTTAGCGATGCACCAACGATCCCAACCACGATATGACCCGGTCAGTATCGTTGGTGCATCGCTAAATGGTCGCTAGTGAGCTGCCAAACAGGCAGATCTCAGCAGTGACGCAGCAACGCATCAGCGGTCGTTACTTACTTGTGAGAAGTGGCGATGATGATGTCCTCCGCCCGCGTCCACACGACGCTCGTGGGCGGCAGCAGGAAGCAAAGCAAGAAGCCGCTGACGAGAAACGGCCCAGGACGTTCTTGCTCTATCAGCGATAACCAGCGGGGGAGCCGGTCGGAGGTAAGTATCACATGTATCGATATCGCTAGCAATATCGCTGCTGCGTCACAAAACCGGTGACGCTTTAGCGATATTGCTAGCGATATTGCTATGTGTAAAGCCCCCTTTACAGAGAGGATGATAATGAGGTTGTAGATTTCACTTTTTGTGAATCCAGAGGAACTCAGCTGTTAAGCTCAGCAGAGGGGGTGGAGAAGGAAGATGAGAAGGTTACATTGTGTCTTATCACACACAATATTAAAGTCTCCCAGCAAGATGACCGCTCCTGTTTTGACCTCATTAACTTTTTTAAGTAATCTATTCAGAAAGGAGATTTCGTTTTTGTTTGGAGCATAAATCTTCACTACCGTGCAAGATGCATTATTTAATGCACAAATGAGAATGTGGAATCTGCCCAATGGGTGTGCTACCTCATTGACAATTTGAAATGGGACAGCACCCCTGATCATTGTAGTCACTCCCGCCTTCTTTGATGGAGAAAGTTCTTTAAACATATGTGGAAAAGATTTATGTTTAAAAATAGGTTGGTTATCATTCGCCAACTTGACCTCTTGCAAGCAGATTACATCAGCATGTATATGGGTAATTTCTTTCAGCAAAGCCTATCTTTTATTGGGACTATTAAGACCCCTAACATTATATGAAAGAATTTTCATTAAAACAGTATAGTATAAACAAGTGTTAAATAACAGTTAGCCTAATAAGGCCAGTTTTACAGAGATGAAGACTGTAAGAGCCCTCCTGGCGGACTCACAAGGTTGGAGTCTCACCTTTGCGGGGTAAAATAAAAAAAATTGTGGCAAAGTTCCCCACAGATACCACTAGTTTAATTATGTAAACATACATTAGTGGATAAAAAACGGTAGCTTCAATCTCTGTCCCTAAACTCAGGTTCTTCCAAAACAAATTTTAGGAACCTGAAACCTTCCTTAGCAGTTTTGACAACATAATTTCTGTTGTTATACCAAACTAACAACTTAGTTGGGAAGCCCCAACGGTAAGGTACTTTGAGGTTTCTTAATTTGGCAGTAATGTCCCTGAAGGCTCTCCTAGCCTCCATAGTCTCCTTTGAAAAATCCGAGAAGATTTTGATGTCTCTATAAGGTTCTGGAAGAAAGCCTTTTTCTCTAATGTTTTGTAGTGCCTTTTCTTTGGCTTCAAAAAAATGAACGCGCAAGATGGTATCCCTAGGTTTATCCTGAGATAGACCCTTGGGGCGTGGAAGATGGTAGAACAGGTCAATATTTAGCTCTAGATCCGAAAGAGTTGGTACTGCCTTTTTAAACATAGCCTTTGCGTATCCAGAAAGTTCATTCTGAGATATGATTCAGGAATCCCCCAGATCTTCAAATTATTCCACCTACTTCGGTCCTCCAGATCGGTTAATTTTGATTTAAGAGTGCTGATCTCTGCTTGTAATATCGAGTTTTGCTTAGAGAGAAATCCCGAGTCTCTTTCCATTACCTCTATCCTATCCTCAATTTTGTCAAGTCTCTTGTTAATTGCGTCGCACGTATCTTTGAGGGTTTTGTCCTGAGCCTCAAAGCCTAATCTTATAGTGCCATTGAACGTTTTAAATAAGTTGGCCATAAAGCCTTCTGTAGTATGTTTGAAGAACCTACAAATTCCTCACAGCTAATCTCAGGGGGTGGTGTTATAATTGAAAAAAGAGGTTCAGTATGAACTCTTTTAGCCCTCTGCCTATTGGGCTAGCATTAAGGGAGTAATCGTCAGAGGGGCAGTCTGAGTCTTCTGCGGTCAAGAGGGACCTATTATCATGGCTATCTGCACCTCCCCTTAGCTGATTTTGTTGTGTCCATTTCTTCATTCACGACGGAAGTTTCCCCAAGGACTGCTCTAGGGGGCCTCCTTCTGAGCGCCACCAACTGACTGGGAAGGGGGTTGAGTCGTTTTGGAAATGGCTCCCCCTTTTGTAATGTTGCTATGGATCGTGAAGAAGTATTTTTTAACAGGATCACTTTTGAGAAAGTCCTTCTTTAAAGGGGACCTCAATTTCAATGGACTTACTAGATTGGATACATCTCCCCATGGTTTTGAACTATATTGAGAGTTAGGTCTGTCCCTCTGTGATTTATAACTTGGTTTCCCCTCTGAAGACATGGCTCACTTCTACTAATACTCTAGTAATTTGTGCTAGTAGGTTTTTATAATATATAGTATATTGTAATAGCTTCTCTGAAAAAGAAGTAAAGGGTTAATACAGGTGACATATGGCACATTAATAATTATTTCTATACTGAGGCACTACCAAAAATGCAATCAACCAAATTAGATTTCACTACTACAGGATGAATCAGAGGAGAGGTTAAACTCCAACTGTGAGTGCAGTGAATCCTCCCTCAAAGTATATGCCAAAAAAGTATGCAAATTGTAAAAAAAAGGTTAAACAGGAACAGCTAAATAACAGATTGACACATTTTTTAGTACACCGTCTCAATGGAGACTTACGTAACGGGAAGAGATTATCGTGACCCTTGTCCAGATCAAGTAACCTGTAAAAACCTAACAATATATTGTTTCTAAAGTCAAATGTTGTAATAACAGGCTGCAGTAACAGCGTTTCCCTGAATCTCACGTGAAGACCGAGGAATATATTGTGCTATGACTGCTGTGTTGGCTGTGTAATTGTTCCTTCAGCCAGTAGTTATCAACAAACAGGCAGTATTAGCGCTATTATGTAACAAATAGAATATGACTTCAAGCATTTATTGATGATAATGGTCCCCCTCCAATGTGCTCCAAGTGCGTGCCGTCCCAGCTCTCTGTTCAGTAAAGTTAGCGCAGCTTCAGCTGTATAAAAAGCATGGAGAAGCGGGCACGACGCCAAGGGAATCCCTGAGGCTGACGTCACAGCTGAGGTCTGTGAGCAGAGGAGAGCACAAAGTGCAGCCGAAACTTCTTTCCCTCGCCGCTGGAGAGTTCAGCTTATTGACAGTAATACTAAATGAACGGTAACAGTCTATGCATCAAGGGGCAGCATATAGGTCAGAACTGTGTGAATGCAGCAAGCTGGAGTGCGTATGTGGCAGGGATTACTTTCTCACAATCAGCTGAGGGAAGCACCGCTCTATCTCACAGTCAATATATAACGGCACCTGGCACTGGAATTCCCCAGAATAACCATATAAGGACCAGCACTATTCCTTCCTGGGATTCCCCTAAGTCAGGACCACAGTAACAGCTTAGAGACAATGCAGGCATGCAGCTTGGCCTGAACTACATTACCAGTCAGCTGTTGAAGGTGCCGCTCTGTCTGTCCTCAGACCACTGGGTTTAACAGAAATTAACTGAGCTGTGCCTTGCTTCTGATCAGCGGTTCTTGTTGCCCAAAGGTCAGGGGGTCCTCCTTAAGGCCCCTTCACACTAAGCGACTTACCAGCGATCCCGACACCGATATGAAGGTGTCAGGATCGCTGGTAAATCGCTATGTGATCGCTGGTGAGCTGTCACACAGACAGCTTCACCAGCGATCAGCACAGCGATGCCGAGCGCCCGGCATCGCTGGCCATCCTGTAAAAAATAGAATCAAAATAAAAAATATAGTTATTCTCACCTTCCGATGTCGCGTTCAGCCATCCTGCCTCTCTCCACGCTCCGGTCCCAGTGATCCTTTGCGAGAATGACCGCGAGATGTCACAGTCTCGCGGGATAACAAAGTCTCGCGGTCATTCAAATCAAATCAATCAAATCAAATTTATTATCGCCAAGTACATATTACATATATACAAGGAATTCTTTGTGGCAAAGAGGCAACATAATATATAACAACAGATACAACAAGTAACATCTAACAAGACAGATACAGTATATAGTCTACACATGACGATTTAATTGTTGAACAGAGAGTGGATAGAAGCTGTTCATATGGCGGTTGGTGCTGCATTTGGGGACTCTGAAGCGACGTCCTGAAGGGAGTAGTTGGAATGAGGAGTGTCCCGGGTGAGAGGGTCGGATGAAATTTTCAATGCGTGGGATCGAATACTCTTATCATAAAGATCCTGGATCTTAGGCAGGGGGGAACCTATAATTCTCTCTGCTGTTCTGAAAGTCCTTTGTAAGCGGAGTTTGTCATGCGCAGTGGCTCCCCCATACCAGACTATCAGAGAGGAACAAATCACAGATCTGATGACAGCATTAAAGAATAAGATCAGCAGATTCTTAGACAAACCATATCTTTTCAGCTGACGCAGGAAGAACATCCTCTGTTGTGCTTTTCTTATAACAGCATCCACGTTTTTCCCCCATTTAAGATCATGAGAGATGATAACACCAAGGAATTTGGTCTCTGTGACCAAATTTGTGCAAAGGATCACTGGGACCGGAGCGTGGAGAGAGGCAGGATGGCTGAACGCGACGTCGGAAGGTGAGAATAACTATATTTTTTATTTTTTAAATTATTTTTTAGACATGATCGCTGGTCTCCCGCCTGTCACACGCAGCGATGCGTGCTGGCCAGCGGGAGACCAGCGACCAAAGAAATGTCCAGAGGTTTCTTCCAGCTATCAGCGATACCGGCAGGGGGGCCGCTCGCTGATCGCTGTCACACACAGCAATCTCGCTGGTGAGATCGCTGTTATGTCACAGAAGTTGTGACTCAGCAGCGATCTCGCTACCGAGATTGCTTAGTGAGACGGGGCCTTTAGTAATATAAGGGCATTTTCTAACAGATCCTGAGCTCCAAAAGGTCTTTAAAATCAGTTCCACAGTCAGTTTAGACTGAGATACAGAGTATGGGAGATCACTCCGCCTCCACACCCTCTAGCCACAGAGATACAGAGTATGGGAGATCACTTCGCCTCCACACCCTCCAGCCATAGTTCCATGGTGTGAATGAATGAATGAAATTTAAAAATAGAGTTTTCCAAGTCCAAAATGAGCGATCTTGGTGTCAAAACGCTCAGTCCTGCTTCAATAATAAGATCCAGTAGGTTTTGGTCCAGAAACAATTTTCAAAAATCAGCTTAGGGTCGCTTTAGTGGGAATCAATCCAGGAGCTCTGAGCTCTCACTGCTTACATGAGCAGTGCTCAAGCCACACCCCCCACAACACATGTTTCTCAAGCCATCATAACATCTCCACCTGATCCTCACTCACTGTCCAGCAATTTGTACTATTCACTCTACTCACTCTACTCCACCCTCTCTTAGTACAGGAGCCTGCCCTCAGTCCAGCAATTGTGGTTACAAGCAAGGATGTTTCCTCGTACACATGTCAAAGCTAAAAGCTTGAACTCAACCCTGTCTAATCTGTTGACCACAGACATGCTTTCCATCTCTTAGATACTGAAAGTTGATGGCTGTCACAGTACTCCAGTACCAGTTGCTCAATTGCTATTACTTCTCTAAGAAAGTGGTGCCTGCACTATACCAGCAGGTTGCAGACAATACCAACCATTTCTTGAAAAAAATCTGTCTGCCAAGGTGCATTTCAACACTGACACCTCGATGAGCAAACATGGGCAGCGGCATTACATCTCCCTAAATGGGTGGGTGACTGTGGTGACTGTGGGGACAAGTGGTCAAGGGGCTGAGCCACAAGTTATGGAATCCCCCAGGCTTACGGGACAAACCTCTGTATCGAATACTTCCTCCACATAGAAGAGCATCTGCCACTGGCCACTAGTATGCAGTCAGGGTAATTTGGGTCCTGATTCGAGCCCTTCACCTTTTAAAATCACCTGATGAATCCTTGTATCCATCCTAGAGAGGGGGAAACGTGTCGGGATGAGATGCATGTATCTAGAGGCTTAGTTATAATCTACTATGTTTATACATGCGGTTGAACTTGCCTGCAGGCTCAGTGAGAGTTACTCAATGGTAGAACTAAGAAAAATTTCTGATGTGTCATTGAAGCAATATGCACCCTAGTATAGGATGTGGGGTGCACTTTTGTTGACAGCTTATTTTTTAAGGAATAAGACATCCTTTACCTTATACATGTAAAATACTTCTTATGTTTAACATGTAAAGCACCATGGAATAAATGGTCCTATAATAATAAATAATAATAGTGTGTCATTGTTTGTCACGGATATGTCATCTGAAAGCAGGAGATGAGAAAACTGGGCTCCTGCACTATCCCTAGTACTAAAGGGGGCCCTATCTGTCCTTAACTTGGGGGTACCCTTGAAGGTAGGGAGGCCCAAGTCACCGACCTGTCCCTATCTCCTGTTTAACCCTCAGCTATACCCCCAACCCCCACAGCTGGGGGTGTACAGCACAGGATATAATAAATTAGAAAACAACAGGGTTAAAGTATACAGAATGGGAGGAATAGGCCTAAGCAACAGCACATGTGAAAAAGATTTGGGTATACTAATAGATCACAGACTGAATATGAGTCAACAGTGTGATGCAGCAGCAAAAAAGGCAAATGCAATTCTAGGATGTATTAACAGAAGCATACAGTCTAGATCACATGAATGCATTATTTACCTCTACTCCTCTTTGGTCAGACCTCATCTGGAATATTGTGTCCAGTTTTGGGCACCACATTTTAAAAAAGACATCAACAAACTGGAGCAAGTTCAGAAAAGAGCAACCAGAATGGTGACCGGTCTGCAAACCCTGTCTTATGAGGAAAGGTTGCAGGATTTGGGATTGTTTAGTTTGCAAAAGCGAAGACTGAGAGGAGACTTAATAGCTGTCTACAAATATCTAAAGGGCTGTCACATTGTAGAAGGATCAACTTTATTCTCATTTGCACAAGGAAAGACTAGAAGCAATGGGATGAAACTGAATGGGAGGAGACACTGATTAGATATTAGGAAAAACTTTTTGACAGTTAGAGTGATCAATGAGTGGAACAAGCTGCCACAAGAAGTGGTTAGTTCTCCTTCAATGGAAGTCTTCAAACATAGGCTGGACAGACATCTGACTGGGATGATTTAGCGAATCCTGCTTTGAGCAGGGGGTTGGACCAGATGGCCCAGGAGGTCCCTTCCAACTCTACAATTCTATGATTCTATGAAAGTAAATAACTGCACACAGCTAACTTAATAGACAATATAATATACGTGAGGGATAAACACAACACCAATAACAAAGTAAACAACACGGTATACTTCACCAAACTCATAGGTGAAGCCACGAGTAAAAACAGAAACTCCAACAGTGGACTGGTTTGCAAGAGGTAATCAAATGCTATAATCAGCACCCAGGAAAGTTCTGAGCCATACTAAAAGGAAGAAAGCTTTCCCAGCAACCTCAGCCAGAAATCAAAAAGTTAACTCCTGCCGAGCTGGACATCAGTGAATGAATCAACGTCGACGTCCAACCTCAGGCTCAGCAACAGAAAAGTCTAAGACTGCACAACAGACTCCCCAGTGTGAACAGAGTCCTACGCTGGGATGACAGTACCCTGCCCTCTACGAGGGACCCCAGGGCCCTCAGGATGCCGTGGACCTTGTCTATCAGGGTGACGACAATGAAAACCAGCAACTAGTCGATCAGCATGAATATCCATTGCAGGCACCCAAATCCTCTCCTATGGACCATAGTCACACCAATGCACCAGATATTGTACTGAACAGCGAACGATACGAGAGCCAACAATCCTGGATACCTCAAATTCTAAAGAGCCATCCAATAAAACTGGTGGTGGAGGAGTGGGAGTCATGCCCCCCAAACCCACAAACTTCTTCAGAAGCGACTTATGGAAAACATTATGAATTCTTTAAACTGCAGGTAAGTCCAACCGGAAGGCCAGAGGGTTCACAACGGCCGAAATTCTGAACAGACCGATAAAATGGGGACACAACTTAAGTGAAGGTAACTTGAGTTTGATGTTCCTAGTGCATAACCATACCAAATCACCCACATTCAGGTGCGGACCAGACACACGTCCACAGTCAGCCACACGCTTATACCTAAAACCCATACAAAGTAAATGTTGCTTAACTTTCCTCCATGTAGACGATTATGACGCACCCACGCGATCCTGCTCTGGAACCCCAGAACAATACCCTTGATGAAGAGTTCAGAATTGAGGATGTAGGCCATAGACAAAGAAAAAGGGGTCTCGCCAGAGGACTCATGACAATTATTAATGGCGAACTCCACGAGAGGGAGGTAGGTTGGCCACTCCTCCTGATTGTCAGAGACAAAGCAGCGCAAATACTGTTCTAGATTTTGATTCGTGTGCTCTGTTTGTCCATTCGACTGAAGATGAAAAGCCGACGAATGAGACAACTTGATCCCTAAGTGAGAACAGAAAGCTTTCCAGAACCTAGCAACAAACTGAGCACCCTTATCAGACACAATGTCAGATGGAACCCCATGGAGTCTGACCACTTCACGGAGAAATATCTGAGCCAGAGTTTTGGCATTGGGTAAAGATGGTAGCGCCACAAAATGTGTCAATTTAGAAAAGCGATCAATCACCACCAAAGTAACAGAGTTACCAGCAGAGGTAGATAGATCCATAATAAAATCCATGGAAATATCTGTCCACAGTTTGCTAGGCACACTAAGTGGAAACATACCAGAAGGATGAGAGTGCGAAGACTTGGAACATGCACTTGTGGAACTGGCTGCTACATAGGAAGCGACATCCCTCTGAATATTGGGCCACCAAAACCGACGTAACAAAAGCTCCAAAGTGCCCTTAAACCCTGGATGACTGGCCAAAAACGCATCATGATGCTCCCCCAATACTTTAAGATGAAGGTGCAAAGGAACAAAAGACTTGTTAACTAGAAGATCTGCAGCGCGTCCTCCTGAGCCTCAGCTATCTCAGATTCTACTTCAGTGATGAGGGCATACACTACCACACCCTTCTGGAGAATGGGAACCTGCTCCTCACATGGTTCTCCACCAGGAAAACTTCTGGACAATGCCTCAGCCTTAGTGTTTTTTGAACCAGGTCGGTAAGTAACAAAAAAATTGAACCTGTTAAAGAACAGAGACCAGCGAGCCTGTCTAGGTGAAAGACACTTGGCTGACTCCAGATACAAGAGATTTTTATGGTCAGTAATCACCATAACAGGATGAGCGGCCCCCTCCAAGAAATGTCGTCACTCCTCAAAGCCTATTTAATGGCCAGCAATTCCCTGTTACCTATGTCATGATTGTGCTCAGCTGACGACATCTTCTTCGAGAAAAAGTCACAAGGATGCAATTTATCAAGAGATGGGCGCTGAAACAACACTGACCCCACCTCCACCTCAGAAGCATCCACCTCGACAATGAAGGGAAGGGACACATCTGGCTGAACCAGGATGGGAGCCAAGGCAAAGCTCCTATTCAAACTATCAAAAGCATGCAGCACACTTACAGACCAGTTAGTAAAGTCTGTACCCTTCTTAGTCATTTCTGTTAACGGTTTAGCTACCACAGAAAAGTTTTTATAAACTATCTGTAATAATTTGAAAAACCCAAGAACCGCTGTAATGCTTTGAGGTTATTGGGCCGGTCCCAATTTACACAGCCTGCAACTTAGCGGGGTCCATCCTAAGCCCCGAGGCAGAAATAATATACCCAAAAATGGTAATTCTTGTACACATAAAACACACTTTTCAAGCTTAGCGTATAGCTTGTAACTTGTTCTTCCTGAGCAGTTGCAACACCTGCTTAACATGCTCCAAGTGTGAATCGCGGTCAAGCAGTATGTCATCCAAATACACAATCAAAAATTTGCCTAAGAGGGGAGCAAATACATAATTTATAAAATGCTGAAATACTGCAGGTGCGTTGTTTTACACAAAAGGCATTACTAAATTTTCAAAGTGACCCTCAGGAGTATTAAAAGCAGTCTTCCACTCATCCCCCTGTCGGACTCTAATGAGGTTATATGGTCCCTGAGGTCAAGTTTAGTAAGCCACACAAGAAAAAGTATCCCTGTAGGGAATGCACACCACAATACTTTATATAAAAAGGCAAAACTTTATTAACAATGACAGTTTAAAACATTCTTAACATTCCATATACTTAACATTCTCTACAGTGGTACTTTTTCTTGTGTTGTCCATTTTGCCTGACACTGGCATTGCACCCTCTTATAAATAGACCAACCCTCATTAGTAGGCTACACTATTGTTTAGTAAACCACTTGGCACCAGAAAGCTGATTAAACAGATCTGGAATAAGCGGCATAGGATACGGATCACGAACGGTAATCTGGTTAAGCTCCCTAAAGTCCAGACATGGAAGTAACCCACCATCTTTCTTCTGAACAAAGAAAAAAATGGCAGCGACTGGAGATGGTCATGGTCTAATGTGACCCTTGCTCAAGCTCTCTGTAATGTACTCCTTAAGGGCTTGTCTCTCCGGACCGGACAGATTATATATTTTGCACTAGGGAAGTTTAACTCCTGGTTTCAACCTTTATCGTGCAGTCATAAGGCCGATGCGGCAACTCCTGACATCAGAAAACTCCAGCAAAGGTTCAGGAATACAGGAATCACAGCTGAAATACACGTGCCAAAGCAGTTTTCTTTGCAGAAAGTGACCCACTAGACCATGTCCTGGTATTTCCAGTCAATTACTGTGTTTTGAACCAACAACCAATTAAACCTCAACACCACCTGTTCCGGTAGCTTCTTAAGTACCATGCACGTTAACCGCTCAGAATGTAAGACCCCGATGTGAAGTTCCAAATCCCATACACACTCTTTAAAGACCCCTTGAGAGAGAGGAGGTGCATCAATGTCCATAATGCGAATAGTACTAAGTAGCTTGTCGACACTTAACCCGAATGTGCGGGCAAAATGGTCATCAATAATATTCGCTGTGGAACCACTATCCAAGAAAACCTTGATAGAAACTTCCTGATCCCCCATGATTACTCTTGTGGGAAGCATACTCTGGGATGCCATCAGGGAGGATATACGTAGGCTCAGACTGGGATCCTCCAAACCCCCGGAGCCTATCAGTTTTCTGCCAGCAAACCTTTTTTTCGGAACCAAGGGACAAGTGTTAATAAAATGTTCCTTCTTGCAGCAGAAAAAACAGACCCCTTTCTTTAGGGAAAAGAGGCTTTTTATTCTCATGCGTTGTCCCAGCGATCTGCATTGGTTCTGCAGAGGTCTCCAGGGTAGCAATAGGTGATGTTGCCCCCTCCCACACAGATTTGGTCTCCTGGGACCTCTAATGAAAACAGCGGTCAATGCGGACTACTAGTGCCATGGCCACCTCCAGAGAGGCAGGAGTCTCATCCATCACCAAAGCCTGTTTGATCCTCTCAGAAACCCCATGCAAAAACTGACTCCTGGGAGCAGGGTCGTTCCACTGTGTATCAACAGATCAGTGATGAAATTCAGCAGAATACTCCTCAGCCGGCTGATCCCCCTGAATGAGCAAACAAATTTTGGAAGCCAGTTTATCTGGATCGGCATAGATAAGACCAAGTGCAGAAAAAAAAGTCCACTGATTCAAACACCAGGGAATCAGAGGGCAGAGAAAAAACCCATGCTTGTGGGTCCCCACACAACAAGGAGACCACTATAACCACATGTTGTTCCTCTCCTCCTGAAGAGAGAGGATGCAGATGGAAATACAGTTTGCAGGACTCACGAAATGAAGTGAACTTACTGAGATCACCTGAAAACCGCAGATAGCCTAGATGATGCCTCAGACTGCACCGCAGAAGCTGACAATGCTTGTTGCTGAACCGCCCCTTTAAGCTCTGTAACCTGTATAGACAGAGCCTCCAACTGTAGTAAGAGAAGCTATGGAATCCATGGAAGATAAAGTTTTGGGCCGATTATGTCACGGGAAAACAGGAGATGAAGAAACTGGGATCCTGCACTGCCCCTACGACTAAAAGGGGCCCTATCTGTCCATAACTTGGGGGTACCCTTGAAGGTAGCGAGGCCTAAGTCACCGACCTGTCTCTAACTCCTGTTTAACCCTGAGCTCAACCCCCACCCCAGGAGGTGTACAGCAAAGGATATATTAAAATAGAAAACAACAGGGGTTAAAGTAAACAACTGCACACAGCTAACTTAATAGACAATACAATATACGTGTGGGATAAACACAACGCCAATAACGAAGTAAACAACAAGGTATACTTCACCAAACTCCTAGGTGAAGTCACGAGTAACAACAGAAGCTCCAACATTGGACCGGTTTGCAAGAGGTAATTAAATGCTATAATCGGCAGCCAGGAATGTTCTGGACCATACTAAAAGGATGATGACGTTCCCAGCAACCTCAGCCAGAAATCAAAAAGTGAACTCCTGCCAAGCTGGACATCAGTAAATGAATCAATGTCAACGCCCAGCCAAAGTGTGAACAGAGTCTAAAGATGGCATGACAGTATTGAATGGCTGGATTTAAAATCTGATTAAGAGTGTATCCTCTTGTGAGGTGATTTATTAATGGATACTATACCACTGATATATTCAAAGCTCTTATATGTCGTTGGGACATGGTTGGGTCTAACATCTAATGGGAAATATTCCTCTCTGAGGTGACCTAATAAGGGCTATAATGCTATAATGTTAACATTTTTATACATGTACTAAATATCTCTCATGTATTGTTGAGACAAAGTATGTTCTTACTAGATGGTGGCCCGATTCTAACGCATCGGGTATTCTAGAATATATATGCAGTTTATTTTTGAAGATTTAATAATAATGCAATAATGCACCCCCCAATCCTGATATGTATGGTTCTCTCACCCCCAATCCTGATATGCATGCTACCCCTCATCCCCCTATCCTGGTATGCATGGTCCCTTGACCCCCCAATCCTGGAATGCATGGTCCTCTCATCGTCTAATCCTGGTATGCACGGTCCTCTCACCTCTCTTTCCTGGTATGCATGGTCTTCTTACTCCCCTTTCGGGGTATGCATGGTTCCCTCACCTCCCAATCCTGGAATGCATGGTCCTCTCACCCCCAATCCTGGTATGCATGGTCCTCTCACCCCTCTTTCCTGGTATGCATGGTCCTCTTACCCCCCTTTCGGGGTATGCATGGTCCCCTCACCCCCAATCCTGGTATGCATGGTCCTCTCACCCCCCAATCCTGGTATGCATGGTCCCCTCATCCCCCTTTCCTGGTATTAATGGTCCCCTCACCCCCCAATCCTGGTATGCATGTTATCCTCACCCCCCTTTCCTGGTATGCATGGTCCTCTCACCCCCCTATCCTGGTATGCATGGTCCCCTCACCCCCCTTTCCTGATATGCATGGTCCCCTCACCCCCCAATCCTGGTATGCATGGTTCGCTCACCCCCCAATCCTGGTATGCATGGCCCCTCATCCCCCTATCCTGGTATGCATGGTCCCCTCACCCCCCTTTCTTGGTATGCATGGTCCTCTCACACCCCAATCCTGGTATGTATGCTCACCGTCACCCCCCTTTCCTGGTATGTATGGCCCCTTCACCCCCCAATCTTGGTATGCATGGCATCCTCACCCCCTTTCCTGGTATGCATGGTCCCCTCACCCCCCTTTCCTGATATGCATGGTCCCCTCACCCCCCAATCCTGGTATGCATGGTCCTCTCACCCCCCAAACCTGGTATGCATTGCCCCTCCTCCCCCTATCCTGGTATGCATGGTCCCCTCACCCCCCTTTCTTGGTATGCATGGTCCTCTCACACCCCAATCCTGGTATGTATGCTCACCATCACCCCCCTTTCCTGGTATGCATGGTCCCTTCACCCCCCAATCTTGGTATGCATGGTATTCTCACCCCCCTTTCCTGGTATGCATGGTCCCCTCACCCCCCTTTCCTGATATGCATGGTCCCCTCACCCCCCCAATCCTGGTATGCATGGTCCTCTTACCCCCCTTTTGGGGTATGCATGGTCCCTTCACCCCCCAGTCCTGGCATGCATGGTCCTCTCATCCCCCAATTCTGGTATGCATGGTCCCCTCACCCCCAATCCTGATATGCATGGTCTCCTCACCCCCCTTTCCTGTATGCATGGTCCCCTCACCCCCCTTTCCTGATATGCATGGTCCCCTCACCCCCCAATCCTGGTATGCATTGTCCCCTCACCCCCAATCCTGGTATGCATGGTCCCATCGCCCCCCAATCCTGGTATGCATGGTTTCCTCACCCCCCTTTCCTGGTATGCATGGTCCCCTCACCCCCCTTTCCTGATATGCATGGTCCCCTCACCCCCCAATCCTGGTATGCATTGTCCCCTCACCCCCAATCCTGGTATGCATGGTCCCCTCGCCCCCCAATCCTGGTATGCATGGTTCCCTCACCCCCCTTTCCTGGTATGCATGGTCCCCTCACCCCCCTTTCCATGTAGCCACAACCAATCAGCATCACGGCCCTCTAGCCGCGACCAATCACTGCCGCGGCCCTGTACAAAAATAATATTAAAAAATATAAAAAAGTTATTCTCACCTTCCGACGGCCTCCTGTCTTCTTTCCACGCGCCCGGCCTCGCATTCCAAGTAATGCTTTGCTGCTTAGACCGCTGATGACGTCGGTCTCCTTTCTCGCTCTCGCGAGAGTGACATCGGTCTTCTTTCTCGCTCTCACGAGAGTGACGTCATCAGCGGTCTAAGCCACAAAGCATTACTGGGAACGCGAGGCCGGGCGCGTGGAAAGAAGACAGGAGGACGTAGGAAGGTGAGAATAACATTTTTTACTTTAATTCTCTTTTTTTACAGATTAAGGCCTGCGCCTGCCGCTGATTGGTCACAGCTTGGCAGCCGCGACCAGTCAGCAGCAGGCTCAGCTTAGGCTAGTTTCACACTAGCATTTATTCCACGCAGCGCACGGCGCCGCTAAGCCTGCCCCCTTCTGGCTCCCTGACCGCCCCATCCGGTCATCACTGCCTACTATCGCACATGGACGCTTGCGATCTGCGCACCCTATCTTTAGCCTGGTGGCCGCGACCAATCAGCAGTCCGCGATTTCGGTTACAGACAGACACGATAAGGCGTTTATATATATAGATACCTGACTTTTTGAGTGTACTCTCATGAGAGGTTGTTTATTTAAGGGCAAAATGTCAAAATTGGTTTACCAGACCATTTATTCAACTGGTGTAGTCTTTAGTCTGTCGCCAACACACCATGGACTTGGACCTCATAGAAGCATCTAACATATGAGTACATTCTTGCTGCATCTTCAGCATGGTACCCATATTCTTAGGGGTAGAAATAGTGCTGACTACTGGCTTGCCACTCTGTTCTAGGCACAGTACAAGAATACATTTTACCAGATGATTTCTCCCCTGGAAAGGGACGCACACATGCTGGAGTATTGAAAAACACTTTTAGACAATCTTAAGAGAGGTTTTACCCAAGACAGCAGTGAGGTACCAGGGTGAATCACAGTTCTAAACTTGCAACCATGGGAACATCAAGGCGTCATTGCAAAAACATTAGAAGCAGCAGCAGTGTGTCATACACAACTTCTGCAAAAGCATTTCACACATTTTTTATACCAGCCCGTGCACCAGCCGAACAGAGTACAAGTCTGACATGTTGTGAGTGACTGAAGAGGATGGTGCAGGAGTGTCTTGAGCTCAATATCAATGCCATTGATGGGAATTTGGACCCTTTTGCATTTTGGTCTTCAAAAATAGAAGAGTGGCCTGAGCTCTCCTGTCACACCTGTCACGGATTAGCGCAACCAGCTATCCCCTTAAAGTGTAAACCACCCAACGTTCATCAAAATCAAAAGTCTTGGATCTCCAATCCAATGACAATTGCATCCCAGTCACAGACTGGGCAGACTTAGCAATGGTGTTGTTTTCAGTGTCATGCATTGATCTCGTGTTAAAACATTCTCTGACACTTTTGTCATGGCTTCTGTGCCTGCTGTTGCTACCGCTGCTGATAGTACAAAAAGAGTTTTGAAATGTGTACACTCCATCTGTTAGGTCACCTGCTGTGGTTGAAGTTGTGCCAGAGGTCTATTATACTGTTTCTACTCTGTGGAAGTTGATGCCACTTTAATGATGTGTGACAATAATATTTGGAAATGTGGATAATTCAAGCTGGGTCTCCTTCAAGTGTGTTGCAAGCCAGCACTTACTTTCACTCAACTACCTTGTTATTATTCTTACATTTTTCTACCAAAAGTACTTTTTTAAATTAATGTTTGTGCCATTTCAGTGTGGAAAAACAAACAAACTGCTACATGAGGTTTCAGGGCTTCCAGCAAAGAAGGCTTTCATCACTCACCTAACGATCAGATCTTCACTGAAACTTCAATTCAAAGCTGTAAATGCTTGCCTGGATTCTAATACCTCCTGCATGGCCCATGGTTGACTGCTTCTGTGCCATTATGTGCCATTCTGTGCCCCGCTGTCTTGGGGTCATACTTGATTCCGAGCTTTCCTTTGCCCCCCACATTCGATCACTGGCTCGCTCTTGTCATCTGCACCTCAAAAACATTTCTAGAATTCGACCTTTTCTTACTTTTGACTCTGCAAAAACTCTTACTGTTTCTCTTATTCATTCTCGTCTCGACTATTGTAACTCTCTTCTAATCGGTCTCCCTCTTACCAAACTCTCCCCTCTCCAATCTGTCTTGAATGCTGCAGCCAGGATCATATTCCTCACCAATCGTTACACCGATGCCTCTACCTTGTGCCAGTCATTACACTGACTACCCATCCACTCCAGAATTCAGTATAAACTTATTACCCTCACCCACAAAGCCCTCCATGGCTCAGCACCACCCTACATCTCCTCCCTTGTTTCAGTATACCATCCTACCCGCGCCCTCCGTTCTGCTGATGACCTGAGGTTAGTATCCTCAATAGTCAGAACCTCCCACTCCCGTCTCCAAGACTTTACACGTGCCGCGCCAATTCTTTGGAATGCACTTCCCAGGTCAATACGATTAGTCCCCAATCCCCACAATTTTAAGCATGTCCTGAAAACGCATTTATTCAGACTGGCCTATCGCCTCAACACATTAACCTAACCTATCCCTGTGTGGCAGAGCCAAAAGTTTTACCATAACCAGGTTCCCAGCATCATGTTCCCACATCCTTTATGCATCCATTAGCCCTCTGTGTCTGTACTGTTACACACTTAACATTATGGCTGGTCCATACAATCAGAGCAACTGTTACCACCCACCTCTCGTGTCTACCTCTTTCCTCATAGACTGTAAGCTTGCGAGCAGGGCCCTCACTCCTCTTGGTATTTGTTATAATCTACTGTATGTGATTATTGTTATGCTGTAATGTCTATTGTCTGTACAAATCCCCTCTGAAATGTAAAGTGCTGCGGAATATGTCGGCGCTATAAAAATAAAATTTATTATTATTATTATTATTATAAAATGTTACACTGTGCACATTTGTTACTATCCTTGCAATTGTCTACCAAAAGCACTGTATGAAACTGATGATTGTGCCATCTGAATGTGGCTGGGGGAAAAAACTGTTCCATGAGGCATCAAGGCTCTCAGCAAAGAAGGCTTACACCACTCTTAACTGCTTGAATTCAAAGCTGTAAATGCTTGCCCAGATCATGATACCTCTTTCATGGTCCATGGTTGACTGCTGCAATGCTATTAGCAAATTTCTACTGTGGGATTTCGATGCCACTATTCATAATCTCTGTTGCTAATTGTAACTACTTGGAAAGCTTTTTGTCACCCATTTAGGTGTTGTGTATGCATTTGATTTGACTTCCCATTGAACTTAATGGGTTTCGGGTACATTCCATGGACTGTTGGGCAAACATTGAGAAGTTCAGCAAACCGAACCAAACCTTGAAAGGTTTGCACATCTCTTGTGATGACATACAGTAGGTATTCACAAAGATCTCACATGCTCACTAAAATGTTTAAATATAGCTCAGATGTTTTTTTTCTACTGTAAAAGAAAGTACAGTCACAAATTCCTTTGTAGACAGCATACATTTTTTACATGTTTTGTGAGCTGTTTTACAAAGAGAGGTGAACCTTCCCATTTGAGATGTTTGCCACCTACAGTTTTGCTCACAAGTTTACATACCCAGGCAGAATTTTTGCTTTCTTGGCATTTTTTCAGAGAATATGAATGATAACACCAAAACTTTTTCTCCACTCATGGCTTATGGTTAGGGGAAGCCATTTATTGTCAAACTACAGTTTTTTCTCTTTTTAAATCATAATGACAACCCAAAACATCCAAGTGACCCTGATCAAAAGTTCACATACCCTGGTGATTTTGACCTGATAACATGCACAGAAGTTGACACAAATGGGTTTGAATGGCTACTAAATGTAACATCCTCACCTGTGAACCGTTTGCTTGTAATCAGTGTGCGTACATTAAAGCCGAGTGAGTTCTGCGATCGAGACAGACTCTTGAATCTTTCATCCAGCCACTGATGTTTCTGAATCATAAGTCATGGAGAAAGCAAAAGAATTGTCAATGGATCTAAGGGAAAAGGTAGTTGAGCTGCATAAAACAGGAATGGGATACAAAAAGTTATTCAAGGAATTGATAATGGCAGTTAGCAGCGTTGAAACTGTGATTAACAAATGGAAAATCAGGGTCTCTATAAAAACAAAACCACAGTCACATAGACCTACAAAAATTTTGTCCACAACTGCCAGGAAAATTGTTCGGGATGCAAAGAAAAACTCACAAATAACATCAGCTGAAATACTGTACTCTCTGAAAACTAGTGGTGTGGCTGTTTCAAGATGCACAATAAGGAGTCACTTGAAGAAAAATGGGCAGCATGATCGAGTCGTCAGAAGAATGCCATTATTGGGTAAATGCCATTAAGTATCTTGCCTACAATACTCAAAACAGCACAGAGACAAGCCTCAGAACTTGTGGAACAAGGTTATTTGGAGTGATGAGACCAAAATTGAACTTTTTGGCAACGACCATAAACTTTACATTTGGAATGAGGTCAACAAGGCCTATAATGAAAGGAACATCATTCCTACTGTAAATGACAGAACTGGTTCACTGATGTATTTGGGATCTGTGAGCTACAAAGGCACAGGAAGCTTGGTCAAAGTTGAAGGAAGCATGAATGCAACACGTTATCAGCAAATACATGAGGCAAATTTCCAATCATCTGCCCGGAAGTTGCGCATGGGATGTACTTGAATGTACCAACATGACAACGATCCAAAACACAAGGCCAAGTTAACCTGTTATTGGTTACAGCAGAATAAAGTGAAGTTTCTGAAGTGGCCATCTCAATCTCCTGACCTCAATATCATTGAGCCGTTCTGGGGAGATCTCAAGTGCACAGTTCATTCTTGACACCCCAGGAATTTACAGGAACCGGAGGCTTTTTCCAAGAAGAGTGGGCATCTTACTATCTAAGAAAATGAAGAGCTTCATCCACAACTACCACAAAAGACTTCAAACTGTCATTGATGTTAGAGGGGGCAATACACGGTATTAAGAAATGGGGTTTGTGAACTATTGATCAGGGTCATTTGGATGTTTTGGGTAGTACACCAACCAGACTAACAAGATAATATGAACAGGGATAATGAAAAATACTAAACATACAAATATTCTTACACATACAAGAGTAATCCTTTGGGGTGCGGAGGATGGGGTTAAACCAAAGTAGGAGAAGAAAGGGAACTATCACACACTCAAAACCTAGCAACAGTCGCAGATATACCCACCAAACACCTTGTCTTATACTAACCAACAACAACCTTTGGCAGCATAAGCTAGCTCTGACAATGAATGCTAGCCAGGACCCAGTTATATAGGAGATAGGAGTGGCTAACAGTGTATATCTGAGAGCCTAAACATTTCAGGAGCTCGCAACTGAGCAGATTAACCCATGCACTGCCAAAATAAAATTACCCCATTTAATAAGAAGGTGAAGTGCTTCTAATCAGTGCATGACTAAGAGAAATCTGATGATGCGGTCTTCTGGCTCCACTCTGTCACAGTAAGCCTGTGACAATTATAGATTTCATTTAAAAGATTACACTTTTCCTAATATATCTACTGATTCCTTTAATAATTGCATGAGGTAAAATGCATTAGCACCTACCAATTACCGTTTTCATCAGTTCAATAGACTTTGAATGATATGATAGACCACATGCTTGACTTCTGCTATAGCTAATGCATCCTGGGTGCTTTGTTAAAACTACAAGTAAGTGGATTCTAGATAGGTGATAAATTCTTCTGGCTTCAATACACCTTTAAATAGCAAATAAAATTTAAAAATAGTAGTTATGATAGAGAGAGCTGTGAGGCAAACAAAAAATCATGCTGTATAGTCCTTAAGCCCCCAATTGGCTTGGTCCTTAAGGGTTAAATTTAAGGATAACATACTCTGTGGATTAAAATGTATTAAGAGATCAAAATAATGGTTGAAAATACTTAAGTGATTCATCAACAGTATTTTTCAGCAGGAAGTGAATAGGTTTCAAGGGAAATCATGCCCTCTGTTTGCTCAACTTGGTTTTGTACATCTTCATTAATGATGCTATTTCTCACTAAGGTATAATGCTGGTTAACTTTTTTTTTGTGAAACAGACAGATGGAGATATTACCTGTAAAAAAAAAAACATTACTTTAGGGTTTTAAGAAGTTCACAAGCAACAACATTAGGAATACATTTTAATCTTTATTTTTCACTCCACAGAAAAAAAGTAATCAATACCATATGGCATAGCAAGATGATTAATATGGTTTCATCTTTACATAAGAAGTTGTGTTCAAATTATATTTTCTTACAGTCTATGCTGTTTGTTTCTCAAATTATCTTTAACACAATTATGATACTGAAAATGCTCACGGCACATAAAACATTCATAGTGGCCAGATAATTCTGGAAGATAACATGTGATGTGTTAAAGCTTTACTGCATGGCTTTAATAAAATTATATTTTTTTTCTTAAAAAATAACAGTAGTAAAATAGTTCAATATAAAGTTGCATTTCAAAACATTAAATTAGGTTTTCTAGAATACTGTCAGTGGAATGTATTCTTTTCTTTTTGTTGCAATAAGGGAAAGGTTGGAATGCTCATTTCTTGCCAATAATAGCCTCTAAAAGAATGTAATTTGAGCTTTTGAACTCAGTGATTTCTCTTCCTATCACAAATGATCTATATGTTTCATTACAGTATGATCTCTGAATCCTCGGGCAACTACTGATATATAAACTACCCAGATACATAAATAAATGCGCCATCTTCTCCAGGACAAAAGATTACATAATATTAATATTTGTCAGAATATGTATAATATATATATATATATATATATATATACACACTTGGAGACATGTAATACATATAAATTACATTTTAAAGTATAGATATATATCATTTTTTGTTTAATACAAAATTAATATAATGAGTATGTTTACAACTTTAAAATACCGTATTTTTCGGACTATAAGACGCACCGGACCATAAGACGCACCCCAAATTTTCAGAAGGAAAATAGGGAGAAAAATAAAAATGTGTCAAATGGGGGTCTGTCTTACAGTCCGAATTCAGCTTACCAGGGAAGGGATCTGGCACAGGTGGAGGAGTGGTCACAGGGGTCATTCACTGATCCAGGCTGGTGTGGTGGTGGCGGCTCTGTGCAAGTGGGCTGTGCTGGGGCAGGTTGGTTGTGATGGGGCTGGTGAGCTGTGCTGGGGCAGCTGGGCTGTTCTGGGGCTGCTGGGCTGTTCTGGGGCTAGTGGTCTGTGCTGGGGCAGGTGGGCTGTGCTGGGGCCGGTGGGTTGTGCTGGGGCAGCTGGGCTGTGCTGGGGCAGGTGGGCTGTGCTGGGGCAGCTATGCTGTGCTGGGGCAGGTGGGCTGTGCTGCGGCAGGTGGGCTGTGCTGGGGCAGCTGGGCTGTGCTGGGGCAGGTGGGCTGTGCTGGGGCAGATGTGCTGTGCTGGGGCAGGTGGGCTCTGTGCTGTGGTGGTGGCGGTGGGCTGTGCTCCGGTGCAGGGGCAGCAGCTCTGATGCAGGAGCAGTGGCTCTGGAGGCCCCTGCACATCCGTTGCTGCCATGCTGCAGTGGCCTCTGAGAGCATTGACGCCAGGAAGATGGCTGCCGGTCCGGAGACAGCGCACGCTCAGGTTCAGATCTGAACCTGAGCATGCGCCGACCCCGAACCAGCTGCCATCTTCCCGGAGTCCATGTTCCCGGAAGCACCACAACATGTCAGCAACTGATGTGCGGGGGCCTCCGGGCTTTGAGGAAATGCTGGCGGAGCCCCCTATGGAGCACAGAGAGCCGCTGCCCCTGCACCGGAGCACAGCCCGCCACCACCACCACCACACCACAGAGCCCCATGGCACCCGCACCAGCCAAGGTCGCAAGTGAGTATATTGCAACCATAAGACGCACCCCCCACTTTCCTCCAAAATTTTGGTGGAAAAAAGTGCATCTTATGGTCCGAAAAATACGGTACATTATATTTTTACTTCAATTATATTTATTACTAGAGAACATATATAATGGGTTAGTACCAGGATATACCAAGCTAATGTACACACGTGGTCAAACTTGCTGATACCCCTCATTTAATGACAGAAAAACCCACAATGGTAACAGAAATAAATTGAATCTGACAAAAGTAAAAATAAATCAAAAACCTATGAAAATGAACAAATGAAAGTCAGATATTGCTTTTCAACCATGCTTCCACAAAAATTTTTAAAAATGAAACTCTTGAAATAGGCCAGGACAGAAATTATGTTAACCCTGAAAATAATGTGACAAAAGGGACATGTTAAATCAAGGAGTGTGCTCTAATTACTATCACACGTGTCCACAATCTTGGAATCAGTGAGTGGGCCTGTACAGAGGGCTACAGATACTCATTGTGCTATTTGGTGACATGGTGTCTATCACACTCAACATGGACCAGAGGAAGCAAAAGAAAGAGTTGTCTCAGCAGATTAGAAAGAAAATTATAGACAAACATATTAAAGGTAAAAGTTATAAGACCATCTCCAAGCAGCTTGATGTTCCTGTGACTACAGTTGCACATGTTATTCAGAAATTTAAGCTCCATGGGACTGTAGCCAATCTCCCTGGACGTGGCCACAGGAGGAAAATTGATGACAAATCAAAGAGACAGATAATAAGAATGGTAAAAAAAGAGCCAAGAAAAACTTCTAAACAGATTAAAGGTGTACTTCAAGCTTAAGTAACATCAGTGTCAGATAACACCATCTGTTGTTGTATGAGCCAAAGTGGACTTCATGGGAAAAGACCAAGGAAGACACCATTGTTGAAAAAAGAATCATAAAAAAGCCAGACTGGAATTTGCCAAACTACATGCTGACAAGCCACAAAGCTTCTGGGAGAATGTTCTATGGAGAGATGAGACAAAAATGGAACTTTTTGGCAAGGCACATCAGCTCTATGTTCACAGACAGAAAAATGAAGCATATCAAGAAAAGAACATTGTCCCTACTGTGAAACATGGAGGAGGCTCTGTTATGTTCTGGGGCTGCTTTGCTGCATCTGGCACAGAGTGTCTAGAATCAGTGCAGGGCACAATGAAATATCAAGACTATCAAGGGATTCTAGAGAGAAATGTGCTGCCAAGTGTCAGAAAGCTTAATCTCAGTCACAGGTCATGTGTCGTGCAACAGGCTCATGACCCAAAACACATAAATAAAAACACCTAAGAATGGCTAAGAGGAAAACATTGGACTATTTTGAAGTGGCCTTCTTGTGGAAGCATGGTTAAAAAGCAATGTCTTACTTTCATGTGTTCATTTTCATAGATTTCTTATTTTTTAATACTTTTGTCAGATTCAAGTTATTTTTGTGACCATTGTAGGTTTTTCTGTCATTAAACGAGGGATACCAACAATTTTGACCACGTGTGTATGGTCAATGCTTGACAGGGAGGGACAGGGCATTTTTTAAAGTAATCTCAGTATTTAATAAATCTGACTTTAACCAAACTTAAAGAATTTGTGCTTGACCTTGTATAAGTCAATCAATGTTTGACTGGCAGAAATCCAACAATTAAAAACTTATGCAAACAGTATACTTACTGTATTGATTCTTAATTGTTTGCTAAAGTTGAGAGATAAGAGACATTCTTGCAAATAGTTGTTGAATTATTCAAAAAAGTTTAATTCACAGCAAATCAATTTGCCATTAGTCAAAAATATTGCAAGCCCTCTAATTGCCACACAAATAAAAGCCTTAGTAATGTGCAAGTGACCTCCACAAATATATGTATGTTTCATAAACCAAGAAAAAACAATAATTACATAAGACATAAATAGTGAAATTATAAAAACTTTATTAAAGCAAAAATACTGGTGCACAGTGGAAGAACAGAAAGAAAAAGAGGTGCACACACACTTCAACACATATAATATACAGTAGTAATGATAATGTAACAGAAAGGAGACCTGTAATGTACAAATGCCATTAATAAGTCACACACTGCAACAAAAATCCATGAGAATGAATATACGCATTGACTGACAAATTTAAATACTAAGTGGTATATACAGTATAAAAAACTTGTAGAATAATCAACCAGCACAAATATAGAGGACCATAGATTGTAATGAGTGTAAGCAGAGTATATAGAATTATATCAATGACAAGACCACTTAGGGTGTATTGAGGTGTGTGAGTTAGCCTCTTTTTCTTTATGCACTTCCAATGTGCAACATTGTTTTGTTTTTTTTATAACGTTTTTGTAAATTCACTATATGTCTCTTTAGATGTAATTATTGATTGTGTGATCAGTTTCTTTTTCTTGTGATCCACTTTGTGTGTTTATTTCTGTTAATGTTGATGACTATGGCTTACAGCCAATGAAAACCAAAAAGTCATTATCTCAGTATATTAAAATAATTAACAAAAGTACCTCCAAAGTCTTCCTAAGTATTTAAAAAGGTCCTTAGTCTGTATCAGCAGGCTCCACAATTATGGGGAAGACTGCTGACTTGACACACCACATGAAGAGGATAAGTTACACAAGGTCATTGCTGAAGGAGCGGGCTGTTCACAGAGTGCTGTATCCAAGCATATTAATGGAAAGTTGAGTGGAAGGAAAAAGTATGGTAGGAAAAGGTGCACAAACAACCAGGATAACCATAGCCTTGAAAGCATTGTTAAGAAAAGGCCATTCAAAAATCTGTGGGAGATTCACAAGTAGTGGACTGTTGCTTCAAGAGCCACCACACAAAGATATATCCAGGACATGGGCTGCGACTGTCAAATTCCTTGTGTCAAGCTACTCATGACTAGAGATGAGTGACTTTGCCTTTTTTAGGGTCAAGTCGGGTTTCATGAAACCAAACTTTCGCAAAAGTCAGGTCGAACGAAATCGGCCGACTATAGGGAAAAGTTGGAGGCGGACTGAAACACGAAAGCCAATGCAAGTCAATGGGGAAGCAAAGTCGACAGGGAGTGGAGGACAGTAAACACACCTACAGTGCCCATTTCAATGCCAAAAACATCAATTCTTATTACTGAAGCCTGTCAACCTTAATTTACTTCATAATAATAGTTACATATTGAAAACTGGGGCTTTTTTGGCTAAAGTTGTGGGGGGGTAGGGCTGGCTCCAGGTTTTCGTGTGCCCTGGGCCAAAGAGTGTCAGTGCGCCCCTTTAACACATACCACAACTCATGATGCTCTGATACGGCACAGAAATATAGGTGTAGTAGAATGACAAATACTTCACTGCTTACATGACATGACTGATCTATTTTAAATTGTACAATAGCTCAAAAAAAGACAGTATATTACTCCATACAGTATTATGGCCACCACATTGTGCGCCATACAGAATAATGAGCCCCATATATGTCTCCCTACGGAATAATTGGTCACATATAATGTTCCATACAGTATATGATGAGCTCCACATAATGCTCCAGTATATGATGGGCCTCATTGATTATGCTCGAGTGTATGATGGGCCCTAATAATGCTCCATATATAATGGGCTCCATTTCTAATGCTCCAGTGTATCATGTGCCCCATAGATGCTGCTCCAGTGCCTGATCTGCCCTATTTATAATGCTCCAGTATATGATGGGCCTCATGGATGATGCTCCAGTGTATGATGGGCCCTAATAATGCTCCATATATAATAGGCTCCAATTCTAATGCTCCAGTGTTGTGAGTTCATTTTCCCCTTCACTACTGAGGCCCGAGGAACTCCCTCTTCTGGTGAAGAAAGGTAGTGAGCCTGATTGTCAGACACCTGGGGCTGATGATGATGACTGGCTGAGTGGAGTTAATGACTGGATATAAGGCTGCCGACGCCCTTCTGGCCTGCGGGTGATTTCTCTGTGGACTTCTAGGAAACCAGTCTGATTCCTGCTCATCTAAAGCTAAGATTTCTGCTTTGCCTTTTTGCATTAGTGTTTTGTTTTCCTTGCTTTTCTGGATTCTGCCATTCCCTGCTGGGTGAGCTGAATCTCCTTTTGCCTGTTGCTCTGTCTTCAGAATATTCCTGAGTACTGACATAGCCTTTTTTGAAGCCTAGCGTCTTCAGGGCCTTTTTTACTGTCAGTTTGTTGGCTCTTATTTTCATAAGTTTTTTCACGGATTGCAGACAGCAGCCTTCCTGTCCTTTCCTATCTAAGCTAGCTTGGGCCCCATCTTAGCTCAGTCTATCTTTCTGTCTGTGTTTTGTTCTTTCTTCTTGCTTCACCGTCATTATATGTGGGGGGCTGCTCTGGGGCAGTTTAGATTTCCCTTTCTGTCTTTAGGCTATGTAGTCCTCCGGCTGTGATTGAGGGGCCTAGGGCATCGTAGGAGCCCCCCACGGCTACTGCTAGTTGTGTTGATAGGTTCAGGGGTCTGCAATCCGATAGCTGCCAACTTCTCTGGTTTTCTGGACTTAGCTAGCATTTCTATTTTTGCTTCCTACGGTGACTCAATCATAACACTCCAGTGTATAATGGGCCCTGTAAATGCTGCTCCAGTGTCTGATGTCCCCCATTTGGAATGCTCAAGTTTATGGGCCCCATTTTTAATTAACCCAGGCATGGTATGTGAAAAGAGCTCCATGGAGTAATCTGAAGTGTTCGCTGCCGCATCTTTCACATTTGGTGTGGGTGAAGGACACAAGGAAAGGTGTTGCTCCTGACCAGAAGCCTGCAGTTACGACTCAGTGCTTGCATTTTGTTAAACTTCAGAAGAGGAGGCGATAGAGCTGGAGGCTGTTTCAGCAATGTACGCCAAAACATGTTCCTGATGCTCCGGCTTTAAAAGTGGTTTTCCTACTCCAAGAAAAGGCAACCTTACAGGACTTCTTGGGCCAGACGATGAGGCACTCTCAACACCTCCTGCCTTAGCTGCTATTGTGCTTTTGCAAGAACCAGCTGATGCACCACCACCATCAGTACCAGCTGCGCCCCCTTCCCACATCCGCGGCCTCTTCCACCATACTTCCTCATGTTTGGGAAAATGTACCAAAAATAGCAGCAGAGAGATGGCACTGTATGAGGAGCATCCACCTGTGTAAGGTGTATTAAAAAAATTAAATCTATGTATATATTTTGTTAGTCACAGATGCTCTCACAGTATGTATTTGACTGTAATCCAACAAGCAGATATGCGGAACTGTATCAGAAGTGTACAGCTGTTTGCATTTGTGTAACTAACAATCTCTGTATATGTATTTACAGAGTGTCACACACACACTGACTCTGTATAGATGTGACTGTAATGCGAACGGCAGATATACAATACTGTTTGACAATCGGACAGCTCTATACGGTGTGTGTATGGAAAATTGTCAATCTCCATCTATGTGTATACGGACTGACACATGCTGTCTCTGTCTAGTTTTGACCGTAATCAAAACAGCAGATATACCAAACTGTTTGAAAAGCGGACAGCTGTCTAAGGTGTATGTCTGGAAAAATGGGAAATCTCCTTGACTTGTTTTTCCAGAGTCACACTCAGATAGCTTCTATTTGTCTGTGATACAAGGCGGTACACGGTAGTGTGTGAGGAGCGTACACTGCTATACAGTGTCTGTATGGAAAATTGTCAATCTCCATCTATTTGTATACGGACTGACAGACGCTGTCTCTGTCTAGTTTTGACTGTATTCAAACAGCAGTTATACGAAACTGTTTGAAAAGCGGACAGCTCTATAAGGTGTAGGTCTGGAAAAAAGGAAAATCTCCTCGGCTTGTTTTTTCAGAGACACACACAGATAGCTTCTATTTGTCCGTGATACAAGGCGGTACACGGTAGTGTGTGAGGAATGTACACCACTATATGGTGTCTGTATGGAAAATTGTCAATATCCATCTATTTGTATACGGACTGACACGCTGTCTCTGTCTAGTTTTGACTATATAAGAGAAAACAAGGGCAGGGGCGCAGACATAGGGCTTCACCTGGTATAAATCAATTAAAATATAAAAGTACTCTGGAGTACTCACCCTTTATGGGTTGTGTTCAGACACAACCACTCTCAACGTTTGTTGCAGTCATATAGCTGCTGCAGAGCTCGTGCAGGTGGACAGCGTCCACTAGGTATCATAAGTTGAGGATCCAAGAAAAGCACTTCTGAGCATCCGCGCTGCTTTATTGATAAGAATTCTTCAGAAATCCATATAAATCTTTCAAGTTCTTTATTATATGTACTACAGAAACTACGCGTTTCGAGGTGACAAACCGCACCTCTTCTTCAGGTTACAGTACAGAGTTGTGATCGGTCTATACAAATGACAGCCTTATATGCTGTGTGGGCGTAACCCCCCGTTGTGAGAGAAGGGCGTCAACCTGCACATGCTGCACATAAAGATATTTGGAAAAGACAAGCAAAGTGACATAAATATATAGAAAAACAAATATTCGGGATCGTGATAGTATTGTGTATCCTATTCAGACAATCAATGCAATAATATGGACTTTTATAATTAAATAAAAAGAAATATATAGAACACAAAAAAAAGGGGAACAAGAGAGGATAAGAACCAGCTTCATTGTGGTGAGCTTGAGACAAATGTCTGGCGGTTTCATCACTGAGCTATCATGAGTGATGAGCTACCAGTGGTGAGGAGTAGTGGAGAGTAATTACTCATTTGATATAACTAGTGAAGATAGAGAGTGCAAAAAGTTTCCTTTCACCAATAGTAGTGATAAATGGGAGTGTATAAAAGGAGCTATATTTGCAGAAATTGTGTATTTTAAACCGATGTTTTTTTTTGTTTTTTTTTTTGTTTTTTTTTTCTATGTTGTCATTCACATGGCAGATCTATGAAAGAACTAGAAGCATTTTGCCACAATTCCCAGTGTGCAAATATGCGGGAGAAAAATATAAAACCAAAGTGTTTAATTTAAAGATGTGTTTTAAAATTATTTAAAAAATTATTTAAAAATAATTTTGTGGGGAAGTTTTTAAATCCCAAAAACCAACTTAATAAAAGGACTGATACGAATTAAAAACAAATGTATTTAAAAATGAGAATTAGCGGTGAACCCAACTATAATATAATTATGTCCACCAGAGAGAGTAGTGCTGAGTGAACTAGAATGACCCAAGGGATCCCTGAGGTATATCCCGGCCAAGAGCGTAGTAGGGGAAAAAAAAACAAACAAAAAAAAATAAATTAAGAAATGTATCTCACGTAACATATATTATTTTCTCATAAAACTTCTCAATTCACCAGATAAAATGTGAGGATAATTTAGTACACTTTAAAAAAGTTTTACAAATAAATTGATATATTAAATATACAGAAAAATATGAAAAACATTCCTCAAGGTAAGACTTATATAAAAATATCGCATATTTCATTTAAACCTTTTGGATTAATAGTATCGAGTCGATAAATCCAATAAATTTCTTTTCTACTAAGTTGTAGAAATCTATTCGGAGCATTTTCAGGTATATGGTCAATGGGAAAAAATGTTAGAGAAGAAAAATCATTTTTATGATGTAGGGCACAATGTCTAGATAGTCCATGTTTCATATAGCCAATCCTCACGTTGTGCCTTTGGGAGTTCATCCTTTTTCGAAAACACTGAGTAGTTCGTCCCACGTATTGTTTTCCACAAATACATTGTATTAAATATATAATAAAACTTGATTCACAAGTGAGATTGGCTTTAATAGTAAAAGTTTCACCCGTTGATGTTGAATTAAAAAGGGTTGTTTTATGACCAATTCCCCTACAACACAAATATTTCTTTTTCCCACATTTATAAATTCCTCGTGGTACTGCAGTTTTCTTTTTAGTTGTCACAGAGATTTTTTGTCCTCTCAATCTACTCGGAGCCACAAGGTTTCTAATATTGGGTGGTCTCCTGAAAGTAACACCTGGGGTTTTCGGTAAAATGGTTTTTAAGATGGGGTCATTTAAAAGAATGTGCCAATTATCCTTTAAAATTTCACGCATTTCCTTATGGTATTTATTAAAAGTGGTAATAAAATTAAGATTAAAACCGTCAGTATTAGTTTTAATCTTTTTAGCTAAAAGTGATTTTTGATCATAATTATTTTGCACATGACCCAGGGATTCCTTTATTAGTTTCTTAGGATATTTTTTTTTTCCTCAAATCTTTCTTCTAGTATTTTAGCTTGGTTTAAAAAATCAATTTCAGTAGTACAATTTTTCCTAATTCGTTTAAACTGGTTCACAGGTATGTTTACCAGCCATTTGTTATAATGGCCACTGTGGTAATGCAAGAAGCTATTCGCATCCACTTTCTTAAAGTATGTTCTTGTATTAATTTGAAGGTTTTCAATATAAATATTAAGATCTAAAAAATTAATTTCTTTCTCATTGTTGCATGGAGAAAAGGACATCCCCCAATCATTATTATTCAGATCTATGACAAAATCCTCAATACTCCCTTTACTACTGTCCCATATTATGAAGATGTCATCAATAAAACGTTTAAAAAATTTTATACAATTGTAAAAGCGTGATTTATAAATAAAAATCTCTTCGAATCTCCCCATGAAGAGATTTGCGAAAGTTGGCGCCACTTTTGACCCCATTGCCATTCCCTTCTCTTGGTGATAGGTGTTTTTTAAAAAAGTAAAATAGTTGTTCTTAAGAATAAAAAATAATCCATCATAAATAAACCTCTTTTGTGCCACTGAAAAACGCTCATCATTTCTAACGTAATGGTAAAAGCTTGTTAATCCCAATTCATGTTGAATATTCGAGTATAGGGCTGCTACATCTAAGGTAAAAAATGTATAGGATTTTTTCCATGTAAATTCATTCAATAATTCTATAAGATGAGATGAATCCCTCAAGTAGCTGGGTAAATTGGTCACATGTACTTTCATTAATTTATCTATATACTCTGCAAGATTACTCGAGATGGAGTTCATTCCAGATATTATCGGACGTCCGGGGGGATTGTTAATATCTTTGTGTAATTTTGGGAGGTGATAGAAGAAGGGTATGTTAGGGTTTTTTATTTTCAGAAATTTGCTTTCTTTTTCATTAAATATTCCTTCCTCAGTCCCTCTTTTTATTAAATCCGAATAGGCTGTTATTAATTCAGTTGAAGGGTAATTTATTACAACACTATAAAAATCTGGATCCGATAAGATACGGTTAGCTTCCTGGCAGTATATATCATAGTTTTGAATCACTATACCTCCTCCCTTATCAGCAGGGCGTATAACAATTTCATTATTCTCTAGAAGATCCTGAATGGCATTTTTTTCCCTCTTTGTTAAATTGTTTTTGTATCTATTTTTTATTCCAGATTTTTTCAATCCCAATTGTTTCATCTCATTAAGAATGATATCCCCAAATACAATTATATGGTTCCCTTTGCTTTCAGTGGGGTAAAAACTTGATTTGGGTTTTACCTCAGCATGTGCATTCACTTCTGGGTTTTCATGTGTTGGTACCTGTTCTAATTTGTTAGCGATTTTGTTTTTATTCATAATGAAGTGTCGTTTCAAGGTAAGATTTCTTAAAAAGTTTTGAATGTCCAAGAAAGTGTCAAAATCCTTAGGTGTGTACGTTGGACAATAGGAAAGTCCTTTGGACAACACCTGTTTTTCTAATGGTTTTAGAGTATAGGAGGAGAGGTTGAAGATGTTTGATCCATTGTTTTTTTGTTCAGATCTATTTTTCCTCTCTTTACTACGATTTTTTCTTCCTCCCCCCCTGCAGCCTCTATAGGGAATTTTCTTTTTTTCTTTTTTACCAGAAAAAAATCCTCAATATTATTTTTCTTAGGTATTGCTCCTGGCAGGAACAGTACTAGGCACTCAGAATTATTTCTACTGTTATCTATGACAACAGTGTTTTGGCTCTCACTCGGTTGTGTATTTTCATGTAGGGAGAGATCCAGTAAGTCTTCTACCTGTATTTCATCTAAATTAATCAGATCAGAGGAAGTACTGGGGATCTCACCTGGATTGAATAATGGCATTGAGAAAGAAGTAGAGATTCTCCTATTCTCCATATACTGGTTTTTTAAAACCTCAAAATCTTGGGTTTCAAATTCCTCTATATTTTTATTCATATTACTCTCAATGATATTGAAACCATTCTTTGGTTCCAAGTTTTTCCCTTTGGATTTTTCTCTTATATCAGGTTTTTCCTCCTTTTTAGCTGTTGATTTTTCAGACTTTTTATCAATTTTTTGTATAATTCTTTTGCCATTTGTATTATTCTCCACTCCTTTTTTAGAGGGTTTTTGCTCTATAGATTTTTTAATAACTGGATTTTTTTCCTCACATTTTTCTGAGTTTTTTATTTCTTTTTCTTTTTCTCTTATATTATTTCTATTAGAAAATACTCTATTTCTCACAAAGGGTATAGGATTTTCTCTATCTGTAGTAAATTTAGATAGCCATTCATGTTCCTTGTTTTCAATATTCTCATTTATTACTATATTTGTTTTATCCTCATAAAATTTCCTGTCTCTCAACAGTTTGCTGGTTTTTCGCATAACCGCATCATGCTCTTGTTTGAGCACACTAGTAGATATATTTGCATTTATCTTAGTGTACTCAGGATGTAATTTGAATGTTTGCAATTTAGATGTAATGTTCTCTACTAGATTTGTAGCCTTCTCACTTAATTCAGACCGTTTCCTAAACAGACATGCTAGCAGGTTCTGCATACAGTTTTTTAAAATAGAGTCCCATTCAATATTAAAAGCCGAGTCATTGGGAAAGGGGGATCTGTGGTTGATTCTCAGACCCCTTGGACAGATATTTTCATCTAGGTATATGCTCAAATATCTGGCATCCAGACTATGTTGTAATTCTTCCCTAATAGTTCTATCCAAATCATGGAACAAGTTTTTCATTTGAATTGTTTCCTCTTCAGAGAATTTAATAGTCTCATTTTCACTCACAGTTTGATGCTTCAAGGGGTTTCCAATAGACTGAAATATTAGTCTTTCCCTCGTAGACAACCGGAATTGGAAATAATCCATTTTATCCTCCTTAATAAGATAGCGCCCAAATGCCAAAGAGATTGCAGCTCCCCAAACGTTGGTGCTATTTGACACCTAATCCAGCTCTGATCCTTCCTCACTGGATCCACTGAGATCACTGTATAAGAGAAAACAAGGGCGGGGGCGCAGACATAGGGCTTCACCTGGTATACATCAATTAAAATATAAAAGTACTCTGGAGTACTCACCCTTTATGGGTTGTGTTCAGACACAACCACTCTCAACGTTTGTTGCAGTCATATAGCTGCTGCAGAGCTTGTGCAGGTGGACAGCGTCCACTAGGTATCATAAGTTGAGGATCCAAGAAAAGCACTTCTGAGCATCCGCGCTGCTTTAGTGATAAGAATTCTTCAGAAATCCATATAAATCTTTCAAGTTCTTTATTATATGTACTACAGAAACTACGCGTTTCGAGGTGACAAACCTCACCTCTTCTTCAGGTTACAGTACAGAGTTGTGATCGGTCTATACAAATGACAGCTTTATATGCTGTGTGGGCGTAACCCCCCGTTGTGAGAGAAGGGCGTCAACCTGCACATGCTGCACATAAAGATATTTGGAAAAGACAAGCAAAGTGACATAAATATATAGAAAAACATATATTCGGGATCGTGATAGTATTGTGTATCCTATTCAGACAATCAATGCAATAATATGGACTTTTATAATTAAATAAAAAGAAATATATAGAACACAAAAAAAAAGGGAACAAAAGAGGATAAGAACCAGTTTCATTGTGGTGAGTTTGAGACAAATGTCTGGCGGTTTCACCACTGAGCTTTAATGAGTGATGAGCTACCAGCGGTGAGGAGTAGTGGAGAGTAATAACTCATTTGACATAACTAGTGAAGATAGAGAGTGCAAAAAGTTTCCTTTCACCAATAGTAGTGATAAATGGGAGTGTATAAAAGGAGCTATATTTGGAGAAATTGTGTATTTTAAACCGATGTTTTTTTTTTTTTGTTTGTTTTTCTATGTTGTCATTCACATGGCAGATCTATGAAAGAACTAGAAGCATTTTGCCACAATTCCCAGTGTGCAAATATGCGAGAGAAAAATATAAAACCAAAGTGTTTAATTTAAAGATGTGTTTTAAAATTATTTAAAAAATTATTTAAAAATAATTTTGTGGGGAAGTTTTTAAATCCCAAAAACCAACTTAATAAAAGGACTGATACGAATTAAAAACAAATGTATTTAAAAATGAGAATTAGCGGTGAACCCAACTATAATATAATTATGTCCACCAGAGAGAGTAGTGCTGAGTGAACTAGAATGACCCAAGGGATCCCTGAGGTATATCCCGGCCAAGAGCGTAGTAGGGGAAAAAAAAAACAAAAAAAAAACAATTAAGAAATGTATCTCACGTAACATATATTATTTTCTCATAAAACTTCTCAATTCACCAGATAAAATGTGAGGATAATTTAGTACACTTTAAAAAAGTTTTACAAATAAATTGATATATTAAATATACAGAAAAATATGAAAAACATTCCTCAAGGTAAGACTTATATAAAAATATCGCATATTTCATTTAAACCTTTTGGATTAATAGTATCGAGTCGATAAATCCAATAAATTTCTTTTCTACTAAGTTGTAGAAATCTATTCGGAGCATTTTCAGGTATATGGTCAATGGGAAAAAATGTTAGAGAAGAAAAATCATTTTAATGATGTAGGGCACAATGTCTAGATAGTCCATGTTTCATATAGCCAATCCTCACGTTGTGCCTGTGGGAGTTCATCCTTTTTCGAAAACACTGAGTAGTTCGTCCCACGTATTGTTTTCCACAAATACATTGTATTAAATATATAATAAAACTTGATTCACAAGTGAGATTGGCTTTAATAGTAAAAGTTTCACCCTTTGATGTTGAATTAAAAAGGGTTTTTTTATGACCAATTCCCCTACTACACAAACATTTCTTTTTCCCACATTTATAAATTCCTGGTGGTACTGTTGTTTTCTTTTTAGTTGTCACAGAGATTTTTTGTCATAGAAAAAAAACAAAAAAAAAACAAAAAAAAACAAAACATCGGTTTAAAATACACAATTTCTCCAAATATAGCTCCTTTTATACACTCCCATTTATCACTACTATTGGTGAAAGGAAACTTTTTGCACTCTCTATCTTCACTAGTTATGTCAAATGAGTAATTACTCTCCACTACTCCTCACCACTGGTAGCTCATCACTCATGATAGCTCAGTGGTGAAACCGCCAGACATTTGTCTCAAACTCACCACAATGAAACTGGTTCTTTTCCTCTCTTGTTCCCTTTTTTTGTGTTCTATATATTTCTTTTTATTTAATTATAAAAGTCCATATTATTGCATTGATTGTCTGAATAGAATACACAATACTATCACGATCCCGAATATATGTTTTTCTATATATTTATGTCACTTTGCTTGTCTTTTCCAAATATCTTTATGTGCAGGTTGACACCCTTCTCTCACAACGGGTGGTTACGCCCACACAGCATATAAGGCTGTCATTTGTATAGACCGATCACAACTCTGTACTGTAACCTGAAGAAGAGGTGCGGTTTGTCACCTCGAAACGCGTAGTTTCTGTAGTACATATAATAAAGAACTTGAAAGATTTATATGGATTTCTGAAGAATTCTTATCACTAAAGCAGCGCGGATGCTCAGAAGTGCTTTTCTTGGATCCTCAACTTATAGTTTTGACTATAATCAAACAGCAGATATACGAAACTGTTTGAAAAGCGGACAGCTGTCTAAGGTGTAGGTCTGGAAAAATGGAAAATCTCCTCGGCTTGTTTTCCAGAGTCACACACAGATAGCTTCTATTTGTCCATGATACAAGGTGGTACACAGTAGTGTGTGAGAGGCGTACACCGCTATACGGTGTCTGTAAGGAAAATTGTCAATCTCCGTCTATTTGTATACGGACTGACACATGCTGTCTCTGCATAGTTTTGACCGTGATCAAACAGCAGATATACGAAACTGTTTGAAAAGTGGACAGCTCTATAAAGTGTAGGTCTGGAAAAATCTAAAAACTCCTCGGCTTGTTTTTCCAGAGTCACACCCAGATAGCTTCTATTTGTCCGTAATACCAGCCGGTACACGGTAGTGTGTGAGGAGCACACACCGCTATATGATGTGTGAAAAAATAAACGCTGAGTAACTCACCAGATCAAAATAATAAAAGTTGGAGTGCTTTGAAAAAAGCAGTTTGAACAGTAGTATTAACATAGCAATGCAGCTAGCAGGTAGCCTTAAAAGGCAGCCTAATCACCACCAGCGCTGCTGCACAGAACAAAAATCCTCCCCTTTCACTGCACAATAACTGTACAGGGAAAAGTGCTGACAGCAGAAGGAATTTTTTGTCTTCTTCCCTGCCTAACGCTCTCCCTATTCAGAATCAGCAGCAGCAGCAGCACCTCTCCCTATTGTAAGATCGGCAGAAGTAAGATGGCGGTCGGCGGTCATGGCCTTTTATACCCACTGTGACGCCACACAAAGCCAGCAAATCACTTCAATGCCCTTCTCTAAGATGGTGGAGGCCGCTGCGCATGTCATCGCGTTGCCCACAGTGTGCGTCCTCCATCATTGGCTGAGAAAAGGCACTGGAAGCATTATTTGAAACGCGACTTTGGTGCTCTGATCGGCGACCTCATGGCCGACCTCACGCTATGGTGGGGTTTCGATCGGCGAAATCCGACTTCAGCTAAAGTCGGCTATTTTTGAGTTTGACCCGTTTCGCTCAATTCTACAGTACTCATGACCAATAGGCAATGCCAAAAGTATCTTTCCTGGGCCAAGGAGAAAGAGAACTGGACTATTGCTCAGTGGTCCAAGGTGTTGTTTTCAGATGACAGTAAATATTGAATTTTGAAATCAAGGTCAAAGTCAGTGCAGCCGTCTACTAGGAAGTTTTAGAATCCTTCATGCTTCCCTCTGCAGACTAGCTTTTTGGAGATTGAAATCTCATTCTCCAGCAGGACTTGGCACCTCTCCACACTGCCAAAAGTACCAATACCTGGTTTAAAAACAACAGTATTACTGTGCTTGATTGGTAAGCAAACTCATCTGATATTAACCCCATAGAGAATCTATGGGGTATTGTCAAGAGGAAGATGAGAGACACCAGACACAACAATGCAGATGTGCTTAAGGCTGCTATCAAAGCAACCTGTGCTTCTATAGCACCTCAGCAGTGCCACAGGATGATCACTTCCATGCCATGCGGCATTGATGGAGGTATTGAGTGCATTTATTGAACATACATTTCAGTAGGCCAACATATTGAAATATAAAATAAATCAATTTTAAAGCTGGTGGTATTAAGTGTTCTAGTTACTAGGATAATGACTTTGGGGTTTTCATTGGCTGTAAGCCATAATCATTAACATTAACATAAATAAACACTTGAAATAGATCACTCTGTTTGCAATAACCCTATATAATATAGGTGATTCACTTTTTGTACTGAAGAACTGAAATAAATTAACTTTTTGATGATATTCTAATTCTGAGAGAAGCATCTGTATATATATAGCTCTGGCAAAAATTAAGAGACCACCACATCAAAATCCTGTCATGGCCAGCCCATTCTCCAGACCTGAACCCAATTGAAAACCTCTGGAATCAAGAGGATGATGGATAGTCAAAAGTCATCAAACAAAGAAGAACTGCTTAAATTTTTGCGACAGAAGCAGTGTGAAAGACTGCTGGCAAGCATGCCAAGATGCACAAAAGCTGTTTATAAAAATCACAGTTATTCCACAAAATATTGATTTCTGAACTCTTCCTGAGTTAAAACATTAGTATTGTTGTTTATAAATGATTATGAACTTGTTTTCTTTGCATTATTTGAGGTCTGAAAACACTGGGTTTTTTAATTTTGACCATTTCTCCTTTCAGAAAAAAAACCAACAAAATGTATTGCTTGGAAATTCAGAGACATGTTGTCAGAAGTTTGTAGACTTAAAGAACAATTTACATTTTACTCAAAAATATACCAATAAAGAGAAAAATCAGACAAACTGAACATTCTTAATTTTTGCCAGAGCTGTATTTCATAGGCATATCTTATTGACCACAATAGGTTAAACTCCCTGTGTTGCCCATAGCAACAAATCACTATGCATCTTTCATTTCACCAGAGCTGTTTAAAAGATAAAAGCTGAGCTGTGATTGGTTGCTATGAGCAACAGTTTTCGTTGGAAACTGAGACATTTTATTCTTATCATTTCTATGGTGTTATCGTCCTTCTGTAAAGTAGGAAATAACACAATTTAATACCTCGCCAACAAAGACCACCCTCTGACACAGACTGCAGGGGGAGCCCAGAATCAGGAACGTCTCTTTGCCTGACATGATGCATCATGACATGACATCATTAACTTAAAAATTGGAACTTTTAAGTTCAAACACAGATGAAAAAAAGAAACACAAGATGGATTTCTCCAACCCAGGTATAATTTTAATCGGTGCAACAGCGCCAAGCTGATAATTTTGGCTCTGACGGGATGATGTGGGATGTAAGGGCTAGTAGTCCAGTGGCTCTGATGGGATGATGTAAGATATTAGTGGAAGTAGTCCAGTGGATCAGGCTGAAAGGATGATGTGGGACATTAGAGATTGTAGTCCGCTGCCTCTGGGTGATGGGATGATGTGAGATATTAGGGGTAGTAGTCTGTTGGCTCTGAAGGGATGATGTGGGATATTCGGTGTAGTAGTCCAGTGGCTCTGGCTGATGGGATGATATGAGATATTTGGGGTAGTTGTCCGGTGGCTCTGATGGGATGATGTGGGATATTAGGGTAGTAGTCCGGTGGCTCTTGCTAATGGGATAATGTGGGATATTAGAGGTAGTAGTCCAGTGGCTCTGGCTGACAGGATGATGTAGGATATTAGGGGTAGTAGTCCGGTGGCTCTGGCTGATGGGATAATGTGGCATATTAGTGGTAGTTGTCCGGTGGCTCTGGCTGACGGAATGACGTGGGATATTAAGGGAAGTAGTCCAGTGGATCTGGCTGATGGGATAATGTGGGATATTAGGGGTAGTAGTCTGGTGGCTTTGATGGGATGATGTGGGATATTAGGGTAGCAGTCCAGGTGGCTAGGGCTGATGGGATGATGTGGGTTATTAGGGGTAGTATTCTGGTGGGTCTGGCGGACGGGATGATGTTGGATATTAGAGGTAGTAGTCTGGTGACTCTGACTGGATAATGTTAAATATTAGGGGTAGTAGTCTGGTGGCTCTGACGGGATGATGTGGGATATTATTGGTATTAGTCTGGTGGCTCTGGTTGATGGGATGATGTGGGATATTAGGAGTATAAGTCCAGTGGCTCTGATGGGATGATGTGGGATATTAGGGGTAGTAGTCCAGTGACTCTGAAAAGATGATGCTGCATACTAGCGGTAGTTTTCTGGTGGCTCTGGCTGACGGGATGATGTGGGATATTAGGGGTAGTAGTCCAGTGGCTCTGGCTGATGGAATGATGTGGGATATTAGGGGTAGTAGTCCACTGGCTCTGGCTGACGGGATGATGTGGAATATTAGGGGTAGTAGTCCGGTGGCTCTGGCTGACGAGATCATGTGGGATATTAGGGGTAGAAGTCCGGTGGCTCAGGCTAATGGGTTGATGTGGGATATTAGTGGTTGTAGTCTGGTGGCTCTGACTGAATGATGTGGGATATTAGTGGTAGTAGACTGGTGGCTCTGGCTGATTGGATTATGTGGGATATTAGTGGTAGTAGTCTAGTGGCTCTGGCTGATGGGATGATGTGGGATATTATGGGTAGTAGTCCGATGGCTCTGGCTCGCGGGATGATGGGATATTAAGGGTAGTTTTCCATTGGCTCTGGCTGATGAGATGATGTGGGGTATTAAGGGTAGTAGTCCAGTGGCTTTGATGGGATGATGTGGGATATTAGTGGTAGTAGTCCGCTGGCTCTGGCTGATGGGATGATGTGGGATATTTGGGGTATTAGTCCGATGGCTCTGGTTGACGGGATGATGTGAGATATTAAGGGTAGTATGTGGGATTTTAGGGGTAGTAGTTTGGTGGCTCTGGCTGATGAGATGATGTGGGGTATTAGGGGTAGTAGTCCACTGGCTCTGAAGGAATGATGTGGGGTATTAGTTGGAGTATTTTAGTGGATCTGGGTGACAAGATGATGTGGGATATTACTGGTAGTAGTCCAGTGACTCTGTCTGAGGGGTTGATGTGGGATTTAAGTGGTAGTAGTCCGGTGACCCTGGCTGACAGGATGATGTGGGATATTAGGGGTAGTAGTACGATGGCTCTGACTGACGGGATGATGTGGGATAGTAGGGGTAGCAGTCTGGTGTCTCTGACGTGATGATCTGAGATATTAGTGGTAGTAGTCCAGTGGCTCTGGCTGACAGAATGATGTGGGATATTAGGGGTAGTAGTCCAGGGGCTGTGGCTGATGGGATGATGTGGGCTATTAGCGGCATTAGTCCGATGGCACTGACTGACGGGATTATCTGGGATATTAAGGGTAGTAGTCCGATGGCTCTGAAAGTATGATGTGGGATATTAGGGGTAATAGTCCAGTAGCTCTGGATGATTGGATCATGTGGGATATTAGAGAGTGGCTATGCATAGTGGGCGGAGCTATACTCTCAGCTATATATACTGTATATAAATATATATATATATATATATATATAAATATATATATAATCATTATAATTTGTTAGACTAACTGTTAGGGCATGCGGAATGCACCAAATAATATAAGAGGAGATATGAAGTGCGTTTGCAGCCCGGGGTTCACCGTGCAGAGAAGGAACCTGCTGCTGAGTAATAGCGGAACAAGATGGTGGATGAATGCTTGCTCACACGTGGGTTACCTTCACCCAGTGTGAATGGAAGCTAACTCTGTTGCTTCACAGAGCCGCTACAACAAACGCCGGAGCCTGTTGAACTCACAGAGCTCGGCTGAGTGAGTGCTAATTAAAGGTCACAGACCTCTGTCCCAGAGGCAAAGGACTAGAGTTCCTCTAGATCATCAGCGCTCGGCGCTGCGGCTGCTGTGCCAGCAAAAGGACGGAATAAATAATCGCTCCAAGTGCGCACAGTACTGCTTCGGCGGGCGCCACTAACCACCCGGAGTGGGGAGGAAAGAGCTAAAGTTGCACACGGCGCCACACTGGCGGCTACTGCTACCTGGCATGGTATGACAGCGCCCTGAGCAGAGAGGCACAATCGGACACTAGAAAGTGCAGAGGACTGGGATGCACTGTGGCATATAGCCTAGCCACTGACTGGCGTTGACTATCATTCGCAGTATCAAGCATCCATCATCATACACACCATAAGCCACAAGAGTCTATACTAGCGAATGGCCGAGTGGCCATGTGACTCTTTTATAGCAGTGTACGTCCAGGACCTTCCAAGTGGACCAATCTGTGCAGAAAGAGGATCTGCACATGTGACCTCTGACCTCCAATGAGAGGTCATCCCACGACCATGCTCAGTAGGGGAAAAGCAGGACTTATTCCTAGCAGTGTCTGCTGGCTGCTGACTCATGCATGATACAATAGCAGAGCCAGGAGGAGCAACCAGACGCTTATAATTAACCTGAGCAAAGCACTGGGATCGACATCTCTGCTGCGCAGCATCCTCTCCGGCTGGAGAGGAATGGGAGACCGCAGAAGGCAAGGCTCAAGTTCCCTCCTGTGCAGAGGCAGGAACCCGATGCTTAACATTATCCCCCTAGGCCTTGCTGCTCTCAAAGGCCGAAATGAATAGTGGAGTGTGGATGTTCTCCACTGGATGTTCTTCCAGGTCAGATCCTCTAGGCCATGACCCCTCCAATCCACCAGATAATACTTTTTTCCACGTACCAGCATCCCACAATGGCGTTCACCTGAAACTCATCTGAGGACAAGCTTGATGTCCTGGCAGATGACTTGGAGAACCGGGACATGTGAACAGGCTTAAGGAGGGCAACGTGGAAGGTATCAGTGATACCCAGGTGTGGGGGAGGGGCCTGCCGGTAGACTACAGGGTTGACTTGTTTGAGGACCTTGAAAGGGCCAAGGTAGCGAGGTGCAAACTTAGTGGACTCAACCAGCAGCCTGATGTTACGGGCGGAGAATCACACTAAGTCGCCAGGGGAGAAGGTCGGAGAGGGGCGCTGGTGGGCGTCCGCTGAGACCCTCATTCTCTCCTTGGAGGCCCGGATGGCATCCTGATTGCGGTCCCAAATGTCACGTGCCTCCACTGCCCAGTCTGCCACCCTAGAATTGGTAGAAGACACGGTCATGGGAACAGGGACGTGAGGGTGCTGGCCATAATTGAGGTGGAATGGGGTCTGACTGGTGGAATCGGCCATAGCATTGTTCAAAGCAAACTCTGCCCATGGTAGCAGGGATGCCCAGTCATCGTGCCCTGCCGAGACAATGTGTCGTAGGTATGTGACCAGGGTCTGGTTGGCCCTCTCTATCACCCCATTCATGTCAGGATGATAGGCCGAGGAGATATTCAGCTCAATGCAGAAGAAACTACAGAGTTCTCTCCAGAACCGAGATGCAAACTGGGGGCCCCGGTCACTGACTACCTTGTCTGGCATACCATGTAAGCGAAAGATATGTTTAATGAATAGCGCTGCCAGTCCCCATGCAGAAGGTAACCTCGTGAGAGGCACCAGATGCACCATTTTGGAGAAATGGTCGGTGACAACTCAGATAACCGTGCTGCCCCTGGACTTGGGCAGAACCACCACGAAGGCCATGCCAACCATCTCCCAGGGCCTGTCCGCCACCAGCAGGAGGTGAAGTAGCCCAGCGGGTCATTGCCGAAGAGACCTGTTCTGGGCACAGGAGACGCACGCCCCAATGTAGTCTCCAACATCCCGGGCCATATGTGGCCACCAGTTCATTGTCACCAGGAGCTCAGTTGTCAGCTTCGTCCCGAAGTGTCCACCTACACTGGACGTGCGAGCCCAAGAGAGGACCTCCGGTCACAGACGGGCAGGGACAAAATTCTTGCCCGAAGGCACCGACTCTAGGGCAACCGGAGCCACGATCCTCAGGCTCTCGGATGGGACGGGCTAGGCGCTATCTCCTCCTCCTCCAATGACACTATGGAGCGAGAGAGAGCATCGGTCCGGATGGTCTTTTCACCGGACAGGAAATGAATGGTGAAATGGAACAGGGAGAAGAAAAGCGACCATCTGGCCTGGTGAAAATTTAGCCACAGGGACATCTGCAGGTATACCAAGTTCTTGTGATTGATATATACCTGGAAGGGGAACCGGGCCGCCTCCAGGAGATGTCTCCACTCCAAGAAGGCCAACTTTATTGGCAGCAACTCCCTGTCCTCGATGGAATAGTTCCTCTCCGCTGGCAAAAAGGTCTTGGAGGAAAGGAAGCAGGGTTACTTCCAACCTTGAGTGTCATTCTGGAAGAGGACCGCTCCAGCACTGACGGAAGAGGCATCCACCTCCAAGATAAAGGGTTTGTCCACATCGGGATGATGTAGAATGGGAGCGATGGCAAAATAAGTCTTGATGGAGAAGGCCTTGGAGACCTGTTCCAACCACACCTTGGGATTGGCTCCCTTCTTGGTGAAGGCGACCAAGGGAGCCACCAAGGTGGAGAAGTGGGGAATGAACTGGCGATAGTAATTTATGAACCCCAAAAAGCAATGCACCGCTTTAAGGGAATGGGGTTCTTGCCAGTCCATTACCACCTGCAGTTTGGCAGAATCCATAGCCAAACCCTGGGCAGAGATGATATAGCCCAGGAAAGGCAAGGACTCCTACTCAAGCAGGCACTTCTCCAACTTGGCATAGAGGGAGTTAGCTCGCAAGCGGGTGAAGACTTTGCCAACCTCTCTCTGGTGGGAGTCCATATCTGGAGAGAAGATGAGGATGTCATCCAGATAGACAACCACCAAAGTGGAGAGCATATCCCGAAATATATCATTGACAAAGTCCTGGAAGATGGCCGGTGCATTACAAAGACCGAAGCGCATGACCAGATACTCATAATGGCAAGCCCTTGTGTTAAATGTCATCTTCCATTCGTCCCCCTCACGGATGCGTATCAGGTTATAGGCCCCCCGCAGATCTAATTTGGTGAAAACTCTCGCTTCCCATAATCTATCGAATAGTTCCAATATCAGGGACAGAGGATACTTGTTCTTAACGGAGATGGCATTAAGAACCCTGTAATCGATGCAGGGACTCAGTTCTCCATTCTTCTTCTGGACAAAGAAGAATCCTGCCCCCGCTTGTGATACTGACTTCCTAATGAATCCTCTTGTTAGACTCTCCCTGATGTATTGAGACATGGCCTCTGTCTCCGGGAGAGATGAGGGGTAGATTCGACCACGGGGAGGCTCAGCACCCGGCAACAGGTCAATAGGACAGTCATAGGGGTGATGCGGTGGAAGGGTCTCCGCCGCATTTTTGGAGAACACGTCTGCATACTGACGATAGTATTTGGGGTGCGAGGAAAGATCTGAGGGGACCTCAGTGGAGGCAACCTGAACGCACTCCCTCATACATCCACCCTTACATGACTTACTCCAACCAAGAATCTTCCCCGAGGACCACTCTATATGGGGAGAGTGATACCGCAATCAGGGGACCCCTCGAAGAACCTGGTCGATGCCCTCGGTCATGATGAGGAGGGATATTGTCTCCTGACTAGATGGAGACACCGAGAGTAACAATGGGGCGGTCTGGTGGGTAATCTCAGTAGGGGAAAAGCAGGACTTATTCCCAGGGGTGTCTGTGGCAGTCTGGATTCTCTTTTATAAACCTTTTTTCCTTTCAGGCCCTTGGGGGTTAATATGAGTTTTTGCCCCTGGTGGCCGCTGGTGTTACTACAACTGTAGTTGGTCGGCTGCTGGGTTTTTCCCCCTCCGGTGGCCGCTGGTGTTACTACAGTTTTAATTAGGCAGCAGGTGGGGACCTCCTTCCTATAAAAGGTCATCAGCTGCTGCAGCTCCCTGTTGGTAATATTTGCCATTCACTAACCAACCTTTTTGAAGAGAGGAGCTATCTGGAGCAGTGCTGTTGCAGCTTATCTGGAGCCTTGGTGTTTCTGCTGGAAGCTGTGTCCGGGTGCCTTACTCTGTTGTCTTGTGCATGACTGCAGACCAAGATAAGTATTGTTTTGTTTTCCCTGTCTGTTGTTTTCCCTGGTGTTTTATTAGTACAGCGGTGAGGACCAGTGTCCGCCCTTGCCAGTTCCCTAGTAAGGGATAGGTGCAGGGCAAGTGAGAGACTGAGGTATCCTGGTCGGTGACAGGTTGAAAGAACCTGTATAAGGAATGTGAGGAGAGTTCAGGGCTCTTCCTTAGGAGAGTGCAGGAGGTGTCCACTTCCCCATCCCCTATTGTAGGGCCCACTGTTGTAATTGTTTCCCCGGTGTCCCCTTGTCTGTCTTGTGGTTTTGTGACTGACCGATCATCAGGTCGTGTCACGCAGAGCCAGACATATCGTGACAGAATCAAGAAAAAGTGCTCCAATTTGACTTTTATAGTGAACACCTAAAATCATGGCTATTCAGTAGTCATCCCTTTGCCTGGTGTTAAAGATGCACCTGCCAGCCCACAAGCAATCGAGGATACAGCTTGCTCACTACCATAACCAAGGCTTCTGCTGAATCACAGTCCATATCCTGATGTGATGGTTGCCTCTGACCAACTGAAGGTCTAAGTGAACCCGCTGTTCAAGAAATAGCCTAAGAACTTTGGCATTGGCCATGAAATTCAATCCAAAGGGACCTTACCCGCTTCGTGAAATGGCCGCACTGCATCCGGCTCCAGCGCCAGAGGATCATCTTGTACAAGATTCTGAAGGTGCTCACTGAAGTTCATCCAGGCCCTGGACCAGAAGACAGCCACTCAGCTCTTCAATCTGGTGCACAAATGCTGACCTGAGACCAAGCTGGAAGAAAAGAATGGCTGCTGGCCAGTGCTGAGCAAAAAGAAGCTGGTAAAGAAGACATCCCTGCAAAGAAACCCCATGTGATAAGAGCAGGTGTTAACACAGTGACCGCCTTGGTGGAGAGCAAGAAAGCTCAGCTGGTCATCATCTCTGATGAAGAGGATCCTAGCAAATGGCTTGTTTTCCTACCAGCTCTGTGCCACAAGACGGGAATCCCTTACGGCATTGTGAAGAGCAAGGCCAGACTGGGCCCCCTCGTCCATAGGAATCATCGACATGGCTACCTGCACAGCCCATTCCTTGTCTCTTCTACTCTACCTGGAGGAGAAGCAATGCAAGTTCTCATAAAACAAAGTCCAGTGGTGTCAAGAGCAAGCTACGTTCCTGGGACACTGTATTGCCCACCAAATGAAACACTTGACAGATGACCAGAAGACCACTGTGGAGAAGATGGCTCCCCCAACAACTCCGAAGATGCTGCAGGCCTTCCCTGGTCCAGTTTCGTATTGCAGAACTTGGATCCCTGATGCTTCAGTCTTAATGCAGCCTTTGTACGATTGCATCAATGCAACCCCGTTCCTACTGTCATATGCAGCCTTCATCTCGTACAGGAAACTGAAAGACGCCATAGTCTCTGCGCCAGCTCTTCAGTAGGCCTCTCTGACTACGAGAAGCCATTCCATCTTTACCAAATGGAAAAAGAAGGTCATGCAACTGGTGTCATAACGCAGATCCACGGAGGACAACAGATGCCTCTAGGCTACTTCTCAGCCCGCCTGGATCCAGTTGGAAGGGGGCTCCCTCCTGTATGAATGCAGTATTTGCAGTGCATGCCCTTCTGGACAAGACTGCTGACATCATTTTTGGACAACCACTGGAGATCCTGGCTCCGCACGACATCTCAGCAATTCTCTACCAAACCCAGCCAAAACATCTCCACTGCCTGGCATTTTTGCCTCCAGTGCTCTCAGCTGTTGCCTGTCTCTACTCCCACTTTCAGGGGGATGTGGATACGTACTCTTCAGTACAAAATCTGCAAGATACCGTAGATGGTTCCAGATTTGCAGATGATGAAGGAAGATTCCACACTGGATGTACAGTGACCAGCAATCAAGAAATCCTATGGTCCAGAAGTTTGTTGCCTAGCTTGTCAGCCCAAGAAGCGGAACTGACAAAGGCCTGCCAGATTGCGAAGGACAAAACTAAAAATGTCAATACCAATTCCAGGTACTCGCATGGCATAGCACACGACTTTGGACCCATCTGAGCTGCAAGGGACTTCATCACAGCAAGCGGGACAACCGTGAAGCATCATAGAGCCATCAGGGTCCTGCTGGACACTCTCCAACTTCCAAAAGTGGTGGCAGTGTTAAAAGTCAAGGCACACGGAAAACTGATCACAGTAGAGGCACAGGGCAACAACATGGCACACGTGGCAGCCAAAGAAGCAGCCAAAGGAAGACAATATGGAGAAGTGGGAGAGGTCGTAGTGCCGGACGGCTACTACATGACTACTGAAGACAATAAAACCTGACAATATTACGTCCTGGGATCTGTTCAAGAAGTTGCAGGACCAGACTCCAAAGCATTAGAAGGAAAGCTGGATGCGGAAGAGACAACACATGAAGGAAGAAGGGCAAAAGCACTGGACTCCAAAACCCTGTCTACCTCAAAGCACTGAACTCCAAAACCTGTCTACTGTGAAGTATGTACCCTCTGGTAGTTCAATAGGCACATGGGCCCCTGCACAGATTTAAGACACAGCTGAAGGATCTGATTGGACTCCCACCTTAACAACCAAATTTACCAGCAGCTCTTTGACCTCCGACAAATGCAACACTGGACGAGTGGGAAAAAGTTCGCCCCACATCATCTGGCCAGAAGCTTTTCCAGTAAGGAATTAGTGGTGCAAACTACTGCAAAGAAGCTTCTCTCAGAGATAGTGTGCAGATATGGGGTACAAGAAGTGGTAGAGAGTGATCAAGGACCCACATTCACAGCAAACTTTACACAAGAGATCTGGTCAGCAGTAGGGTCAGACTTAGGCCTACACACTTCCCAAAATCCCCAAAGTAGCAGCAAAATAGACTAAATTGGACACTTAAGAGCAGCATGTTGAAAATTCCCCAGGAGACAAGCAATCCATGGCATTAGACACTCCCAATCGCCCTGTTTAGTGTAAGGCACTCCCATAGGCCCAGAAAAAGCTGTCACCAATATGAAATTTTATTTGGGTCTAGTCCCAGGTTAGGGATATTCTTCCCTCAGCAGTTGACTATGCAATATGATATTTTGTCTGCTTATGTAATTGAACTCAACAAGAAACTTGCTAATGTCCATTCTTAAGTTTTTTCCATTCCCAGACCCAGATTTGGTACCTGGTATGCACTCCCTGAAGCCAGGAGAACTGAAAAAAGTTTGTAAGAAGAATGCTCGATCCCAGATTTTATGGCACTTTTCCAAGTGCTGCTGATGATACTAACCTGGAGGGAAGACCCATTTGGATCCACGCATACTGTAGCATTGCAAGAAAGCTCTTATACCAGAAGATACACCTAAGCCAGAATGATGCTGCAGATGCCATACTTGACTGAATAAATGACCTACCTGATGGAGAATACACACCACTGACTATATAGACTGCTAACTAAGAAACTTTGATTACAATGCAATGAACCCCCGTAAGGGACAGATCTCCTGACCGCCCATTTGCGAAAATCTGTATAGAGGGGGTGTATGCACGAGGCATGCGTCAGCCCACTGGTAGCATAAAAGAGTTGCTGCGCTTTGGGACAGGAGTAGGATTAGGGCAAGTTATATCTAAGGGGGATTGTGATGGAAATATATACATTTCATATAGATCTCCCTTGCATGTATTCTCAATTATACATATACAGTATATAATCACAGCTAACATGAACTTTATAATCAATTGCTCAGAATGATCCAGTGACCTCATGAGCGAGCTAACTCATACCAGACAAGCTCCCTAGTATTTTCCAGACATCAAAAAAGAGGAAGTAACATCAGATGTCCAAGCTGATGTCTCAATTTTGTCCTGGCTCCAAGAGTTACACTTTAGTTACCTATCATGCACTGATCATGATATCTTCCATGTACTCAAATAGCCAATAGCATTGAAGGTCAACTTTATGTTAATTAACTAACTACTCCTTTCTATAGGTAATTATAAAACCATGTATGTGTAATAATAAAATTTCAGAGTATTGAATGCTATCCTGTAACCATGTGTACAGAGTTTCATTTCATTGAGCGCTCAAACTACTCAGTTTAATTGGGAACAGCCGCAGCACACACAGGGATAAATTAATCCCAACCAAATTTCCATAACAGTTGTGCTTCTGCAAATCGTCCATAAATCATCTCAAAAACACAAAACCTCTTGTGAGAGCTACCTGGTGTATTTTAGTCGTAGGTGACTGTAGTGCAGGGAGACTGGCAGGACCATTACAGTGCATATATAGTGTCTCACTTTCTCAGCTCTTCTGAGAGGTGAAATTACTGTATAAGGTCAGGGAGTAGTGAGAATTTTCCCAGCTATTTTTGGGGTCACATTTACCCCTGCAGGCCAATTTTTTTGCCCTTGCGGTGCTGTTTGCACACTGAATAGCACGCACGGTACTGCACAACTGAGATGCAGTCAGCACCCACTGCTGTCTTCTGTCTTCCGGCGTTAACCAACACACAGCTTTTTACCGCCTGCATTTAAACAATCATGCACCCACTTCAGACTTTTCCTCAAGCCCCACAGACCACTTTGTAGGGTCCAGCAGAAAATTACTCGCATTTCCCTTTCATTTGCATTGGACTCACTACTTGTTACAAATACCCGAGTATTAGGACCTACTCATTACGAGCATAGCGAGTCCAAATATTTCACTACACGTTCTTCCCTAGCTATGATCTTTTCTGCATGGTAAATATAAAGGCAACATGTGGGGCCAATTATTTTGTGTATTCTCTCTTCCTTTGCTATCAGATAGTTTAGCTCTATAGTATGTTGGTTGATGACTATGATCAATTATCTTTGAAATGCATAAGTGTGATTAAGAACTTTGAGAACTTGGAAAATGTGATCATAAAGGTAGTCAGTGGCCTTCTTTTGCTTTCCCCATGGCTCACAATCCAGAAACGTCAGTGGCTGGATGAAAGGTGCAAGAGTCTGTCTGGATCCCAGAAAGTCACTCAGATTTTATGCACACACACTGATTGCAAGCAAACAGGTCACAAATGAGGATGTTGTCTTTAGTAGCCATTCAAACCCATAACTGTGCATGTTATCAGGCCAAAATCACCAGGGTATGTAATTTTTCGAATCAGGGTCATTTGGATGTTTTGAGTTGTCATTGTGATGTAAAAAGAGAAAACACAGTAGCTTGACAATAAATGGCTTCACCTAACTACTAACCATGAGTGAAGAAAAAGTTTTGGTGTTATCATTTATATTCTCTGAAAAAAGGCCAAGAAAGCAAAAATTCTTCTGCGTATGTAAACTTTTGAGCACAAAGGTATGAGGCTAAAAGCAAATATAGCACTGTATTTACCCAGTCTTCCCAACCATAAAATTAGAGTTGGATATATAACAGTGTAACAAATACAAAAACAATAACTTTTGACATCTAACAAGCAGGAGATGTTTATCATGATGAAGCGGCTGACAACTATCTTTGTTTTCACTTAAAGAAAGCAGTCATTCATAGGACCACCCACTGGAAAAAATCTCTGAGAAGATTAAACAATCAAAACACATGTTATGCTACATTTTTTCTTAGAAAACTAAATATCATTCTGCACAGTTCATCTTGCTCTATGACATGATACCTGCACATTGGACAGCATTTTCATGCTGACAAGATTACTTTAACCCCTTTCTGACATCAGGCATAATAGTACGCCAATTTTCTGACTTCCTCCCTTTGATGTGAGCTACAGTGCTGAGCTCACATCTTTCCCTGTACATGTCAGCTGTTTTGAATAGCTGACATGTGCCTGGAACAGCCGTGGATGGAATTGCGATCCATCCACAGCTATTAACCTCTTAAATGCTGCTGTCAAACTCTGACAGCAGCATTTAACATGCGATTCCGGCAATCATGCCAGAAATCCACCCATTGATGACCCGGTCACGTGATCACGGGTCACCGATGGGTCGGCATGACAACCAGAGCTCTCCAGCAGACCTCTATGGTTGTCAATGCCGAATTGCTGATGGTCGACACTCATAGCAAGTCAGCAATACAGGTGATCTGATGATCGCCTGTATGTAGCAGAGCCTATCGGGTTATGGCAGCTTCTAGTCTCCCATGAGACTATTGAAGCAAGCCAAAAGTAAAATAAAGTTTTTAAAAATATATAAAAAAATATATAAAAGTTCAAATCATTCCACTTTTGCCCCATTCAAAATAAAACAATAAAAAAATCTAACATGCACATATTTGTTATCGCCACATTCATAATCGCCCGATCTATCAATTTAAAAAAATAATTAACCTAATTGCTAAATGGCATAACGAGAAGAAAATTCAAAACAACAGAATTATTTTTTTTGGTCGCCACAACATTGCATTAGAATGTAATAACTAGTGATCAAAATATCATATCTGCACCCAAATGGGATCACTAAAATTGGCAGCTTGTCGTGCAAAAAAATAAGCCGTCACCCAACCCTATATCTTGAAAAATAGAGACACTATGGGTATCGGAATATGGGTCAATTTTTTTTCAACAAACTTTGGAATTTTTTTTCAACACTTAAATAAAAAAGAACCTAAACATGTTTTACGGTTTTACGTCTATGAACTCATAATGATCTGGAGAATCATTATGTCAGATTAGTTTTAGCACTTAGTGAACATGGTGAAGTAAACCCAAAAAACAACCGTGGGATTGCACTTTTTTTGCAATTTCACTGCACTTTGAATTTTTTTTCCTGTTTTCAAGTACAAGATATGGTAAAACCAATGATGTTGTTCAAAAGAACAACTCATCCTGCAAAAAATCATGCCCTTATCTGGTCATTAAGGCGCTAAAAATGAAGCTTAGCTATGAGAAAGATGAGCACTAAGAGAAGTGATAGAAGAATATCTTAAAACTTACTAATATTGCTGGACAATATGATATCTATTCATATGCTAATAGAGAGCTATAAATTCTAGTTCATTCGAACATGGATAGCCTTGACTTATTTTTTTTCCTACAGAGGCTGGAAACTGCAAAAGATTACTCGACATCATGGAAAAGAATTCCCACACACAAGATGCCAGAACATAATACTTCCTACCACTACAACCACACCAAACCTTTTTGGCGCTGTTGATCTTCCTCCACCAACAGCAGTTGTGGAATAGTTTTCTCTTGATCTGATAGTAGAAGGTGAAGATATTCTGACTAAATATGTATTGCTCTTTAGCACTGAAGAGACCTCCCTGCTCTTCTGGTGACTAGAGATGAGCAAGCGTTTCAAGATTTGGTTCAGTTCAGAATTATTGAATGAACCAACGTTTGCTGAACAGTTTGCTGAACGGTTCGACAAATGTATCCAAACCCCATTAGATTCAATGGGAGGCAAAAGCAAATATATAGACAACACCTTAAGGGGTGACATAAAGATTCCCAAACAGCTATAATTAGGTGCAGACACCATGACAAGTGGCATCAATTGACCCGCAGTAGAAATTTGTGCATGGTACAGCAGCAGTCAGCCATGACCTATGCATGAGGTATCAGGGACTGGCCCAGCATTAACAGCTTGGAATTCAAGGTTTAATGAGGACTTGGTGGTTAAGGGAGTGAAACCCTTCTTTGCTGACAGACCTCGCACCTCATGCAACACCTCTATTTTTTTCCCAGCCACACTCAGATGGCACAAACATGAGTTTCATAGACTACTATTGATAGAAAAATGTAAGAATAGTGAAACATGTAGTTGATTGATCAATTGACCCACAGTAAAACCTGTTACAATGGCATACAAGCAGTCAGTCATAGGCCATGCATGAGGTACCAGGGTCTGGCACAGCATTTATAGCTTGAAATTGAAGCATTAATGATGACTTGGTGGTTTGTTAATGCAAAAATGTAAGCCACCTTAGCTGGGAGACCTCACTCCTTGATGCAACACCTCCAATTGTTTTCTTTTTTTATTCCAGCCACACTCAGATGGCGCAAACATCAGTTTCATAGAATAATATTGCTAGAAAAATGTAAGGAAAGTAACACAAGTAGTTGACTGAAAGTAAGTGCAGGCCTGCCTGTCCGGGAGCCCTACATAAATAGTTAACCCAACAAAAATTGTCACACAGCACTAAAGTGGCATCAATTTTTACAGAGTAGAAACAGTATAATAGGCCCCTGACACACCTTATACTGCAGGCAACCCATCAGATGGAGACCCAAAATGCAAAAGGGTCCAAACCCATCCTGATAGCATTGATATTGAGCTCCAGATACTCCTGCACCATCCCCTCTAGTCTATCACAACATGTCAGACTTGTACTCTGTTCCGCTGATGCACAGACTGGTCTAAAAAATATGTGAAACGACTCACAGAAATTGCTTATGCCACTTACACTATTAAATGTGCTTTAATGTTATTGAATGCTCTGCATTACCCTCCCAAATGATTTCTCATGTTTGACTATTCCTTTTTGATGTATATACCTTTGTTACCTTGTTGAATGTATTTTATTTTTCTTGTAGTACACTGAGGGAGGTCTAAATGACCTAAATGTCTGTTTTGTCCTGTTTGTGGAGTGCATTAAAATTATATACATATTATCCAGTTTGAGTGCCAAGATCATTCTACTTATTTACTATGGTTTGTGATTCTACTTGAGCACCTAACACAGTAGTGCCTCAGTTTGCTATTACATATGCTCGCAGATATTAGGCCTAACAATTTTTAAGTGGAAATCTGGCTTTCTGATTTGCCACTGAAACAGTTTTATCACAAATATTTTGGAGTAGCAATAGGGGCCTCCGGAGTCTGTCACACAGTTTAAGCACAATCTAGTTTAATGCTGGAAGATTGATTTCACACAAGACAGGATCCTATCTAGCTAAATAACAGTTCACTTGCAGCAATATGAGGTGTGGCTTCTCTGCACTGTGACACTAAAAAAATGGCACCAGCAAAACAAAATGTCCACTTTTTATATGGCCAGGTACATGTGACTTTATCATAAATCCCTGTGTCCTAAGGTTGTAAATGGTTTCTGCTCCCTGACTGGCTGCCAGAAGCAACACACAAAGTTAAGGGAAAAACAAACAAAACAGCACGCTGCTCCTCTAACCTCTCCACACTTCCCTCCCCTCATCATACAGCACCACTATCCTAGCCAAAGTAATAAAATCATTAGTGGAAACGCAATGATTTACCGAACTGTGACCGAATTTTGCCGACTTAGTAAAAATATTTACATATCAAAATTAGGGAATGGTTGCACTCAATTGCAGATTAGTTCTAGATGTGCCGTCAGTTTTCTGTAACTTGTATGCTAGATTTCTGACTGAGCACTCCGCCCTTCACCATGTTGTGATTTTAATTCCATCCAATCACATTTGGTTCCGACCTTCCTATAAATACCGGCTTTACCAAGTTATTAGCCATAGGTAAGTGTTCACATTAGGCATTAAGGTCAGGGACCCATTCAATGAGATCACCTTGACGTTGGTGAATGGGCTCACATTTTTTGGCCAAATTTTGTGGTAAGTATCTCATGTGTTTTTCCTAAATTTCAAAAGCCATTACGCTATTCACACTTCTTGTATTTCACATTGATATGCCTTAATGCAATTGAGTGCAACCATTTCCTAATTTTGATATGTAAGCTGTTTTTTGGCATGCATCTGTTCAGACTAGTTCTAGATGTGCTGTCAATTTTCTGTAATTAGTAAAAATGTTTGTGAAACCGAACACTAATCGGAATGCGCTATGTTTGTGCCAAATTTAAATTTGGCAAATATTTTCTGATCAAGTACGCTCATCTCTAGTAATGGCCACAGACCTCAAACAGATGCACAATGCACAACAAGACTATAAGATTCCTGGGACATTCACATGTTTCTCTTCTAATTTGGGTTGGTAAATTTTGTGCAATATTTGTCCTACTGGGGGTCTCTAAATTGGAGAAATTGAACAGAAATTAAAGTTAGATGAAATCTCATTGCCATATGATTACAGACAAAAAAAAAAACAATCAGTGGCAGAAATTTTTTTCTGGCCCAGAATTAGAGATGTGCTGATTCCTGAATGTTTGGGGTTTGGCCGAATGGTTAAAAAAAAGTACAAGTATGGGTACAAGAAGAGTACTCGGACCTGAACCCAAATATAGTCTCCATTTACTTGAATGGGGGGCACCAACATCCAGTGTTTGCCACGCTGTCATGTGCATGGCAGTGTGGGAAACACGGCTTCTGATTGGTGGTAAAATCATTACCGCCGGTCAGACAGCGGTGGTTCCCACGCTGTCAAATGATAATGTAAGCCCATAGCTATGAAAGGAGGTAAAAGTTCACCTCCAGTCAGTAGAGTCGGCTGATGAGACTACTGCTCTCATCAGCCTACGCCCGCTGCTTGCTAGTAACAGCGAGAGTAGATGGCGGCTGATGGGACTATTTATCAGCCAGTGTCTGCGTTCTAAATAAATAATTTTAAAAACTCAGCATGGGTTCACCTGTATTTTTGATAACCAGCCTGGCAAAACTGACAACCCATAGCTGTCAGCGTTAGCAAGGCTGGATATCAAAAATAGAGGGGTCCCCACAATGTTTTTTTTCAATATTTAAATAATTTAAAAAAATGTGCCTATCTCTATTTAGGACATAAACATAAACAATATGAAAGTTGTTATATTAAAAGGCAAGATCAGCTCACAAAAACATTGAAAGATTTGTGAAACTTAGACTCTTTGATATCTTCCCCACAGAACTAAATAAGTCATATGGATTTATGACTTACTACAAATTCTGATGAATCTACTCTAGAGAGAGTCAAGGCATCGGGTTAATAATCTTCCATGGATTTTGTGATAATAATACTTTCACTCCACTTATTTAAGCTGATGAAGGATTTAGACTTTGAGCTTAGTTTGCTTTTTAAAAGTCCATTTATTGTGTCATGTCTCTGTTCTTTTTGTGTATATATTTGTTTGTTTACAGGTACTTTTTTATACTATGGCTAATGAACAGACCTATGCAGTCTCGAAAGCCTGCTTTGTAACATCATTTATTTTATTTTTGTTATCCATTAAAAAGTACCACAGCTACAAGATTATTATTTTCTTTTGCTTAGAGAGTGGCGGCCCTAGGAATCTGTGCAGATTGCAACCCCTCTCCATATCACTAGCCCCACATACCGGTTTCTTCAGTTCTTCTAGACTCCCATAGTAAAAGAACCTTTGGTGATATCATGGTTACAAAGGTCCTTAAGCAGTTTTAACCTTGGAATAGAAATTCTGGGGGCCCCTAAGAGAATAGGAACCCTGAATAGTTGTCCTGCTTGCCCCCCCATGCTACTCATCCCCAACCTTGATTGTAACTAGGGCTTATTTTTGGAGTAGGGCTTATGCTTCACCATACTCCAAAAATTCTGTAATATCCAGCCTGGGCTTATTTTCAAATTAGTTTTTTTTTTTTTAAGTAAACACGGTAGTTTTTCTCTACGGTTATTTCCAGCTATGCTCCCATTTTGACCTCTCCAAGCTTCCCACTAAGCTGTACTCAATTCCATGATAATACTTCGGTAAATTTTGCTGGTTTCCTGTTATGATAGAATCTGCTTTCTGTCTGGCTGCTTTTCAGTGTGATGCAACTACAGGTGCTATGGTGTGCTAGGCCTCAAAAGCCCCTTAAATACCGTATTTTTCAGACCATAAGACGCACTTTTTTCCCCCAAAATTTTGGGGGAAAGTGGGTGGGGTGCATCTTATGGTCACAATATACTAACCTCCGATCATGGCTGGAGGCTGGTGCGGGTGCCGCGGGGCTCTGTAATGCGGTGGTGGCAGCGGGCTATGCTCCGGTGCAGGGGTAGCGGCTCTCTGTGCTCCGGTGCAGGGGCGGCGGCTCCGCCGGCATTTCCTCTAAGCCCGGAGGCCCCCGCACATCCCTTGCTGGCCGCCGCCATGTTGCGGTGGCCTCTGAGAACATGGACGCCGGGAAGATGGCCGCCAGTCCGGGGACGGCGCATACGCAGGTTCAGATCTCGTCCCGAGATCTCGGTGGGATGAGATCTCATTGCCGAGAATTGAATCTCGTCCCCCGAGATCTCGGAACGAGATCTGAACCTGCGCATGCGCCGTCCCTGGACCGGCGGCCATCTTCCCGGCGTCCATGTTCCCGGAGGCCACTGCAACATGGCGGTGGCCAGCAAGGGATGTGCGGGGGCCTCCGGGCTTGGAGGAAATACCGGCGGAGCCGCCGCCCCTGCAGCGGAGCACAGAGAGCCGCCACCCTCACCCCACAGAGACCACCTGCCCCAGCCCTGCTGCCCCAGCCCCAGCCCAGCTGCCCCAGCCCCAGCACAGCTGCTCCAGCCCCAGCACAGCACAGCTGCCCCAGCCCCAGCACAGCCCAGCTGCCCCAGCCCAGCACTGCCCAGCTGCCCCAGCACAGCACAGCTGCCCCAGTCCCAGCACAGCTGCCCCAGCCCCAGCACACCACAGCTGCCCCAGCACAGCACAGCTGCCCCAAACCCAGCACAGTCCAGCTTCCCCAGCCCCAGGACAGCACAGCTGCCCCAGCCCCAGCCCAGCTGCCTCAGCCCAGTTGCCCCAGCACAGCTGCCCCAGCACAGCTGCTCGAGCCTGAGCACAGCTGCCCCAGCCCCAGCACAGCTGCCACAGTCCAGCTGCCCCAGCACAGCCCAGCTGCCCCAGCACAGTCCAGCCCAGCTGCCCCAGTACAGCCCAGCTGCTCCAGCACAACCAACCTGCCCCAGCACAGAGCCACCACCGCACGAGCCTGGACCACAGAATGACCCCTGTGACCATTCCTCCACCTGTGCCGGACCCCATTTGATGCATTATTATTTTTTTCCATATTTTCCTTCTGAAAATTGTGGTGCGTCTTATGGTCCGGTGCGTCTTATGGTCCGGTGCGTCTTATAGTCCGAAAAATGCGGTAGCTAAAGTTCCTCACTGAATTTCCCAATAATGGTGACAAACACAAAAATCATATGACTAAGTGAAAAACTTAAGTGATGTCTCCTGCAATTCCAGAATAACAAAGAGATCAAAACTGTCTGTGATACTAAGGGATCAAGAGGTGTCTTACATTGTAGACTGAAATCTCCTGCTACAGTTACTATGTCTTTTGCTGTTACACAAGAGTCTCTAATCAACTCCTTCCTCAGAATATGGTGGCAGCAGGTCTTAGGTTCCTATTTTTTACATCCATGTATTGTAGCTGGAGTTCTCTTAACTTTGAATTTGTGTACTATAAATTCAAGTATATCTTAGGGAACATTCCATTTTCAGAAAAAATCCTGTAAAACTCTGGCGTGGTCATTAGTCGCTTGATTTTAAACCCCCCAAAACCTTTGAAGCATATCAACTCAAGAATTATAGTGAACTTTTGATACATGCCCATGAGATGTAGGCTAAGAAACTGGTGTATGTGGAGCGCCCAGGCACGCAGTGCGGTGCAGGGCCGTGGTGTACTCGGTACCGGGCCCGTCGACTTCAATAGGGGACGGTGTCACGGCGGCGGTGACCCGGTCCGTGGCCCTGGGGCGTCCATTAAATAATAAATTAAGGAGGGAAAGTTGTTTGTGATGTTGTTAGATGTGGTAAAAATGAAGATAAAGTTTATAAATGATTAAATACGCGACGCCACCTGTGGTATTCTGGTCAGAGGTGACCAGCGCTGCGGTGTTGTTCCCCTGAGACTGTTAGTGTGTCGCAGCTGAGGTGAAAATATCTCTCCACAGGTAGAACAATAGTCCCAGGGCAAAGATGTTTGATTAATAGTTAAGATGGCTGTGAACGTTGGGGTGCAGAGAAATGAGAGGACACAGAGAGGTGCAGTTTCTTTACCTTTTACTGGCAATTGGTTGCAATCCGGAGTACCACATACAGGTGATGGCTTGAGTCCGGCTCGCATGGAGGCATTCAGGGGATCCACCTTGCCAGGTGGGGATTTAGGACCTTCCTTCTGTGCTTTGTGTGTGGGTCTCTGCTGTTTATAACTAAGCTGAAACCCTCAACTGCGTGATGATTTCACTAACCTGTACGGCTGTCAGCGTGAGCCTATTCCTCCTTTTCACCGTCAGCCCCGGGCTCCTTATCTGCTGCCGTGCCATCAGGTGTGCAATGTCGCACAGAAATTTACAATCCCCTGTACTTTCAGATTCAGCGATCAGGACATACAGCTTCTGACCACCAAGGACTCTGACGTCCCTTTTCTCTCTATTAGCGCTTCGCTCTGGGGTCTGCTATATGCAGTTTTTTAGCTTCCCCAGAGCCTCTCCATCTCTGCTTGTGTCCTTTCCCTCTTTGCAGATCAGCTCGCTGTCTTGAACTGACTGGATCTTTCAGAAAGATCTTTTTACCTCACATTTAACTGTCTTGTCATTTTTCTCTCAGCTCACAGCTGCTCTCGTTTCCATGACAACTCCCTCAGCTCTCTTCAAGCTGACTCACCAACCCCCTCTGCTGGCCAGAATTTATAAGGCAGCTCCATTTTCTGACCTGCAGCAGGAATTGTGATTTAATCTATGTTAACTGGCATGGGGGTCCCTTTTCTGCCTCCAAGCATGACTTCACCTCTTAGAGGGAGGCAATGTCACTGTGACAACTGGACTCTGGGGGGACACATATGCATGTGCATATCTGCAGCTGGTATTAATAAGTCTTTGTCAATTTAGCATATGGAGTTTAAAGTGTTTATCTTCTTTAGTGTCTTCCAACAAATGAATAAAGCAATATATCGGTTTGTTTGACTTTTTTCATACACGATCGAAAGCCAGCATCTGCAACAAGTATCTGTACATGTGTAGCATGTTTAGATGTAAAATTTAACAAGTAAAACAGATGGTTAATAAAAATAAGTTGCTTAACATGGGCATACAATGTGATACACATAGTCACAAATGGGTGGTCTGAAGGTCAAGTAAATTTTAATCTAAATCCATCTAAACTAATTTTTAATTTGCTTGCATTAAAAATACCCTATTGTTCCTTAATCACTGCTCTGTCCCTGTGTGCATAGTTATTGTGTGATTGCCCAGTCATATCACCCCATTAGTGATGGGCGAGTAGCATAGTTGCTCGGGTCTCCCCGAGCATGCTCGGGTGATCTCCGACTACTTTGGCGTGCTCAGAGATTTAGTTTTCGTTGTTTCAGCTGCATGATTAGCGACTTGTAGACAGGCTGAATACATGTGGGAATTCCCTAACAAAAAGGCATTCCACACATGTATTCAAGCTGTCTAGCAGTCGCAAATCATACAGCTGAGGCAACAGAAACTAAATCTCCGAGCACGCCAAAATACTCGGAAACCACCCGAGCAACGAGCAAACTCCCTCATCACTACACCCTATACGTTGCTGGCTCAGATCAGTATTATAATGAGTATAATGAGTCAGCAACCAAGCAGTGTGCACTGTTCACATTGTCAGGATACCTAATATTCAGAGAACAGTGCCACCGGCCAAATGGGTCACTGTTCACTGAACACTGGGCCTCCTGATGTGGTCTGTAAGTGTGCACTGCTCTTTTGCCTGCTCATTATTACTACTACTGATATGAGCCAGCAAAATTGCTTTGATTGTGAACATCGCACAATAAAAGCACGCAGGAACAAAGCAGGGATTAGCCCCACTCCTGAAATGAGTGTCACTTTTGATGCTATGTGTCAGGGAAGCATCAGAGGCTGTAACATTGAAAGCAGCCTCTGACCTCTTAATGACATTTTGTTTGAGTATCTCAAGATGCACTGGGCTACTTAAATGAAGTGTCATCAAACAAGAAGTGTGGAACAAAAATTGCTGCAGCTGATAGTGAAGTTAGGGAACAGTAAGGAATTTTAGAAATGAATTTAAATTGCAGCACTAAAAAGATAGCGATTTAGGTTAAAATGTATTTGATTATCAGACCACCACTTTAAATGTCTAGGTTTATGAAATTTATTTTGTGTTTAAAAAAAAAGTTATTACCAGCTTCACAAAAAAAATTGTGCGTGAGATGCAAAAACTCAGTACAGTCACTTGTGACAAGCAAGCACACCGTCTCAGACTGACAATGAGTTCAGATTTATTTTTCTATGGACAATACTGCACTGTTGTGTTGCTTTCTAGTTCGATCTGAATTCTAAAATATGAGTAATTGTAATTTATTTGCATCAAAACAGAAACCAGCCACAAAATACCACTAATGAAATGGTAATGGTAAATTAATATCTGTACTATCCACAGATTGTTCTCTTTTTCTCTGCTACAGTTGTACAACACATTGCTGTTTGGAGCTTTTGTTCAATATTTTGGGGCTTTCTCTTTCTATCTCTACAGCTGAGCTATGACATACTTCTAAATCATCCTAAAAAGGCTGCTGCCTTCCCTGCCTAGGCTTTTATACAGGCTATGATAGTCTCTTATAACTGCAGAACTTTACCTTGAGATATTATAGCTGCAGGTCATTAGAAGGAAGCCCACTCAGTTGCATCTGATGTCATGTCTGCCTTCAGTGGCTGATGCAATTTCTCCAATGTGTAAAAAGATGTCCAATTTTTTTATATCAATTCACATGACTTGAATCGTAAATTATTTGACCTTTGCATTTCATAAATCTTGACTCAAGCTAGCTGCACGTTATATTGATTTATTCATCTCTAAAGAGGACAATTATTGTCCCACTATTCAAACACAGAAGTGCGCTAACAGAAATGGGTTTTTAAATTTATAATGCATATAAAAAGTAAACATATCTTCAGATCTATAGAAATTAAGAAAAATAAATATATTCAAACATTTTTGGAATTATATTCTTATCTGATTTTCCTTTTTAATTAATTTGGTAAATACATTTATTGCTCACAGATTATATTATGACAATAAAAACTTTAATTTGGTATTCTCTTGACTGCAATCATTTTGAATTTTGAAAATATGGCTGTGGAGAAAGATGCACAAGAATAACAGAAATGGCTGATTAGTGGGCAATTGTAAAGAAATAAAAAAACATATTTATATACAGTATATATATACACACACATATATATTTATATACTGTATATATATATATCCATTCATACTGCAAATATACCATTCAAATTGCGCATGTTCTTTGTCCTTATAATAAACGTAGTAAATAGTGCAGTCGTTCCTGGCGAAGAGAACAAAGACCAGTATGCAACGGACTGTTATTGGGAAATAGCTGATGTTCTCTCTACCAATTATCAGACTCCCTCTTGTCATATTTTCAGACAGTTGATGTGAGAAGATTGTTAGTAACAGAAACCAAGGACAATAGTTTCCCAGTGCTAATCCATATTGGTATTCTCTACTCCCTCCTTTATATTTTGTGAAATGCAAGGTTAGATAAAAGCTCATGTGAAAGTCCTCTTTTTACATGTAATACGATGATATTTATGTATGCAAACGCAGAGCGAGCTAAGCTGTCTGGTGCTTTGCATTGATTTTTTTTTTTTTTTTACTCGAATATTACCTTAACAGCTCGTATAAGCAAAACTTGCAATATCTGGTGTACATGGCTAAGGATTATGTAAATACACAACGTGCAATATCTGACTCACATTGCTAAGGACTGCTTTAGTGCTGACTAGAACTAACACATGCAGCCAATGATTAACACATGTATGAATATTGTTGGGTGCTTCATTGCCTCATGTGTGTTAGGGTATGTGCACACAATGCGGATTCTGCTGCGGATCCGCAGCGGATTTGGCCCTGTGGGTCCGCAGCAGATTCTGCTGCGTTGTACAGTACCTTTAATTCCTATGGAAATAAAAAAACGCTGTGCACATGCTGCGGATTTCTCCACGCGGTTTTGCTGCGGGTTACAATCCGCAACATGTCAATTCTTTGTGCGGATTTCGCTGTGGTTTCACACCTATCCATTAAGAGGTGTGAAAACCGCAGGGCAAAACTGCAGGCTAATCTGCCGATAAACCGCAAGACTTTTGCCCTGCGGATTTACCTGCAGATTTTTCATCAAAATCCACACAACCTAAAAACTACGTGTGCACTTACCCTTACAAAGCTAAAAAGCAAAACATACCTGCTTAGCTTTGGTATAAATTTACTTTTTTACCTTGGGCTTTCAGATAAAGACATTGATATATTAACACAAGTATTAAAATATTGTTGGAAAGCCCCAAACGTGGATTACAATTTACACAAGTGTGCTTTTGTGTGATGTGTCATTGAGTAAATATTTTACTAGGACACGTATGTTGCCTCTGTCATACTAATGAGTACCCTTCATTAACGAAACATGAATTTGTCAGCTCACAATATGTACTAAATTATATAACCTCTCCATGATTATTGAGATAACAACCACAACCGAATTCCCAATGATTTCTAGTAGCTGCTCTAATGAGATATTGTCATTTCTGTTCTATTTATGAAGCATGAGATGACAAGGGAGGCAAATTGAAATACACACTGTGAAGAATAATTTCATTTGTTCTGTTAGAGGCTCCAGAACAAGGGATTCACTGTTTCATAAAAAGTCAAAATGATTGGTGGCAATTGAGTTATTATATCCTTAGATTCATAGAATTTTATTCTTTCAGAGATATGTCAACAATATATTGTTATTTAGTAAACATGAAAATGATCTACCGCTGAAGATCTGAAAGATATAACAAAGTTTTCATCTGATATTTCTTGTTTAATTCTGGTATTATATTAGGTAGGGTAATGCAATGAGACAGATATACACCAATAAAAAAAACATTTATTTTTGTTTACCCTTAATCCAAAACTCATTTCACTGGAATTAGTGTCAATGTAGAGTCAGTGGTATGTTAACCATATCCTTGATCAACTGTTCAAGTGAACAGTCACATTTATGTTTTATTCAAAACATTTCAGCATTTAAATGTTGCACTGAAAATTATAATTTTAACTTTATTATTTCTATTGATTTAAAAATGTAATGTCACTTTGTCCTGGTAACATAATGGATTTTTTAGGTATGTTTTGTAGGTATTATTGTCTATTCAGTATTTAGTAATATGCATAGCGCACTCAATTGCACTAAGTCACTTTATTATCTAGATGCGGTATATCTACATACAGTTGTGGGTAATATATTGATCTACTTAGTTCACTTATTTTTTATCTGACGTATTATAGAGGGTTTGAATCCTTAATGGCAGGCAGTGCGCATGCGTGCTCCCGTCTGTGCCCCTGGTACTTCCCTCGTCACCATAGATGGTGATAGCGCATTATTTATGACGCTGTTTACCGAGGCGAAGTGAGGGAAGCACTCCTTAACTCAGGAGGTATGTGATGGGCGCATGCGCCGATATTGTCCTGCCTTTAATGAAGACGTGGTATTTTTCTTCCGTGTAACGTGTAACCATGGCAATGGCACGTCAGTTACGTGACGTGAGTTACTCCCCTCCGGGTCACATGATGGGGTTGGGGCTTTTTAATTGGATTTCAACACACATTTAAACCCTTCACTGACGCCCGTAAGCCACGCCCCCGGAAGAAGCAATAGGGCGAAACGCGCGTCGGGGCGCAGGGGACAGCGGCTGGATCATACTTAGCACCTTATAGGTATCCATATGCCTCTATTTATTTATAATTCTTTATTGGCGGTTGTTATTAATATGTTTGTTGCTCCACTAATATATTATATAGTGGTGTATGGGGGTTAATGCTGTGGATTTATCTAGCATTGGATTAATTATGCCTCTTTTTCTGCCATCAGAGATCTAGTTATGTGGTACATGAGTCTATATATGGAAGCAAGTGTGTTGACTTTTTGAGGGTGGCCCACTGTTATAATAAGGATAATATCGGTCATAATTATAACCAATTTTGGTATTAGTGGATTTATTTATATATTGATGCTTGATCAAATGATAGGGACCGTACCCTCACAGTGTCAATAGACTTTTTTACCTATATATTATACTAGTAAAATAATGCTGCAGTCCCTTTTCTGGGTTATTTTTTCAAAAAATATGGGTATGTGGCCCTTTTAATGTATATGATTTTGTTAATAAAAATTATTTTTTATATTATTTTGTGGTTCGCTTCTTTATGGTGAGTTCACGTTGTGGCCATCATAGTGTGTTTTATAATTACAATGAAGCCTAATCCCCACCAGCACTGCTGCACAAAAGCAAAAATCCTCCCCTTTCACTGCACACTAACTGTACAATGAAAAGCGCTATCAGCAGAAGCAGTTTTTTTTTCTTCTTCCCTGCCTAACGCTCTCCCTATTCAGAATCAGCAGCAGCAACCTCTCCCTGTGCTAAGATCGGCAGAAGTAAGATGGCTGTCGGCGGTCACAGCCTTTTATACCCACTGTGACGCCACACAAAGCCAGCCAATCACTACAATGCCCTTCTCTAAGATGGTGGTGGCAGCTACCAATGTCATCGTGTTGCCCACAGTGTGCGTCCTCCATCATTGGCTGAGAAAAGGCGCTGGAAGCATCTTTTGAAACGCGACTTTTGCGCTCGGGTCGCCGACATCATGGCCGACCTCATCCTATGGTCGGGTTTCGTTTCGGCGATTTTTTAAATTGACCGACTGACACGGGGGCTTAGTTCAACTAAGGCTGAAATACCCGGGGCCCCTGTGGTGTCCCTTTTACTAGGGGAAACCCTGTCTGACCCTCAACCCAGGGTTTTTGCTGAAGGTACAAATGCCTGAGCCTCCGACCTTTCCTTATCTCCTGCTCAGCCCTGCACTTAACCCTCCACCCTCCACCCAGTGAGGAGACACACCACCAAAGCTCCCACACAAATAATGACAGACAGGGAGAACTTAAACTGCACTGCGCCGCACACACACAGGAATAAACAGTAATGTGAACAGGGCACAACTAAGCACAAATATGGGAAGGAGAAAGGATAACGACGGATCATACGACACCAGATACGAATCTCTCTCTGCAACACCTCCACTCCAGACCGGAACCACTTGGTATGAAACACAAGCTATAATCGGCGACGCCCATATGCCAGTATGACTATTTAAAGACCGAAGACCGTGGGTGTGACTAACCTTCCAACCTGGTCTCCAGCAGGATTAACCCCCGAGAGCCTGAAGATCAAGCCAGCGCCACTGAGCCTATAGTGGCTGGAGGTGGAACTACCTCTGCCTGCCGGACGCTGTGGTGTGAACAGCGTCCGACATGACAGTACCCCGTCTTCTACGAGGGACCCCAGGGCCCTCAAGACTCATAGGACCCGGCTTGTCCGGATGACGACGGTGAAAAGAACTGACCAGCCGATCCGCATGTATGTCTGAGGCTGGAACCCAAGACCTCTCCTCCGGACCATACCCCCGCCAGTGCACCAAATACTGAAGAGTATGGCGTACTACTCGAGAGTCCACTACCTTGGCGACCTCGAACTCTAAATCGCCATCCACCATGACTTGAGGTGGCATCGGCGTCGTGTCCACCAAGCCTACCACCTTTTTCAATAAAGCCCTGTGAAAAACGTTATGTATTCTGTACACCGCAGGAAGTTCCAACCGATAAGCCACTGGGTTAATGATGGCAGAAATCCTAAAAGGCCCAATAAACCTTGGACCCAGTTTTAAAGATGGGATTTTGAGTTTTATGTTCTTCGTAGCTAACCACACCCATTCACCCACACACAGGTCCGGACCTGGCACGCGTCTACTGTCAGCCACCCGTTTGTACCTGGCACTCATGCTCAACAAACGCTGTTTCACCCGCCTCCAGACTGATGACAATTGGGCTCCTAGCTGATCCTCCTCCGGGACACCCCCGGAGTCACCCTGACGTAAGGTACAAAACTGAGGATGTTGACCGTACACACAAAAGAATGGAGACTCTCCTGATGACTCTTGGCGGTGATTATTTAACGCGAATTCGGCCAGAGGAAGGAAAGTAGACCACTCCTCCTGGTTGTCGGACACAAAGCATCGTAAATACTGTTCTAGATTTTGGTTCATGCGCTCAGTTTGTCCATTAGACTGTGGATGAAACGCCGATGAATGTGACAACTTGATCCCCAACCTTGAGCAAAAAGCTTTCCAAAACCTCGCCACAAATTGCGTACCCCTATCAGATACTATGTCAGACGGTACTCCGTGGAGTCTGACCACCTCCTTCACAAATACCTGAGCCAACGTCTTAGCATTGGGCAAAGAAGACAACGCCACAAAATGCGCCATCTTTGAAAAACGGTCAACCACCACCAGGATGACCGTGTTCCCTGCCGAGGCTGGCAAGTCAGTGATAAAATCCATGGAGATTTCTGTCCATGGCCTATTGGGTACCCCCAGAGGCTGTAGCGTGCCAGCAGGACGGGTTCGGGGTGACTTAGCCCTAGCGCACGTGATGCAAGCTGCCACGTACGAGACCACGTCCTGCCGGATTTTGGGCCACCAGAAACGACGCGATACCAGCTCTAAGGTGCCCTTCACCCCTGGGTGACCAGCCAGTACCGAATCGTGGTGTTCCTTCAACACCTTAAGCCGAAAATGCAGGGGTACAAATGATTTGTTGGCGGGAAGACCTGGTGGTACCTCCTCTTGGGCCTCGGCAATCTCCGCCTCTACCTCAGTCGTGAGAGCCGAGACCACTACCCCTTTCTGGAGGATGGGTACCGGCTCTTCCCGAGGTTCTCCCCCCGGAAAACACCTAGACAAAGCATCCGCCTTGGTGTTTTTAGCCCCGGGACGGTACGTCACAAGAAAATTGAAACGAGTAAAAAACAATGCCCAGCGAGCCTGCCTAGGAGACAGACGTTTGGCCGACTCCAGGTAGAGCAGATTCTTATGGTCGGTGATAACTGTGACCTGGTGAGCCGCCCCCTCCAAGAAGTGTCGCCATTCCTCAAAAGCCAGTTTGATGGCCAACAACTCCCTGTTGCCGATATCATAATTCCGTTCGGCCGGCGACAGCTTCTTGGAGAAGTAGGCGCATGGATGCATCTCGCTCAAGGATGAGCCTTGAGACAGTACTGCCCCCACTCCCACCTCCGACGCATCAACCTCTACCACAAAAGGTTTAGACACGTCTGGTTGCACCAGAATGGGGGCTGAAGCAAAACTATTCTTCAGACGCTCAAATGCACGTATAGCCACCTCAGGCCATTTCGCCAGATCAGCACCCTTTTTTGTCATGTCCGTGAGCGGTTTGGCGACAGTCGAAAAGTGTTTTATAAATTTCCTATAATAATTCGCAAACCCAAGGAACCGCTGGAGTGCTTTCAGACTCTCCGGCCTCTCCCATTGCAGCACCGCTTGCACCTTAGTGGTGTCCATTTTAAAACCGGCTGCGGACACAATATATCCCAAAAAGGGCAACTCCTGGACAAAAAATAAACATTTTTCCAGCTTAGCATAGAGCTGGTTCTCCCGGAGCAACTGTAACACCTGCCTAACATGCTCCATATGAGTGTCCCGATCGCTAGAATAAATGAGGATATCATCCAGGTATACAATCACAAATCTCCCCAGGACATGAGCAAATACATCATTGATAAAATGTTGGAAAACGGCAGGCGCGGTGGTCAACCCAAACGGCATAACCAGACTCTCAAAATGACCCTCAGGAGTGTTAAACGCCATCTTCCACTCATCCCCCTGACGGACCCTTATGAGGTTATACGCCCCCCTGTGGTCCAGCTTGGAAAACCATTTCGCCCCCGCTACCTGGTTGAACAAATCCGGGATCAACGGCATTGGGTAGGGATCACGGATAGTAATCTGGTTTAACTCTCGGAAATCCAGACACGGGCGTAACCCCCCATCTTTCTTCTTAATGAAGAAAAACCCCACGGCTACAGGCGAGGACGAAGGCCGGATGTGACCTTTGCTCAGACTCTCCGCGATGTAGTCTTTCAGAGCTTGTCTCTCAGGACCAGAAATATTAAACATCCTGGCCTTAGGTAATTTGGCCCCGGGTTTTAACCTAATCGCACAGTCATAGGCTCTATGTGGAGGCAGTTCTGAGCAACCCTTATCAGAGAAAACATCCGCGAAATCCTGCAAAGCCTCCGGCAGGCTGGGCGTCACGGCGGACACACATGTGGCCAAGCAATTGTCTTGGCAGAAACCACTCCATTGTACTATGTCCTGAGTTTTCCAATCAATTACCGGGTTGTGCCTGGACAGCCATGGAAAATCCAGGACCATTTGAGCTGGGAGATTACGGAGGACCCTACATGTAACCGACAGAATGTAGGACCCCAATGTGGAGTTTCACCTCTGCCACAAACTCAGTAATCTCCCCTTGAGGGAGGGGAACAGCATTAATGGTCACCACCTGTATGGGGTGAGGAAGTCTTTCGACCTTAAACCTGGCGGTGTGTGCAAACTCCTCATCTATGAGATTGGTGGCGGAACCGCTATCCACAAACACTGATATAGGTAGCTCTCTGCCGGCGATAATAACCTTGGCAGGGAGCATACATTGAGATACCATCATGGAGGATATGCATACGCTCAGTTGGGTCTCCTCCATACCCTCTGAGCTTAACAGTTTTCCGCCGGAGTGACCCTCTTAGGTAGTACCGGGCAAACGTTAACATAATAACCTCCTTTACCACAGTAGAAACATGCTCCGGGCTTCCGGAATCCCGGAGCGCGAGGCTGAACCTGTGCCACGCCAGCAATCTGCATAGGTTCAGGGGACTCATCTACTTCAACCACACCTGCACCTCTGTTTTCCCCCAGAGGTAGCGTCTCCTGTGCCCCCTGACGAAAACGGCGATCAATACGTATCACCAAACTCATGGCAGACTCCAATGATGCCGGAGTTTCATACATCAGGAGGGCTTGTTTCACCCTCCCTGATACCCCATGAATAAACTGGCTCCGCAGTGCTGGGTCATTCCACTGTGTGTCTACAGCCCAGCGGCGAAATTCCGAACAATAGTCTTCTGCCAAGCGCTCCCCCTGGCAGAGGGCGTGGATTTTAGATTCCGCTAGAGCCAGTCGGTCAGGGTCATCGTAAATGAGCCCGAGGGCAGAAAAAACATTATCGACCGAATGAAATATAGCAGAGTCAGCTGGTAAGGAAAATGCCCATGCTTGGGGGTCACCACTCAGTAATGACAACACCAGCCCTACCCGCTGGGCCTCATTACCTGAGGAGATTGGCCGCATGCGGAAGTATAATTTGCAGGCCTCCCGAAATACGACAAATTTGCAGCGATCGCCTGAAAATCGTTCTGGCAGTTGAAACTTCGGCTCTGCACCGATACCTGCAGATGCCGTTTGCACCTTTGCTACTACCAGGCCCTGCTGCTGAACTGCCCCTTTCAACTCGGAGACCTGTAAGGACAGTGCCGCCAACTGGCGGGTTATGGAATCTAATGGATCCATGGACTCCTGAAAAAATGTGGGCCGATTATAATGACACGGGGGCTTAGTTCAACTAAGGCTGAAATACCCGGGGCCCCTGTGGTGTCCCTTTTACTAGGGGAAACCCTGTCTGAGCCTCAACCCAGGGTTTTTGCTGAAGGTGCAAATGCCTGAGCCTCCGACCTTTCCTTATCTCCTGCTCAGCCCTGCACTTAACCCTCCACCCTCCACCCAGTGAGGAGACACACCACCAAAGCTCCCACACAAATAATGACAGACAGGGAGAACTTAAACTGCACTGCGCCGCACACACACAGGAATAAACAGTAATGTGAACAGGGCACAACTAAACACAAATATGGGAAGGAGAAAGGATAACGACGGATCATACGACACCAGATACGAATCTCTCTCTGCAACACCTCCACTCCAGACCGGAACCACTTGGTATGAAACACAAGCTATAATCTGCGACGCCCATATTCCAGTATGACTATTTAAAGACTGTGGGCGTGACTAACCTTCCAACCTGGTCTCCAGCAGGATTAACCCCCGAGAGCCTGAAGATCAAGCCGGCGCCACTGAGGCTATAGTGGCTGGAGGTGGAACTACCTCTGCCTGCCGGACGCTGTGGTGTGAACAGCGTCCGACATGACACCGACCCGTTTCGCTCAACTCTAATTATCACACCAAGTGAAACACTTGAAATATAAAAAATGGTGCTTAGACATTGATGTCAAAATTGGTAAAGTCACTAAGAGGTTAATACATTGTGGTTTCCAGTCAACTCAGGTGAGCAATGTGAATAGGAACCATTATAACAGCCTGGTTACTGAATTAAAGCACAAACCGTATTGGAGGATGTTTTAGTGTATCCTAAATGTTAAAAATAAGTATTTTTATGATATTTTAATGTTTTGAAAGTAATATCTAACATATAAATGAAAGAAAAATGTTGATAAATAGTTGAAGACAAGTGATTTTTTTTGGGGGGGATAATTAGTATAAATTAATTCCATATGAATTATATCAAAAGCATTCTATATTAAGATTTCTATAACAATAATGTATATTATTATTATTATTCTCTCTATTATCTTTTTGTCCTTTAAATTCATTATAGTGTTATAAAAAGTACAATAATAATGTTATGTTGGCATATTTTTCACATCACAATCAAATGACTCTATTAAATACATTTATGTGTTAATTTATTCACAGGTACTTATAACCACTTTATTTAATAAATTACCCTTAAAAAGATGATCATGTCAAAGTATTAAATGAAGTAACATGAATTATGGAGTGGTTTTAGAGCTGAGAATCCTCATTACCAAATATAATTAAGTGATAAGTATTATTCATTTCAGTTATGTGTGAACATATTTTAATTCATTTGGAATTCACTATCATCAATATCCTGTAATGCATCTTCATAGAAAAAGATATTTACTGCTTAGCATCTTGGACTAATGCTTAAATACCTCACCCACGCCTTTACTATTTGCCTTGCAGAATTTGATTTGTTGACCTTAACTGACAATTAATGTGCTTATGTCCAAAAGCCAAACTAATTAAACTTTATTAAATTGTCTTTATAGAATACATTTATTGCATAATGGACAAGTGTTTTATTGATCTGCTTTAATATTAGTGATATAATGTTTCCAGATTTAAATATAAACATCAAAAAGGAAAAAAAAATATCAAAATTATCATTAGGAATTGTTCACATAAGTATTGACTATATGAACAACAATATACACTTAAACATTTGTCAAAAAGAGAAAGCAACAAAGCATAGCAATATATTTACACCAAAAAGGGAAGGCTTTATACAAGGGGTAAGTACAAAAGCTATGTTTTATTTTTATTCATTAGACATACAAAGCTTAAAAACCATGGATGTATACATTTAAAAAGTTAGAAGCAACAGAAAAAAACAAGAGGTGGATATACTGTACGTGGATATTAGTATTTACATAATGGTTGTTTATGAAATAATAAATACAGAGGCTCAATCAAAAGGTTTTGTGTGCAAAAATAATTACATAAATGAAACTCATATTCATATGTATCTAAATAATATTGAAGAAAATTCAACTATGCAACGACAATGAATATCAAGCACTGTGGGCATGCAAACAGGTTAGTTGTATGAATGTGCACACATATAGTAGGTATGCATATTAATTATATTGTCATGATTTTATAAAAGTTTATATGTATCCCAATGTAAAGTAAGTAGTGAGCAGCGAGCATGTTCGCCACTAGGTACTCGCCCAAGTATCGCCGTACTCACGGTACTCGGCGACCACAAAGCATTATTCGGCGGGAGCTCAGGTCTCTGCCCTGCAAGTTTGGCACTCTTTAGAGTGCCAATCAACATGCAGGAATTGCCTGCCATGCACTGTAATGCCACAACCATCTTTTTTGTGGTATTACAGTGATGGGCTGGCCGCACATCATCATCAGGTCTATAACATGGCACTGCCCCGCTCGGCCCAGTCACCTCTGGAATCAGACAGTGTAGGGAGAGTTGATTTTTAGATAGGGAGAGATTTGTGCTTTATTTAGTTATTGTGGTTATTCCATAGTTGAATCCACATTTCCAGCTAAACCAACAGTCCTTATAAGGACTAATTACGGGGTATATAGATTGCAGTGCTACGTACGCAGGGGAGTGTATGTGGCTATATACACATCAGTGCAATGCATGCAGGCACTGTATGTGGGTATGTAGATATCATTGCATACATCAAGAGGGTCCATTCCATTACTGTCTGCTTATGCTGCTGCTGACTAGTATACATATTGACCGTATATATAGCCCCAGGTATCAGTGGGCAGGAATAATTTTTTTGGCATCTTAATCCTGAATATTTTATTCCAAAGCAATCCAAAGCTCCCTTTTTTCTCCATTTGCTTGTTGACACAGCAGAATACAGCCAGAGCCGTTTCATAGTACAGCTTGAAAATCCAGCTATTTTAAACGAGGTTGCCCATCCCAGCGATCACATCTGAGTGCGCAGAAAATTCTGACATTTTTCGTGGTACTGTTACTTTTTTTGGAGTTTCTTATAGAATTTCTTTACGCCATTTTGCTGCCCAAAAAATATTTAGCTGCCCAAAAAAATTTATCTACCGGGCAGATAATTTACACCTTGTTTTGTCCGCCACATGGATCGCATATTATTGCACTCAAAATTATGCCATTTCAGGCCTCCATAGAATTTTCTTTGATATGTCTTATCTTAGACTACTTGTTGACACAATTTAGCTGGGCAAAAAATTAAAAAAATACAGGTCACATATTGAACAGTGTGGTATCTCCATCAGACGCCTTATCTATCTGTGGGCTACAAATTGTGGCATTTCAGACCTCCATTCTACTGTATATGCTGTCTGTTACACTTGGTTTATACACTATTTTGGGGTAAAAAATAAATAAACACAGGCCACACATTGAGCAGGGTGGTATCTCCATCAGATGCCTGATCTATCTGTGGGCAACAAATTGTTGCATTTCAGGCCTCCATTCTCCTTTTTTGGCTGTGCATTACTATAATTCTATGCAGTATTTTCCTGTAAAAAACAAACATTCAGGCCACATATTGAACAGTCTGGAATCTCCTTCAGATGCCTGATCTATCTGTAGGCAACAAATTCTGGCATTTCAGATCTACATTCTATAGTTTTTGTGTCACCCTCCCAGGGCTGTGGGGTACTCGGTACCGGGCCGGTCTCTCAGAGGGGAATGTCACAGCAGCGGTGACCCGGTCCGTGGCCCTGGGAACCCATGTAAAAGGGATGAAGTGATGGAATAAAGTTTATGAGTGAATGATTCGTGACGCCACCTGTGGTGTTTGGCAAAGAAGATGTTAAGCCGACGCTGCGGACAAATCCCCTGGGACAGATGGTGTTAGGGCTGGCGGAACCCACCAAATTATAAAATAATAGAAGGTGCGTTCGCAGCCCGGGGTCCACCGTGCAGAGGTGGTACACTGCTGCTAAATAATGGCGGGAGAATCTAGCAGTGTGAAACCAGTCACACGTGGGTTACGTCACCCAATGTGAACAGGGGCAAACTCTGTTAATGCACAGAGTCGCACAACCGCTGAACGTAGATGCCGGAGCTTGTTAAGCTCACAGGGCCCGGCCAAAAGAGCACACAGTGTACGGCCACAGAACTCTACCCCAAGGACACAGGGTTAGAGTCCTTCTAGGCCCACTGAGCACGCGGCTTCGCTGCCGCGAACACAGCTATAGACGCTGGCTATGAAGCACGTGCACTGAGGCGTGCCGAGTCCCTGGTGAGGACAGATGTCTGACTCAATCTCTGACCTACCTACGCCTAAGCCTGGGTGCTAGCAGGCTAGGCTGCACAACACATGCGTACCAAGGGTAGGGGTTTCTTAATGAGTCATTCACCAGAGACAATCATACGTGCATACATCACTCACTTCACATAGTCTGTAAATACAGTCTTATCCTAGCGCATGGCCGAGCGGCCATGCAAACCTTTTATAGCCGCGAGCATCCGTGACCTGCCTGGCTTCTCGGATGGGCTAATCTGAACAGGAGCAGGACCTGAGCACGTGACCTTCAATCTCCAATGGGAGATCACTCCACGGGCATGCTCAGTGGCCCGACATGGGGACTTCGTTCCTGAAGAATCTTGCTGCTGAGCAGCATGTATTGCCATAGCTGTGCCAGAGGTGGCAGCAGCAAGCAAACCCACAGAACTGGTCTGGGCAGAGCGCCTGGACTGACGAGTTTGTTGAGCAACCTCCTCTGCGGCTGGAGAGGAATGGGAGACCGCTAGAAGAAAGGCTTAGGGTTCTCGCTGGGCAGCGACAGAAATCTGATGCCTAACAGATGGTGTGATGCAGCTATGATGTTGTTGCCCTCCACAGGTTGGGCAGTAAGGATAGGTGTTGAGGAAGAGGGTGCAGTGCCTGGCACAGGGATGAAGCAGTGCTGATGGGGTTGCAGGAAGAAGGTAAGGACACAACAGGGTGCAGTTCTTTACCTTTACTTAGCTTGGCAAATGCAGACCTAGGTCCAGATTACAGATGGCACAGGAGCTGGCTAGCCTGGAAGCAACTTAGGAATCTCTCTAGGCAGATGGGTTGTGTAGTCTCCTTCCTAGTGCTTATTTTTTGGTACTTGCAGTACTGTGTTACACTGAAGTTCCACTTGCTTATTCTCCTTAGAACTCCCTCATATGGCAGACAGCTGTAGCCTTTCTCTTCTGGCTCACACGTCGCTGTTGTGCCTCCGAGTCTTATGTGGGAATAGAGCATTTACAACTTCCTATTCCTCCGGTTTCTGTTGCAGGACCATCACTGTCCGTACAGCCTTGGAGACCGGGCTCCAGATCATGCGCTATAGCTGGGAATGAGCCTGAACTCTCTGCTCAATCTCCCAGCTCTTCTCTTCACGTCCACACACGTTGCCCTCCTCACACGAACTACTCATTTCCCCTTCCTGGCCCCCAGAGAGTAGCTCTTCCCCCAGTTTTGGTTCAGAGCTCCCTCTGCTGGCCTGAAATGAGAACTGTGCTGTGTGTTGTGTTTAACTGATAGAGAGTCCCTTTATTGCTTCCAAGCATGACATCACACTCACTTGGAGGAAGGTAATGCCACTGTGGCGACCATACTCCTGGGGGCGCCAAATTTTTACAGTTTGATAACCAAAAATATATTTTTACCTACAGTCCAGATATATTAAAGTGTCTTTTTCCCACACACAGATCACATATAAGTTCGCTACCAATTCAGCCATTTGTAGTGAACATGGAAAAAATTGTATTCCATTTAAAATGGGCAGGGCACGTGGCAAGGGATGGGTAAGTGGACGTGAAGGTAATGGTACATACAGATGCCAAGGCCATGGGCAAGCTGAAATTATGCCACAACAAACACCCACATTTTCTCGCCCGACCTTCATGACCCAATTACTAGGGACCTTCAGCAGGACATCACTATTGAAACCAGAGCAGTGTGAAACAGTTGTTGGTTGGTTAGCAGATAATGCTTCCGGTCAGTTTGCCACCACCACTACCACCCTGTCTTCCACATGGTCAAGTCTGAGTAGCTGTGAGTCTGAACCACGTATTCCTCACCCTGATCATCCTTCCCTCCACCACGCCAAGTGCTCGGAGACAACTGATCCCACACTCGGACACTCTGAAGAGCTGTTAACTTTTCCATTTATAGATTCGGGCCTCTTGCCTGGTTCACTTGAAGCGGGGCAAGAAGAAAGTGCATGTAGCGATGTCCAAATATTTGAGCAGCCGTGGTCACATGAAGGCAATGGTGGGAACATGTCACAAGAGGTGGACGATGATGAGACACAATTGTCAGCAAGCCCAGAGGAAGACCAGGGTGCAGAAGTGGAAGTCGAGGTGGTGGATGATATAGTAACTGATCCAACCTGGCTGGAGGACATGCAGAGCGAGGACAGCAGCACACAGGGGGAGGGAGGCATAGCACCCCATCAGGCAGGAAGAAGCAGTGCGGTGGCCACCAACAGAAGGCGGGCAACTGTTCCTCGTAAGACTAACACAATGGAAGTTGGCATTACAACTGTTAATGGTTGTTTTTTAAAGAATCTTCCGATAACCTCAAACAGGCCATTTGCACCACCTGCCATGCGCGAATCAGCAGTGGTAGCAAAACTAACAGACTGACCACCACCAGCATGATCAGGCACATGGCAGCATAGCACTCGACTTTGTGAGCCGAACCCCAGGCTCCAGGAACAGTGTCCATGGGTTAAAACACTGCTTCTTCCACTGTTGTGCGTGCAAGCCAATCCCCTGTCCACAGTTCCTGCAAAGATGCTTCTTGCTCTGCACCTGTCATTGCTCACACTCAACTACCATCATCATCAAGTACGTCCACGTCCTTGTCTTAGCGCAACCTTCAGTTGTCCATACGCCAGTCATTGGAACGCAAGTGTAAATGTGCAGCCAATGCCCCACAGGCCACAGAACTAATTTCACACATTTCTCATATGCATGCTGTCAAAATGTTGCCTTTTAGACTTGTGGAGACAGAAGCTTTCCGCAACCTGATGGCAGTGGCCGTCCCAAGTCACTCAGTCACCAGCCACCACTATTTCTCCCAGGGTGCCTTCCTGGCATTACACAAGCATGTCTCCCTAAACATTACCCGTGCCCTGAAAATGCTGTTACTGTTAAAATCCACCTAACCACGGACATGTGGACAAGTTCTTGTGGGCAGGCATGCTACATCTCGCTGATGGCACATTGGGTTAACATATTGGAAGCCAGGACACAGACAGACCTTGGAATGGAACACGTCCTCCTGTCACCTAGAATTGCAGACCCTAGGTCAATTAGGGTTGCCCCCACAGTCTACAGCTCCTGCACCTCATCCTCCTCCCCTCTTCATCCTCCATCTCCGAAATGACCACATCAGTCACAAGCTGGAAGCACCGCAGCGCTGCCTCAGCCAAGCATCAACAGGCTGTACTGAAGCCAGTACGCTTAGGTGACAAACAGCACAATGCTAAAGAGTTGTGGAAAGCTCTGAAAGAGCAGGCAGATGTGTGACTGACACTGCTGAACCTACAGCCTGGCATGGCCATGTGTGACAATGGCCGGAACCTGGTGGCGTCTCTGAGGCGAGCTCACACATGCACCATGCCAGGCCCATGTGCTTAACCTCGTTGTTCAACAACTTCTCAAAAGCTACCCGGAGCTGCTGGATCTGCTTGTCAAAGTATGCCACCCGTGTGCCCATTTTAGAAAGTCAGCTCCAGCTTCAGCTGCCCTTGCATGCTTCAGGAGCGTTTGCAGCTTCTGGCTCACCAACTGGTTTGTGATGTCCCCATTCATTTGAACTCAACACTGCACATGTTGGAAAGGATTTGTGAGCAGAAGAGGGCAGTTGACTACCAGCATCATCAAGGCCATCCTTATTCAGTTCATAATCCACACATAAGACCTCAGGAGTTGACATGGATGTCAGACCTATGTACCTTCCTAAAAAACTTTGAGGAGTCCACCAAGATGGTGAGCGGCGATGACACCATAACTACCATCACCATCCTGCTTCTCTGTCTTCTGCAATGCTCTCTGCTTCCAATCAAAGAGGTGATATTTCAGGCTGAGCATGATGAGATGGAGCAAAGGAACAGACAGGGTGATTACACACAACCCAGCCTCATGTCATCGCAACATGGATTGGTTAACAGTGAGTAAGAGGAGGAGGAGGAAGAATAGGAGCTACTTTCATGTGCTGTAGGTGGTACTACAAGCACAACTGTCATACCGTCTGTTCAGCCTGGATGAACTGAGGACATAGAGGAGGAGAGCATGGTCAGTCATCCTCTTGGTGAGGAAATGGAAGTCTTGCCTGTTAGCAGTCTGCCACGAATGGCTGATTTTATGTTGAGCTGCCTTTCCCGTGACCCTTGCATTGTCAAAATTTTGGCTGACAGTCATTACTGGTTTGTGACAATTCTAGACCCATGCTACAAGGAGAGCTATCAATCTCTTCTTCCAGGGGAGCATTTGAATTTAGGAGTGTAGAATTTGCCAGATTTCTTTTGGATGGCAAGAAGCCATAGTGCTTTTGCAGAGACTTTGTATTAGCAGTAACGTGGAAGCCCCCTATATTTGCATTGACAAATGATGGACCTAAGTAGGGACTTGTTTTTGTGTGGATTGAGTTGAAGCTTTTATTAAGGACATTTTACATAACGTTTGGGATCACATTTGGCATTAATTTTTGTATGTTTTAGCACTTTTAGACAATAAAAACTATTTTATAGAAAAAATCATTTTTGTATCGCTTTATTCTGAGAGCTATACTTTTTTTATGCAGATGTAGCTGTATGACAGCTTGTTTTTTGCGGCACAATATGACGTTTTCAGCAATACCTTTCTTATTTTCATTCCTCTTTTTGATCGCATTTTATTAGGCGGTATGATGAAAAAACATCATTTTTGCCTCTTTTTATTTATTTTTTTACAATATTCACTGAATAAGCTAACTAGTAGGACTAGTAGGACAGTTTGGTGCTAACCTCTGCCAAACAGGACAACTACATAACTCACACATATTCTATATTGCACAACCAAAAATAGTTATTCCTACTTTATATTCCTTTCTTCATCCACCATTGTCCCCTCCTACCTCCATCAATTCAGTAGAAGACTTTGCCTCACATTTCAATAACAAGATAGACAACAAACAATAAAGTTTTAATCTTCAACCATGACAACCCCTCCTCATAATAGACAAATGCACTTCTACTGTAACCTCCTTCTCCACATCACCCTAATAATAATACTTTAATTTAAAATGCACAAACATATTCTGCAGCACTTAAAGTCAAAGTGAGCAAGTTTTTGCTATATAATCTAAGGACAGCATGAAGCAGGGGTTAAACACAGCATTCAATGATGTGTCTTGTTAATCTGGGTTTACTTCAATTGAAGGTTTTATCACCTGGTGATTATCATTGCTGAAATTCACAGGCTCTTGTCTGACTCTGGCTTCCCTTTGATAAGCAGCTTACTATCTAAAGACAATGTAAAGGCAGAGCCTGGTGTGGGCAGTATAAGGTTTTTTTTTAGGTCTGCAGTATTGCTAAATCTAAAAACTTTGATTGTGTCAGAACTGCTGCATCCATTAAATCACTAAACTAAGTGACACACTATTAGATTCAGGGTCTCTTTGCCTACATTATGCTGCTCTCAAAGGAGGTAGCAAAAATGTGTTTCGATAGATTCCCTTTAACCAGTAATTTGGGACGTGTACAGACAATAAAGACGTTACCAAGAAGCACATAGTTCAATATTTGCCTGAGGAGTTAGGGTCCTGCTCACAAGCTTACAGTCTCTAAGGCAGTGTTCCCCAACTCCAGTCCTCAGGAGACACGGACAGGTCATGTTTTTGGGATTTCCCTTAAAATTGCAGAGGTGAGATCTGCTCACAGGCAATAATTGCACCACCTGGGCGATACTAAAGAAATCCTTAAAACCTGACCTGTTGGTGGCTCTTGAGGACTGGAGTTGGGGAACACTACTCTAAAGCAATGGGGATGGAGAACAATTGGTAAAAAGCGCTTGTGATGTATAATTCAAAACTCAAAAATACAGGTTTTCAAATAAAGCTATATGAGTCACTCATCAGCCTATTTATGTCTAAGCATAGTTGCCAAGTGCTATTGCATGCATGGAGGATGTGATCTATATTCTGAGGAAAATTTTGAAAGGAAGAATAGGGAAGAGTTAGATTAGTGAAGTGAGATGATCAGCCTGTCTAAAGAGATAGGTTTGCAAAACAGGCTTATATAAGTGTGGACTATGCATTAATTGGATTGTCTGGGGTAGTGCATTCCAGAAAACTGGTGCATCGTGAGAGAAGTCTTGGAGATGGAAATTGGAGGTTTGAATTATTGAGGATGCTAGTCTTAAATCAGTTCAATAAGGGAGAACATTGGTAGGATGTGACATATAGATGAGGTAGGAGATGCATAATTATGCAGAACAGTGAAGCGCTTTGTGGGTGAGAGTGATAGGTTCATAGTAGACTCTGTAGCAGATGGGTAACTATTGCAGTGACTGGCATTAGGTATGTTCATATTAGAAAAATGGAACAATGGATTTTGGATGTGCTGCAGATTCCAAGATATGAAGACAAATGATTAAATGAAAGAGTAAAACAGTATATGAAATGTAAAAATGGTTGTCCTGAGCAATGAGTCGGTAATGACTTTGAAATGTGTTGACAGTAAACCACTTCCATTTAACCATGTGCCTTCAGATCTTGGAATCAGCAGTGCATCTGAAATCCACTGTTCCAGTCTTTCAATATTAATTTACTCTTGTGATATTGCAAGAGCTGGTATCATGCCCTATTGTGGTTGTGTAACGCACAACCCTTCAATGTGAGCATGTCACCCTTTTCTTTATACCTATATACCATAGTAAGACCCTTTTGTGCTTTGTACACATTTTTATGGCATTAGTTAGAGGCATCGGTGTAGCTTCTGCACAGAAATATGACAATGTTTGCTGCATTCAGGACTGATTAGAGAGGAGAAAGTTTGGTAAGAAAGAGGCTGATCAGTAGAGAGTTGTAATCCAGACAAAAATGAATAGGAGCCACGATAAAAGGTTTTTCAGTTTCAAAGTTGAGAAAAGATCAGATTTTGGAGATGTTTTTAAGACGTAGATGACATGAGGGGGTGTCATGCCTCAATTTGGGGATAAGATCCAGTGATCTCTTGCTCTGTGGCTGGTTCACCTGTCTGTTGAGCAATTGCCCTTTTCGTCTCTGTTCTTATGTTAATGGTTCCTCTTGCCTTTATTTGTCCTTTCTAAATTTAGTTTGCACCTCTTCGGGTGGCTCCCTTTGTTCCATTTTGGTGGCCCTATTACATTCTGGGTAGGGTTATACAGTGGCTTGCAAAAGTATTCATCCCCAGGGATTTTTAGCTATTTTGCTACATTACAACCTGCGTTTACATATTTTTGAAATACAATTTGTGTGTGATGCATCAGCACTAAATAGAGTCTAACTTTGTGAAATAAAGTGAAAAAAATATATAGGCAAAAATTAGATTTAAGGAATAAAAGAACCAAAAAATAGCATATGCATATCTATTCACCCTTTTGCTATGAAACTGCAAAAAATTTCAACAACATGTTGTGAAGACTGAGGAGATATCAGAACAAGTCAGGGATAAAGTTGCTAAGTACACAAGTCAAGGTTGGGTTATAAAAAAAATCCCAATCTCTGATGATCACCCGAAGCACCATCAAATCCATTATCATCAGGTGGAAGAACATAATACCACAAAAAGTCGGTTAAGAGAGGGATGCTCACCAAAACTCCCAGCCCAGGCAAGGCGTGCATTAATCAGGGAGGCAGCACAGAGACCAAAGGTAACCTTGAAAGAGCTGCAGAGTTCCCAAAGACTGGAGTATCTGTCCATATGACCAAAATAAGACATACACTCAATAGAGGTGACTTTTATGGAAGATTGGGCAGAAAAAAAGTATTTACTTAGACACAAAAATTTTAAAGCTCATTTTAAATTTGCCAAAAGACATGTGGTATAGCACCCGCATCTTTGTCTGCAGTCCCTCTCTCCCAGGAGAGACCAGTGTACTGGTGCACCGCTGAGGCTCCCATCCTACACCTTCTGGGACTGCTGCTTCCTGGGGTGCGTGCACTCCTATCAGATCTCCAGGCACTGTGCTTAGGTGAAACCTAGTGGTGGCAGCATCATGTTTTTGGCAGCAGAGACAGGGAAAATGATCTGAGATGAGGGGAAGAAGGATGGTGTGAAAAAATTGAATATTCTTGGTCAAAAACTGTTACAATATTTCCGTGATTTGAGACTGTGATGGAGGTTCAACTTCCACCAAGACAATGACCGAAATAATACTTCTAACGATACACTTGAATTGTGTGAGGTGACATGTGTAAATGTTTTGGAGTGGCTGAGTCAAAGCCCAGACCTTGATCCAATTGAAAATCTGTGGTCAGATTTAAAGATTGCTGTTGACTAGTGGAAGCCATCTAACTTGAAAGAGCTGGAGAAGTTTTGCCTTGAAGAATGATCAAAAATCTCAGTGGCAAGATGTGGAAAGCCAAAGAGACTTACAGAAAATAATTTGCAGCAATAGCTGCCACAAAAGAAAGCTCTACAAAGTACTAACTTTGGTGGGGGATGAATTGTTATGAACACTGAAGTTTTTAGTTATTTTGTCCTATTTGTTGCTTGCTCTATAATATAAAGAAAACCAAATTTTCACAGTTGTAAGCATGTTCTTTACATGAACTCATGCAAACCTAAAAGAAAATGACATTCCAAGTTGTGAGGTAGCAAAGCTCTAAAAAAATACAAGAGTGGGCAGGTGTGAATACTTTTGCAAGTCACTGCATAATAACCAATACCATAAAAATGTTTCACAGTTTTTCTCTCACTGTAAAAAAGAGTTAGTTCTCAGAATATGATGCTGTTGTAATCCAGCTCTCAATCCCTCAACAAAGCTGCTTTGAACAGTGACATACATGAGATATCTCTTCACTGACATCCCCATCTTGCACTACTTCCCATGGTTTTAGCTGTCCTACCATTTTTAGTATGATAAACTAAGTATTACTCGTTTGCTTTTTTCTCATTACTCAAAGCTATATAATTATTTCTAGCCATTGGTTATATAGTGTTTTTTTACTTGGAGTTTATCATATTATACTATATATAGGATATAGTACATTGTGGGACTTGCATTCCAGGGCTTATCTTCTCCTATAGGTACCTATGTATGGGATTTAAATCAGATCATACTGATCATAACTAGAGTTGAGCGACTTCTGGTTTTTTAGGGTCGCGTTTCGTTTCGTGAAACCCGACTTTTCCAAAAGTCGGGTCGAGCAAGATCGTCCGATTATAGGGAAAAGTCGGTGTCGTCCCGAAACACGAAACCCAATGTAAGTCAATGGGGAATAAAAGTCGGCAGTGAGAGGAGGACAGGAAACACACCTACAGTGCCCATTTGAATGCCAAAAGCATCAATTCTTCTTTCTTAAGCTTGTCAACCTTAATTAACTTCATATTACAAGTTACGCACTGAAAAATGGGGGTTATTTGGATACAAACTGTGGGGGGGGAGGGCTGGCTCCAGGTTTTCATGTGCCCTGGGCGAAAGAGCGCCCCTTTAACACATACCACAACTCATCATGCTCCGATACGGCAGAGAAATAGCGGTATAGTACAATGAAAAATACCTCACTTTTTACATCTCATGACGAGGCCCATCTATTTCTCCATACAGAATCATTGGTCCCATATAATGTTTGAAACAGTATATGATGAGCTCCACATAATGCTACAGTATATGTTGGTCCCCATGGATGAAGCTCCACTGTCTTATGGGCCCAAATAATGCTCCAAACATAATGGGCCCCATTTCTAATGCTCTAGTGTATAATGGGCCCTGTAAATGCTGCTCCAGTGTCTGATGTCCACCTTTGGAATGTTCCAGTGTATGGTGGGCCCCATCTATCATTCTCCAGAGTATAGTGCTCCCCAAAAATTGCTGTCCCAACATTGAAAGCAATCAAATAAGTCTCCTCGCTAGGGAATCCCTGTACTTGTCTGGACAGGTGCTGTAGCTTGCTTAACAGCTCGCCAGCCGTTCTCACGCCCAGTATGGATTGCACGTGATTGCACAAAGGTTAGAAAGGGTACCGTATCCCTGGATAACATGTATGGATAGCGTACACATTCAAAATATATGTCTCAGGAGGCAGGCTCAGACGGTGTCAGGCCCAGTATGGATTGCACGTGATTGCACAAAGGTTAGAAAGGGTACCGTATCCCTGGATAACATGTATGGATAGCGTACACATTCAAAATATATGTCTCAGGAGGCAGGCTCAGACGGTGTCAGGCACAGTATGGATTGCACGTGATTGCACAAAGGTTAGAAAGGGTACCGTATCCCCGGATAACATGTATGGATAGCGTGCACATTCAAAATATATGTCTATACAGCATGAGGCAGGCTCAGACGGTGTTAGGCCCAGTATGGATTGCACGTCATTGCACAAAGATTAGAAAGGGTACCGTATCCCCGGATAACATGTATGGATAGCGTACACATTCAAAATATATGTCTATACAGCATGAGGCAGGCTCAGACGGTGTTAGGCCCAGTATGGATTGCACGTCATTGCACAAAGGTTAGAAAGGGTACCGTATCACCGGATAACATGTATGGATAGCATACACATTCAAAATATATGTCTATACAGCATGAGGCAGGCTCAGACGGTGTTAGGCCCAGTATGGATTGCACGTCATTGCACAAAGGTTAGAAAGGGTACCGTATCCCTGGATAACACGTATGGATAGCGTACACATTCAAAATATATGTCTATACAGCATGAGGCAGGCTCAGACGGTGTTAGGCCCAGTATGGATTGCACGTCATTGCACAAAGGTTAGAAAGGGTACCGTGTCCCCGGATAACATGTATGGATAGCGTACACATTCAAAATATATGTCTATACAGCATGAGGCAGGCTCAGACGGTGTTAGGCCCAGTATGGATTGCACGTCATTGCACAAAGGTTAGAAAGGGTACCGTATCCCCGGATAACATGTATGGATAGCGTACACATTCAAAATATATGTCTATACAGCATGAGGCAGGCTCAGACGGTGTTAGGCCCAGTATGGATTGCACGTCATTGCACAAAGGTTAGAAAGGGTACCGTATCCCCGGATAACATGTATGGATAGCGTACACATTCAAAATATATGTCTATACAGCATGAGGCAGGCTCAGACGGTGTTAGGCCAAGTATGGATTGCACGTCATTGCACAAAGGTTAGAAAGGGTACCGTATCCCCGGATAACATGTATGGATAGCGTACACATTCAAAATATATGTCTATACAGCATGAGGCAGGCTCAGACGGTGTTAGGCCCAGTATGGATTGCACGTGATTGCACAAAGGTTAGAAAGGGTACCGTATCCCCGGATAACATGTATGGATAGCGTACACATTCAAAATATATGTCTATACAGCATAAGGCAGGCTCAGACGGTGTTAGGCCCAGTATGGATTGCACAAAGGTTAGAAAGGGTACCGTATCCCTGGATAACATGTATGGATAGCGTACACATTCAAAATATATGTCTCAGGAGGCACGCTCAGACGGTGTCAGGCACAGTATGGATTGCACGTGATTGCACAAAGGTTAGAAAGGGTACCGTATCCCCGGATAACATGTATGGATAGCGTACACATTCAAAATATATGTCTATACAGCATGAGGCAGGCTCAGACGGTGTTAGGCCCAGTATGGATTGCACGTCATTGCACAAAGGTTAGAAAGGGTACCGTATCCCCGGATAACATGTATGGATAGCGTACACATTCAAAATATATGTCTATACAGCATGAGGCAGGCTCAGACGGTGTTAGGCCCAGTATGGATTGCACGTCATTGCACAAAGGTTAGAAAGGGTACCGTATCCCCGGATAACATGTATGGATAGCGTACACATTCAAAATATATGTCTATACAGCATGAGGCAGGCTCAGACGGTGTTAGGCCCAGTATGGATTGCACGTGATTGCACAAAGGTTAGAAAGGGTACCGTATCCCCGGATAACATGTATGGATAGCGTACACATTCAAAATATATGTCTATACAGCATGACTCAGGCTCAGACGGTGTTAGGCCCAGTATGGATTGCACGTCATTGCACAAAGGTTAGAAAGGGTACCGTATCCCTGGATAACATGTATGGATAGCGTACACATTCAAAATATATGTCTATACAGCATGAGGCAGGCTCAGACGGTGTTAGGCCCAGTATGGATTGCACGTCATTGCACAAAGGTTAGAAAGGGTACCGTATCCCCGGATAACATGTATGGATAGCGTACACATTCAAAATATATGTCTATACAGCATGAGGCAGGCTCAGACGGTGTTAGGCCCAGTATGGATTGCACGTCATTGCACAAAGGTTAGAAAGGGTACCGTATCCCCGGATAACATGTATGGATAGCGTACACATTCAAAATATATGTCTATACAGCATGAGGCAGGCTCAGACGGTGTTAGGCCCAGTATGGATTGCACGTCATTGCACAAAGGTTAGAAAGGGTATCGTATCCCCGGATAACATGTATGGATAGCGTACACATTCAAAATATATGTCTATACAGCATGAGGCAGGCTCAGACGGTGTTAGGCCCAGTATGGATTGCACGTCATTGCACAAAGGTTAGAAAGGGTACCGTATCCCCGGATAACATGTATGGATAGCGTACACATTCAAAATATATGTCTATACAGCATGAGGCAGGCTCAGACGGTGTTAGGCCCAGTATGGATTGCACGTCATTGCACAAAGGTTAGAAAGGGTACCGTATCCCCGGATAACATGTATGGATAGCGTACACATTCAAAATATATGTCTATACAGCATGAGGCAGGCTCAGACGGTGTTAGGCCCAGTATGGATTGCACGTCATTGCACAAAGGTTAGAAAGGGTACCGTATCCCCGGATAACATGTATGGATAGCGTACACATTCAAAATATATGTCTATACAGCATGAGGCAGGCTCAGACTGTGTTAGGCCCAGTATGGATTGCACGTCATTGCACAAAGGTTAGAAAGGGTACCGTATCCCCGGATAACATGTATGGATAGTGTACACATTCAAAATATATGTCTCAGGAGGCAGGCTCAGACGGTGTCAGGCACAGTATGGATTTGACGGCCCAGATTACACAGAGCAGGAGCAGGGAGAGGTAAAGATTGCAAATGCTGGGGCCCTGCCCAAGCAAGGGGGGCCCACTCGTGGGCGTCGGTACTGGCACTGGGCCCCTCATAGCACAGCGGTGTGTCTGATGGCGGGTGTGCACCACCGCCGTCAGAGACACTTGATTGCACTATGAGGGACCCTGTGCCAGTGCCCGCGCCCAAGAGTCGGCCTACCCACCTGTCCAGGGCAACGGCACTCGCACGGTGTCGTGCGGTAGGTGGTGACCCCGGCCATGGGGGGGGGGCAGCACAGTTAGGGAGTTTTAGAAAGTGGCATATGTTAATGTTGGACATTCAGCTGATACAAAAGGCGAAATAGGTGAAGTACCAGGAAGAGGTGGACCAAAGCAAGCCATTTTTCTGTCACCCTATGTGTCATCAGGGGAAGGTGGGACAAAATCCTTGGAAACCCATGCGTGGTTCATTTTAATGAAGGTTAGATCATCCACATTTTGGGTTGACAGACGGGTCCTTTTTTCTGTCAGGATTGATCCAGCTGCACTGAAGACTCTTTCCGATAGCACACTTGCAGCTGGGCAAGCGAGCTCCTGTAAGGCATATTGGGCCAATTCAGGCCAGGTGTCCAGTTTAGCGGCCCAATAGTCAAAGGGGAATGACCTGTGTGGGAGAACATCGATATGGGAGGAAAAGTAGTTTGTAACCATAGTTGACAACTGCTGTCTCCTGTCACTTTCCATCGATGCAGTATTACCAGTTGTGTGAGCGGTATTTGAAAAATCAGTCCACAACATTGTCATGAAACCCCTGTCTCCAACGCCACTTCTGCTGTGTGCACCACGAACACCTCTGCCAAGCTGCCCCCGGCCCGTACGGCTCGTGTGAGAACCATCACCGCTGCTGTGTGCTGGGAATGCCTCAAGCAACCGATTTACCAGAGTTGCTTGTTTATTAGCCAATATTAGGTCATGGTTCTCCTGTGGCATGATGTTTTGTAATTTGCCTTTATAGCGTGGATCCAGGATGCTGGCCAACCAGTAGTCGTCATCGTTCATCATTTTGGCAATGCGGGGGTCCCTTTTTAGGATCCGCAAGGCATAATCTGACATGTGGGCCAATGTTCCCGGTGTCAATGATGCACTGCGAGTGCTGGGTGGAGGAGCACTTTCTGGCAAATCCACATCCCTCCAGTCACGCACAAACCCTGTACCAGACCTTGCCACGCCAACATTTTCACTTGCCCCACGAGATGCATCCTCCTCCCCTAAGTAATCATCCCCATCATCCTCCTCCTCCTCCTCCTCTTCTTCCTCCACTTCGTCCAGGAGAGGTCCCTGAGCAGACAATGGCTGAATGTCATCAAGGATTCCCTCCTCCTCTTCCTCCTCATCAACATTGGCTGCAGACGCCTGCTCCTTAAGGTGCGTCAAAGTTTGCATGAGCAGACGCATAAGTGGGATGCTCATGCTTAAGATGGCGTCGTCTGCGCTTACCAGCCGTGTGCATTCCTCAAAACACTGAAGGACTTTACAAAGGTCTTTCAGCTTCGACCACTGCACGCCTGTCAACTCCATGTCTGCTCTCAAAGTGCCTGGCCGTGTATCCTCCCACAAATGCATTATGGCCTGCCTCTGCTCGCACAGCCGCTCCACCATGTGCAGGGTGGAGTTCCACCTTGTTGCAATGTTGATAATGAGGCGGTGGTTGGGAAGGTGGAGCAATCGCTGCAGCTTCTGCATTCGAACGGAGTGTACAGGCGACCGGCGGATGTGCGCGCACAGTCTTCGCACCTTCTGGAGCAGGGCTGTTAACTCCGGATAATTTTTGAGGAAGCACTGCACCACCAGGTTCAAGGTGTGAGCCAAGCAAGGTATGTGGCTGAGTTTTGAAAGGGCTATGGCTGCCACAAAATTACGGCCGTTATCACTAACTACCTTGCCTGCCTCAAGATGTACACTGCCCAGCCATGACTCAGTTTGTCGCTTCAAGTACTCGGCCAGCACCTCGGCGGTGTGTCTGTCGCCCAAACACATCATCTGCAACACAGCCTGCTGACGCTTTCCACTAGCTGCTCGATAGGGGGACACCTCGTGTGCAACAGTGGCAGCTACAGATGGAGTGCTCGTACGACTGCGCTCTGTGGATGAGCTTTCGCTTCTGGAGGAGGAGGAGGAGGGTCGAACGCCTACAGCCAACTGTTTCCTATACCGTGGGCTAGGCAGCACTGTCCCACCACCGCTGTCCCCTGTGGACCCTGCATCCACCACATTAACCCAGTGCGCAGTGATGGACACGTAACGGCCCTGGCCATGCCGACTGGACCATGCATCAGTTGTGAGGTGCACCTTTCCGCTCACTGACTGCTTGGACAATGCGGTCTTTCACATGATGGTGGAGGGCTGGGATGGCTTTGCGAGAGAAGAAGTGGCGACTGGGTAGGTCATAGCGTGGTACTGCATAGGCCATGAGTTCGCGGAAAGCTATGCTTTCCACCAACCGAAAGGGCATCATCTCAAACGAGATTAGTTTGGCAATGTGGGCGTTCAAACCCAGTGTACGCGGATGAGAGACTGAGTACTTTCTTGACCTACTCATAGTGTCTGGGAGGGTGAGCTGGACTTGAGAGCTGCATATGGTGGAAGTAGCGGTGGACAGGGCGGACTGAGAGAGGGTTGATGATGGTGATGGAGTTGGTGTTCTTTCTGATGGCCTAGAATCAGTCTTTCGTTGATATAACAGTGGGATTCCCTGACTGCTGTGGCCTTGCAACGACACCTCAACATTTGCTGCTGTGCTAACCGGTGGGCTTACAGTGGGGGAAACAATGTAGCGTTGCTGACTACCTTCGTTGTGATCAGTTGCACATGTGGCACTTGAGGTTTGGTGTTGTGTCCACGCTTGCAAGTGCATGCTGGTTAAATGTCTAAGCATGCAACTGGTATTCAAATTTTTCAGATTTTTCCCTCGGCTAAAGGTCTTTGCGCACTTCTTACAGATAACCTTGGCCTGATCATGAGGATTTTGTTCAAAAAAGTGCCACACTGCACTCTTCCTACTTTGGCAGACATTTTGCGGCCTAGCACGCTGTGATCTTTTGACCCTCTGGACAAGCTGTCCAGCAACTCTTTTGATGTTTGGAACCTGTCTTTGGAGTGCTCCGGGCCTGCCAGATAACAGCTGTTGCGATGTCGATGTCTGCTGTGGATGCTCCTCATCTGAGCTATTGGAAGCAGCACCCTCTTCCCCCAATGGATGCCAATCTGGGTCAACAACTGGGTCATCCATCACCTCCTCTTCTATGTTATGTGCACCTTTCTCTGTGTCACCGTGTATGGTGGTATAGTGTGCGGGAAGGGGCACCTGAGTCTCATCAGGGTCAAAATCTGGCTCTGTACACTGCGAGGACAATGTAGTGCTCTGAGTGAATGTACCAGCAGAATCATCCATCAGCGGCTGTGCATCAGTGCACTCCATGTCAGATTCATCTTGGCCTGGGTAATTCACCATTTGACTTGATAATCCAGGCATGGTATGTGAAAACAGCTCCATGGAGTAATCAGTAGGATGGCCTGCGTCATCCTTCAATCTTGGTTGGGGTGAAGGACACAAGGAAAGGTGTGGTTCATGAACATGAGCCTCCAATGACGACTCAGTGCTTTTACTTTTTACAACTGAAGAAGAGGAGGCGATAGAGCTGGAGGCTGAGTCAGCAATGTAAGACAAAACTTTTTCCTGATGCTCTGCCTTTAAAAGCGGTTTGCCAACTCCTAGAAAACTAAGCGTTCGAGGCCTTATGTAGCCAGACGATGACGCAGGGTCAGCACCTCCTGCATTCGGTCCTATTTTGCTCTTGCCACTACCATCAGATCCACCACCAACACCATCATTACCAGCTGCCAACCCCCGCCCAATTCCACGGCCTCTTCCACCAGCCTTCCTCATTTTTGGTAGAAATGTAGACAAAATCCAACAAACTATATAGTAATGTAAAACAAGGTAAAAGGTGTCTATAGGACAGGGGAGATTTAGAATTTCTGCACACACTTGTGGACAGTGGACACTTTTAGATTGTGTGAGGCCCACTGATATCTGAGCGCTATGTGACATGCTCGATGGCACAGCTGCCTGTCACCAAAGTGACGAGAGGATAATGGAGATTTTGAATCTCTGCGTACACTTTTGGACACTGGACACTTGTAGATTGTGTGAGGCCTACTGATATCTGAGCGCTATGTGACACGCTCGATGGCACAGCTGCCTGTGACCAAAGTGACGAGAGGATAATGGAGATTTTGAATCTCTGCGTACACTTTTGGACACTTGACACTTGTAGATTGTGTGAGGCCTACTGATATCTGAGCGCTATGTGACACGCTCGATGGCACAGCTGCCTGTGACCAAAGTGACGAGAGGATAATGGAGATTTTGAATCTCTGCGTACACTTTTGGACACTTGACACTTGTAGATTGTGTGAGGCCTACTGATATCTGAGCGCTATGTGACACGCTCGATGGCACAGCTGCCTGTGACCAAAGTGACGAGAGGATAATGGAGATTTTGAATCTCTGCGTACACTTTTGGACACTGGACACTTGTAGATTGTGTGAGGCCTACTGATATCTGAGCGCTATGTGACACGCTCGATGGCACAGCTGCCTGTGACCAAAGTGACGAGAGGATAATGGAGATTTTGAATCTCTGCGTACACTTTTGGACACTGGACACTTGTAGATTGTGTGAGGCCTACTGATATCTGAGCGCTATGTGACACGCTCGATGGCACAGCTGCCTGTGACCAAAGTGACGAGAGGATAATGGAGATTTTGAATCTCTGCGTACACTTTTGGACACTGGACACATGTAGATTGTGTGAGGCCCACTGATATCTGAGTGCTATGTGACACGCTCGATGGCACAGCTGCCTGTGACCAAAGTGACGAGAGGATAATGGAGATTTTGAATCTCTGCGTACACTTTTGGACACTTGACACTTGTAGATTGTGTGAGGCCTACTGATATCTGAGCGCTATGTGACACGCTCGATGGCACAGCTGCCTGTGACCAAAGTGACGAGAGGATAATGGAGATTTTGAATCTCTGCGTACACTTTTGGACACTGGACACTTGTAGATTGTGTGAGGCCTACTGATATCTGAGCGCTATGTGACACGCTCGATGGCACAGCTGCCTGTGACCAAAGTGACGAGAGGATAATGGAGATTTTGCATCTCTGCATACACTTTTGGACACTGGACACTTGTAGACTGTGTGAGGCCTACTGATATCTGAGCGCTATGTGACACGCTCGATGGCACAGCTGCCTGTGACCAAAGTGACGAGAGGATAATGGAGATTTTGAATCTCTGCGTACACTTTTGGACACTGGACACTTGTAGATTGTGTGAGGCCTACTGATATCTGAGCGCTATGTGACATGCTCGATGGCACAGCTGCCTGTCACCAAAGTGACGAGAGGATAATGGAGATTTTGAATCTCTGCGTACACTTTTGGACACTGGACACTTGTAGATTGTGTGAGGCCTACTGATATCTGAGCGCTATGTGACACGCTCGATGGCACAGCTGCCTGTGACCAAAGTGACGAGAGGATAATGGAGATTTTGAATCTCTGCGTACACTTTTGGACACTTGACACTTGTAGATTGTGTGAGGCCTACTGATATCTGAGCGCTATGTGACACGCTCGATGGCACAGCTGCCTGTGACCAAAGTGACGAGAGGATAATGGAGATTTTGAATCTCTGCGTACACTTTTGGACACTGGACACTTGTAGATTGTGTGAGGCCTACTGATATCTGAGCGCTATGTGACACGCTCGATGGCACAGCTGCCTGTGACCAAAGTGACGAGAGGATAATGGAGATTTTGAATCTCTGCGTACACTTTTGGACACTGGACACTTGTAGATTGTGTGAGGCCCACTGATATCTGAGCGCTATGTGACACGCTCGATGGCACAGCTGCCTGTGACCAAAGTGACGAGAGGATAATGGAGATTTTGAATCTCTGCGTACACTTTTGGACACTGGACACTTGTAGATTGTGTGAGGCCCACTGATATCTGAGCGCTATGTGACACGCTCGATGGCACAGCTGCCTGTGACCAAAGTGACGAGAGGATAATGGAGATTTTGAATCTCTGCGTACACTTTTGGACACTGGACACTTGTAGATTGTGTGAGGCCCACTGATATCTGAGCGCTATGTGACACGCTCGATGGCACAGCTGCCTGTGACCAAAGTGACGAGAGGATAATGGAGATTTTGAATCTCTGCGTACACTTTTGGACACTGGACACTTGTAGATTGTGTGAGGCCCACTGATATCTGAGCGCTATGTGACACGCTCGATGGCACAGCTGTGACAAAAGTGACTAGAGGATAAGGGAGATTGGATTGCTTTTAAAAAAGCAGTTTGCGGAGCAGTGGGTAAACAGCAATGCCAGCGTGTCAGGAAGCCTTAGAAGGCAGCCCAACAACCAACACCACTGATACACCACAATATAGCCTCCCCTTGCACTGCACACACAGTGACTTGTGTGTTGTGCAGGCCAAATCGCTAGCAGCAGAAGCAGTTCTTTTGTCTTCTTCCCTGCCTAACGCTCTCCCTACAGAATCAGCAGCAACCTCTCCCGATACTAAGATCGGCAGAAGTAAGATGGCGGTCGGCGTGCACGCCCTTTTATACCCCCTGTGACGCCCACCAAAGCAAGCCAATCACTTGCATGCCCTTCTGAAAGATGGTGGTGACCCGTGCCTATGTCATCACGTTGCCCACAGTGTCCGTGGATCCTGATTGGCTGAAAAAGAGCGCAAAACAAACTTTTGAAACGCGACTTTGGCGCGTAAGTCGCCGACCTCGTGGCCGACCTCATCCTAGGGTCGGGTTTCGTTTCATGAAACCCGACTTTGCCAAAAGTCGGCGACTTTTGAATTTTTTCGACCCGTTTCGCTCAACTCTAATCATAACATATCCTGAGCTTACACCTGCAATTATACCACTATATTTTGTGCAAACGTATGAGATTTGTATTTGATCAAATCATTTATATCTATAGTGCTATTTTTCTTAGTTATTATACAGTATATAACATACAGCATTCAGGTTGTATTGATTGTTGTATGTTAATGTTGACATTTTGGTTTTAATTCTTTTTAATCTTAGAATACTGTTGTGTCAATAAAATATGTTCTCTTATGTACAGGTGTGCACATCATTATTGTATTGATTTTTCTTTTGTTTAGCATTAATGCCAGTTTAATGGCATGCATGATTGTCATCCAGGAAAAGCACATTCCTTCAAGCCTCTGCACAAAAAAAACAACTTACTATTTGCATGGACCTATGCTGTAAAAATATGAATTCTACTGAGACTCTATACTCTGAAATGATGAGACTAAAATAAAGGCTTTTTGAAAAATGATGGCTTCAAAACTGTATGGCATCACAAAGGTGTGAGTGACAGAATGCAGCCTCTAGGCAGGGCTTAGAGCTTTGCAATCCATTGCTAAATATATATATATATATATGTATATATATCTGCACGTGACAGCATTCTTTTTTTGAGGGGTAGAAAATTTAAATGTATTGTAACCTATACAGTTTAACATGGCTAGTGTTACATTACGGTGGAATATAAAACAAAAAAAAAGTTCAACATTTTTTTCTGGATTAAAATAGTCATCCGTGCAGTTTAACATGATTTGTGTAAAATTACGGTGGTGTAGAATTTTTAAAAACAGGTTGGCCTGCTTTAGTTGACCACATTTTTTTTATTACATGAAAAGATTTGCTTCAATTAATCAAGGAAACTTGGTTTCCAGAGACATAGGAATTAGAAAATGCATAAAGTGTGCAGTAAGGGACGGGGAAGTAGAAGTGTTGATGAGATTGCATGCAGACGCCGAGGACATGGGGCAGGTATGACTGTGCCTGTTACTAAGAAAAGGAGGATGAGTGACCTCATGGAGATCAACATCCAACACTGCGGAGACACCATCACATGTTTCTCAACGCAGTGATTCTAGAGCAATGCCCCCATCCCTTATGGGAAATATGCAAAAACATGTAAATCAACAGCCGCGGAGACACCATCACATGTTTCTCAACGCAAGCAATGACTAGCCAGGTCTTTCACCGGGAAGGAACAACCACGGGAAGGGTAGTCTCCAATGAAGGAAACCACCTATGCCAAAACATGGTATCCATCCACAGACAGCTGTTTCGGGGTATTGCCCCTCATCAGTGTGGAGTAGGAAACTGGCTAGTAGGAGCAATGCCTAGTAAAAAGACTGCGAAAAGGAGGATGAGTGACCTCATGGAGATCAACATCCAACACTGCGGAGACACCATCACATGTTTCTCAACGCAGTGATTCTAGAGCAATGCCCCCATCCCTTATGGGAAATATGCAAAAACATGTAAATCAACAGCCTCGGAGACACATCATATGTTTCTCAACGCAAGCAATGACTAGCCAGGTCTTTCACCGGGAAGGAACAACCACGGGAAGGGCAGTCTCCAATTAAGGAAACCACCTATGCCAAAACATGGTATCCATCCACAGACAGCTGATTCGGGGTATTGCCCCTCATCAGTGTGGAGTAGGAAACTGGATAGTAGGAGCAATGCCTAGTAAAAAGTCTGCGAAAAGGAGGATGAGTGACCTCATGGAGATCAACATCCAACACTGCGGAGACACCATCACATGTTTCTCAACGCAGTGATTCTAGAGCAATGCCTGTTACTAAAGCACAAGAATCATGCCCATCCATGACATATAGCTTTCTGTCCCACTTTGCAGTGAGGCACAGGAAACCACTTCTCCAGCCACACTTCTATAAGTGCTGATGATGGTGCATGCAGACCCTGAGGATATGGGGCAGGTGCGACTGTGACTGTTACTAAAGCACAAGAAACATGCCTATCCACGACACATAGGTTCCTGTTCCACTTTACATCGAGGCACGGCACACCACTTCTGAAGCCAGAGCAGTGTGAACAGGTGGTTGGTTGGATAGCAGATAATATTTCCAGTATGTTTGCTAGCACCACCCAGTCTTTCACATGTTCCAGTCTCACCAACCAACAGTCTGGATCAGTTAATCATCACCCTGATCCTCCTTCCTCATACTATATTTTTTAACAGGGGACCAGTGATTCCACAAGAGGACACTCCGAGGAGCTATTTACAACGTAAGAGACTCTAGCTGAGTTAAGGTCAGGTGAGATTGCTGGCCAATCAAGCACAGTGATGCTGTTGTTTTTAAATCAGGTATTAGTACTTTTGGCAGTGTGGAAAGGTGACAAGTCCTGCTGGAGAATGAAATTTCCTTCTCCAAAAAGCTTGTCAACAGAGGCAAGCATGAAGTGCTCTAAAATTTCCTGGCAGACGGCTGAGCTGACTTTGGTCTTAATAAAACAGAGTGTACCTACACCAGCAGATGACATAGCTCCCCAAACCATTTCTGATTGTGGAAACTTCACACTAGACCTCAAGCAGCTTGGATCCTCTATCTCTCTACTCTTTCTCCAGACTCTGGGACCTTGATTTCCAAGGTCTAGTGTGAAGTATCCACAATCAATGATCGTTTTGAGAGCCATGTCATCCGCTGGTGTAAGTCCACTGTGTTTTATCAAGACCAAATTCAGCACAGCTGTCTACCAGGAAATTTTAGAGCACTTCATGCTTCCCTCTGCCGACAAGCTTATGGGAGTTGGAAATTTCATTCTCCAGCAGGACTTGGCACCTGTCCACACTGCCACACTGCCAAAAGTACCATTTCCTGGTTTAATAACAGTATCACTGTGCTTGATTGGCCAGAAAACTTGTCTGACCTTAACTACATAGAGAATCTATGGGGTATTGTCAAGAGGAAGATGAGAGACACCAGACCCAACAATGCAGACGAACTGAAGGCTGCTATCAAAGCAACCTGGGCTTCCATATCACCTCAGCAGTGCCACAGACTGCCTCAATGCCACGCCACATTGATGCAGTAATTGATGCAAAAAGAAGCCCCAACCAAATATTGAGTGCATTTACTGAACATAAATTTCAGTAAGCCAACATTTTGGATTTTAAAATAATTTATTCAAGATCGTGTTAAAAATCATTCTAATTTTTTGAAATAATTAAGTTTGGGTTTTCATTGGCTGTAAGCTATGATCATCTTTAAAAGAAGTAAATGCTTGAAATAGATCACTAGGTAATGACTCTGTCTAATACATGAGTTTCACTTTTTGTATTGAAGAACTGAAATAAATTCATTTTTTGATGATATTCTAATTTCGTGAGATGCACCTGTACCTTAATAAAATTGACTATTATTGTAACTCAGCTGGAGTCTTTTCTGATTGCTTGCAGCAACAGTTACAGCTGATAGTAATAGTGTATGTATAAACTTTGCTTGAAGTGTCTAGCACACTATACACTGTCTCTGGGACATATGTGATTAATCATTTCTTGAAAGTGGAATCTCTCCCTGCATTTTCTACATGGGACAGGAAGAGATGTTGTCTATCGATGCAGCCACCATCACAAGAAGATGATAGTGGGGAATGGCAAATTTTGTCCAAGGAGGTAGATGATGATGAGATACAGTTGCCGATAAGTAAAGTTTTTGTTACGTCACTGTGTCAGGAGGACCAGGGTGTGGCGGTGGAAGACGAGTTGGTTGATGACTAAGCAATCGACTCAACCTGGGAAGCTGACATGCAGAGCGAGGCTAGCAATGCTGTGAGGGGAGGGATCAGCAGCACCAAAACGTGCAGAAAGAGGCAGTGGGGGGACCAGTGGGAGAATGCAGTCAACTATTCCACAGAGCACCAACATTCATGAATTTCTTAATCAAAGTGTTAGGTGTTCCACATTCTGGAACTTTATTTAAAGAAAGTTATGAAACATAACAAAATGGTGATTTTCAACCTGTGCCATGCCAAGATCTGCAAGGACCTGACAGCGAAGAGCCTAACCACCACCAGCATGATCAGTCACATGTCATCTAAACACCACTCCTCGGGCCTAATGCCTGGGTACATGATTGGAGCCAGTGGGTAACACGACTTATTTTCCCCTGTTTTAGGTGCTTGCTAATCCCCTGTCCATAACACTGACAAAAATGCCTCCCACCCTGCAGTTGTCCTTGCATTTTGGATTTGGAGGCACCATAACCGTGCCCATCAAAAAAATTGTACCAGCTTTGCGTTCAGCTGACACGACCCCAGGCTATGGAGTGAAAAATAAAGTTCCCAGTCACCCACCCACAGGCCCAAACACTTAAACGGGCATATTTCCAGGCTGCTTTCAATGGAAATGTTGCAGTTTAGGCTGGTAGACATGGCTGATTTCTGCCTACTCATGGCAGCAACCGTCCCTCGCTACTTGGTCCCAACTGCCACTATTTCTCCCAGTGTGGCGTCCATGCCTTATTCCAGCATGTGTCCAGGAACATCATCCCTGCCCTTAACAATGTTGTTACTGGGAGTGTACACTTTACGATTGACATGTGGACAAGTGACCTGGGACACTACATTTTTCCTGACGGCATACTGGGTGAACAATGTTGAGTCCCATCCTGACACAGCACATGTGCTACCGGCATTGAGGACTGCTGGCCCTTTTTTTATCAGGGTTTTCTACACCTCCTACAGCAGTTCCTGCACCCCTTCCTGCTATTTCTCATCCTCCATATCCGATTTGGTATCTCATAGCATGTTGTCCATATATGCTGGAAACTCTACAGCACTTCCTCAGCGAAGCGGCAACAGGCTCTGCTGAAGCTAAATTGTCTATGAGACAAACTGTACATGGTGGCAGAGTTACTGAAAGGCATTACAGACCAGACAGATATGTGGCTTTTGCCTCTGTACCTCTAACCAGGTATTTTCACGTGTGATATTGGCCTTAACCTAGTGGCGGCTGTGAAGCTTGGCAAGCTCACACATGTACCATGCTTGGTCCATGTGCAATGTGTTAGTTTCTTGTCAAGGTATGCCAAATCAGCACCCATTTCTGCAAGTCGGCTACAGCTCCTGATGCTCTGGCAGTACTGCAGTAGCACATGCAAGTGACTGATATGCAATGTCACCATGTGCTGGAACTCCACACTGCACAAGGTGGCAAGACTTGTGATCAGATTAGGCTAGTTGCTGAATAGTAGCTCTAACACACCCATCTGTATTTTGAGCAGCCTTCATACATAACAACTGACGAGTGGGCATGGATGCCTGTCATTTGTGTGGTTCTCAAAGTGATGATAGTATAAACAGGTCAACAATATTGCTTCTGTGTCTACTTAAACGATTACTGCTCACATTTACCCTGAAGCTTTTCATGACTACCAGGTGGAGATGAAGGAAGACATGAGACAGGGTTTCTACTACCCAACCCAGCCTCATCTCATCTGTTCAACATAGATTAACACTGAGGAGAAGGAGGCTATGGAGGAGGAAGAGGAACAGGAGCTAGTTGCTAGTGCAACAGAGGCTAGTGCCCACACAAGCTTCATCTCATCTCTCTTACATGGATGTGGTTTAGAGGAGAATGAGGAGGAAGACACGTAGGATGAGATGGAGAATAGTCATCATGATGGAAAAGCAAAGTGTTGGCTGTAGGGAGCTTAGCACGTATGGCCTTTATGTACCGCTGTCTGTCCCCTGACCCTCACATTAGATTCATCTTGGCCACAAAACAGTACTGGCTGTTCACCCTGCTAGACTCATGCTATAAGGAGAACCTTGCATCGCTCCTTCCTGAGGCAAAAAGCTCTACTAAAATGGTGCTATACCAGAAGACCATAGTGGAAAATATGTTGAAAAAATTCCCATCAGACAATGCTAGTGGAAGGGGGCAAGCTTCATTGCCTAAGAAAATAGTAGGGTCTAAAGTTCTCCACTAACATATCCAATACAGAAATCCAATTTTTGGATCTTATGATAAATGCTGATCACCTTGGCCGATTCTCCACTTCTACACACTTTTTAAGAAAGTAGACGTCAACAGTTAGCTTCACTAGTGGCCATCTCCCTAAGTGGATTTTAAATATTCCTTATGGGCAGTATTGGAGGGTCCGTAAGAATTGCACTAAAGACACTGTTTAAAAGAAGCTAAAATCTTGAAACATCGTTTCTCTAATAAGGGTTATCAGAAGAAATTAGTACATGATGCCTTCACCAGGGCTATCGTGTTTCACAAAAAAGTTGTATTGAGAGAATTAAAAGCAAAATTGACTCATCGGACAAATGCCCTGATTTAGTGAAATGGAGCCTCAGTACTACTTTTAACCGATCCCATGTTTTTATACGCAACCTTCTTAAAAAATATTCAGTCATTTGAAAAGGGGATCCCGCTTTGTCGGCACATATATCAAAACACAACCAATTACTATTTTTAGGAAAAACCGGACTCTTCGTATCCTTGTTGCTCCCAACAACACAACTGTCAGGCCTTTACCCTCATTGACCATCCAGGGACTCTCTAATCCAGGGTGCTTTGCATTTAGGGTCCCAAAATGTCTCTGTTTCACCTCCATCCAGTATGGGGTGCAAACCTTTAAGTCTCGTACTACACGCCCAGCTATTAAATTAATTATCACGTCACCTGTCAGTCAAGTTATGTGATCTATTTAGTCAAATGTGAATGTGGGTTGCAGTATGTTGGTCATACAATACTGACCATGCATAACAGGCTTAATAAGCACCGTGAAAACATCCAGAGCGGATTCCTGCTGCACAGCCTTTCCAAACACTTTTTACTAGCACATAATAAAACCCCGAGCTCACTAAAACTCACCAATATAGATCATATTCTAGACGACGGTGCTGACCGCTATTATAACCTGATAAGAAGGGAGAGTTTTTGGATCTTTAAACTGGGCACTCTGGCCTCAGAGGGGTTAAACCTTACAATTGAAAAAGCATATTGACGTTCTTTTTTTGGAGTATATATTTTACAAGTTTATATATTTTATTCTCCATTTTTTATTTTTATTGTTATCGCTTTTATCCTTTTTAAATATTTTTAATGTGTTTATTTTATTCACTTTTTGGCTATCATTAGCATTTTATTCATGTGTGTCATAATCAATTGCTTTTGAATTCTTATTGGCTGCTGTTCCTTTATATACTTTCCCCCTTCACTTCCAGTATATTGCCACCTGATGAAGACAGACTAATCTGACAAAACGTGTTGTGGACTATAATATTACAATAAATGAAGATTTTTTAATGCAGATCCTTGTCCTTGGCGCTCCTGTGGACCGGGTATACCCAGTTTCCTACCTTAATCCTTCTTCATCCAAGGTACCCGGCTGGAGCAGCATTGGTCTTCTACCCCTCACCTAGAAATGTGCAGCTGGCGCTCCCTCTGACCGTTTCTTCCTCAGTCTGTCTCTATCTCTATCTATCTCTATATCGCTATATCCATCTGTCACATTTTTTTGACAAGGCCAATTAAAACTAAGAGCTTTGCATTGTTCTGTTTTATAACTCATTTAAGCCTCATACCAGGCCGGGTGCTTAAAGGATATCTGTCACCTCATTTGAAAACTTTTAGCTAATAATATGGGCATACAGGTTATATATGTTATTGGCTGGCGGAACGCACCAAATAAATAAAGATAAAATAATATATGAAGTGCGTTCGCAGCCCGAGCCCACCGTGCAGAGGTGACTAACTGCAGCTGAGCAATGAGGGAGCGGCTTGTAGAAGAAAGCCGGACACCGGTGGATAACCACTGACCCGGTGTTAGCAGGCACGAACCCCATTGCTTCACAAAGCAAGTACCAGCCAGCGAACAACCGCAACCTGTTAACACCACAGGTCACGGTAGTGTGAACCACCGCTTAGTACAGGTGCAATGTCCGCCCTGACGGACGCCACTAACCAGCCTTTCAACTGAGCTGGAAAGCACCCCAAAGGCGCACGGCATTACTTAGGCAGACACTGCGGTAGCAGTGGTCCAGGAGGCCTATACTGGCCAAGTCCAAGGAGCTGGAGAAAGATGATGAGGAACACTGCGGTGCTATGCAGTGTCAGAGCTGCTGTGCTGACTCTAATTCCTAACCCTAACTCATGCTCAATATCCAAGGAGGGGGAATTATAATGCATCAGTCACCAGGCTCATTCATCCATCATCACACATACACTAAGTACTGTTAGGGACGGTGGAACACACTAAATATTAAATAATAGAAAGTGCGTTCGCTGCCCGGACGCCAACTAGTGCTGCTGCAGCAGCACGGTGACTGACCCAGCCACAATGCGAAAGTGCCCAAGAGGGGTGCACTGTCGGAAGCTAGCACTGTGGAGGATGTGCCGTGTGGCCAGTAACTTGCCACTGACTGGTGCTGACTCTTTAACTAGATCCCTATATGCACTCATAATATCAGAGGGAGGGGAATCTTAATGAGTCATTTGCAGTCCATACATCCATCACCACTCACACAGTAGCAATTAGAGTCTATACTAGTGCATGGCCAAGTGGCCATGCAGACCTTTTATAGCCATGCGCTTCCGGGACCTTCCAGATCTCTGAGATGGACCAATGAGATCAGGAGAAGGACCTGAGCATGTGACTCCCGATCTCCAATGGGAGATCGTCTCGTGAGCATGCCCAGTAGCACGACGAGAAGACTTAGCCTCTGGAGCGTTTTGCTGCAATGCAGCCTGCATTGCTACTGCTGACCCAAAGGTTGCAGCAAGAGCCAGACCCACAGAGCAGGTCTGGGAAGAGCGTCTGGGACGCTGAGACTGCTGAGCAATCTCCACTGCGGTCGATAGACAATGAGAGACTGCAGAATGTGAGGCTCTGGATTCCTGTTGAGCTGCTGCAGGAACCCGATGCCTAACAAAGTACTATAGCCTCAGAGTCTATCATAGCGCATGGCGGGGTGGCCATGCAAACATTTTATAGCCGTGCCCTTCTGGAACCTTCCTGAACTTGAGCATGTGACTCCCGATCCCCAATGGGAGATCGTCTCCTGAGCATGCTCAGTGGACCGAGGTAAAGACTTAGACTCTGGAGTCTTTTGCTGCTGAACAGGCTGCATTGCTATGATCGGACCAGAGGTAGCAGCAGCAACCGAACCCACAATGCTGGTATGGGCAGGACGCTGGGATCGTGGAGTCTGCTGAGCAGGCTCCTCTGCAGCCAGAGAGGAATGTGAGACCGACGATGGCAAGGCTCGGGATTCCTGCTGTGCAGCACCCGTAACCTGACGACTAACAGTATAAAGCTGAAACTACTCATACCTGTCATCGCAATGCCAGTGTTCTCTGGCGCTCTGAAAACTCAGGTGTGCAAATTTTCAGAACACTGGAGAACACTGTGAATGGAAGTGACAGAAAATAAAATTGAAGTCACAGCCCTGAGAAGGGCGGAATAGTACACAGGAGAGATGGCAGGCAGAATGCACAAGCACGGGATTTCTGGCAACATACCTGACATGAAAGATAAACAGGGAAGAAGGGGAGGAGAAATCTAGTATAATGAAAGACAAGGTAGCCTTTTTTTCCGAGCAGCATATGCCCCACACGTTTAAAATGAAAAGATATGATTTTGGCATCATCAAGGAGGCATACAGTTATGTGTAGTTTCTGCTTTATGCAACCTGTATGCCCATATTATTAGGTACAAATGATCAAATGGGGTGATAGATGCCATTTAAATAGTTACATTTTGAAATTGTTTCGAAGCTTAATATCTACAAGCTTTAATATTTAAAGAAAAACATTAGTCAGTAAAAAAGTAGAGTAATGGCAATATCCAAAAAGCATGAATTATTTATTACCTTTAATTGCAAAATTGCAGCTTTCTATTCATGCACAATAGCAAAAGTGTAATATCTTAAAAGCAAGATCATTTTTCTGAGTTTTCTATTGCAGGCAGTATTTTTGCTTCAGGGCTGTCTTATTTGTTTTTAATGTATTTCTTAAGTTTGCAGTCTGCTATCAAAGAATAATATTTTCTTTTAAAGGCTCTTGAACACTCATATTCTATAGAAACAGTAAGCTTATTCATCAAAAGAATAAAAAGATTTAAATCCAATTCTTGCAGGGTATGACTCTTTTTTCTATTAAGACTTTCTATATCTGATTATTAAGAAATGTAAAACAAACATAAATGATAAATTATGATTTTTTTTCTTAATTTCTTTGTGCTATTTCTATATTTCTATTGCATTTCATCTGCTAAATACATTGACATTATTTAATTTGCCCACTAAAGCATTGATAAACCTTTAAGTTATATAGAGGAACAAAGCAGTTCCTATAGACATTTAGTGTGTCTTGTATTTCAAACATAGATATATGGATGAGACAATGAATTTGCACATGATTCTCCGTAATTTGGTCTTACACAAAGGCACCATACTGTTCAAATAGTGTGTCTACCTTGGTTAGTTGGTTTAAAGTTCTTTCCTGCACGCAACCTCTGATCCTCACAAGATCTCCTTCTCTACTCCCCTCTTATCTCCTCTTCCCACAATCGCATACAAGATTTCTCTCGCGCATCACCCCTACTCTGGAACTCTCTACCACAACATATCAGACTCTCACCTACCATCGAAACCTTCAAAAAGAGCCTGAAGACCCACCTCTTCCGACAAGCCTATAACCTGCATTAACCACCGATCGACCAAACCGCTGCACGACCAGCTCTACCCTCGCCTACTGTATTATCACCCATCCCTTGAAGATTGTGAGCCCTCGCGGGCAGGGTCCTCTCTCCTCCTGTACCAGTTATGACTTGTATTGTTTAAGATTATTGTACTTGTTTTTATGTATACCCCCCTCACATGTAAAGCGCCATGGAATAAATGGCGCTATAACAATAAATAATAATAATAATAAATAATAATAATAATAAAGTGAAAGTTTTACAAAGTGCTTACACTTTAGTAAATAATTATACATTTAACTTCCTTTGCCGTTCTGTATTACCTTACATTTATCAAAAGTAAACTTCAGCTTCCATATTTCTGTCCTATCATTCAGCTTACAAAAAAACATTTTTTGAGAATGCTGCATTTCTTCAATTACCTAATATTACATACGTACACGCACTACCTTTATACATCACCAATTGCACAAGCTTGCTATTGCGACGTGATTCTACCTAGATTTCTTGGTCTCATCCTATTTGGTAAAGTCATGTGGATTTTTTTATTTTATTTTGCTTTTTATGAAAAAAAATCTGAAATCAAACATAAGCATTTACATTTAATCATAAACCCAAAGAAAATGAGCAATAATAATTGCTGCCAAGCTTCCAATAGCAACACAAAAACCAAAAACAGGGAAGCACCAGACAAAAATAAAATTATTAGAAAGCTTTATTAAATACAATCCTAAAATTGAATCACAAAGTCATACAAAACATGGCAGAGTGTGCTCCATGCAATCAAAGGAGGTATATGTAAACCAATATGGACAATATATGCACACAAGAAATCACTTAATAAAGTATAGAATATAATCCCAGCCCCATATTCACGTCTGCAGCAACAATCCAAGTGGATATAAATGTAATTGGCTAGGATTTATACATACCGATTTATATCCATGACATAACAATATAATATATAAAATGCGTAATGCTGAATAAGATCATAGATTCAAAGTGTCATACTATAAAGTGCATAGTGCAAAGAAATCCCTAAATGCAGGGAATATCCCACTAGAAAAATATCCAACTTATATCAAGCAATAACGCTAACAAGGTGCATAGTATAGAGATGAGGTGCACATAATGAGAGTACCCGGTTATAAACTAGCCAGAAGCTTAGATAAACAAATCCAATATATACCTATCAGTTGGTGGCATGGAGATAGAAAAACCCCGATGCGCGTTTCGCTGATTCGCTTCTTCCAAAGGGGGCATCAATGCATGTAGCGATAGTGTCAGCTATTTATAGTTTCAAACATTTTTTTTGGATTTTAGTAAATAACAAGGGTTGGGAAAAGGGGAGGGAAAGAAGGGAAAGAAAGGGAATTAACAAAGGGAAAAGGGTGGGAAAGAGGATTAAGGGAATAAAAAGTAGAGAACTCAAGTCTTTTTAACAATGCCATACAAGTACATGAATATACATAAGTTATGTATCAAAACCCATACAATGCACATATATATGAAGCCAAGTTAGCGAATTCAAACCGCACCAAGTATAATTAAGTGTTACAGAATTTAGTGTTCCAAACCTTCCATTTGTTGGAATATCTGATTAATCCATCATTAACGGTTGCAAATCTCTTTTCTATGGAACTATGCTGATGAAGTCTGTCCAAAATTTCACAAAATAATGGTGGGTCAGATTTTTTCCACCAGTAAGCAATTGTATTCTTTACTACTAGAAAGATATGTATGATAACAAATTTAACTGACGGGTCAACAAGTTCCAAGTCTAGAGACAGCAAAGCTCTTTGGGGAGTGATTTTGAAATTTTGGAAAAAGGAATTGATATGCAGTGACACTCTGTTCCAAAGATCTTTAATCTTCGGGCAGCCCCAGAACAGGTGAAAAAGGTTTCCTTGTTGACCACAGTTCCTCCAACAAAGGGGAGAATGCTCCTGGTTTATATGCGATAATCTAATAGGGGTGAAATACCACCTGGTTAGAATCTTGAAATATGATTCGTGAAGAGTCATTGAAATATTAGACTGGTAGGTATATTTGATGGCGCTATCCCATTGCCCGTAACTATGTTACTATGTTACTATGTCTTCTATGGCCACATTCAATTCAGACTCCTACCTCCTCATGTATGCATTTTTGGAGCTAACCACATCACCATTGAAGAAGTTATATAAATTTTTTAAACTCCAAATATTTTTGTTATTAGCATTGCACAGCAATGATACCAATATCTCCAGGTTAATATTTTTGATTTTTTTAAGTTTCTGAATGTACTCCTTTAGGATTAAAAGGGGCACTAATTCAGAAGATGGCAAGTTATATTTAGATTTAACATTACTAAAGGTGAGAAATTCGTCTCCCTCGTAGAGGCTTCCAACTCTTTTAATATCTGAACTAAGCCAAGACTCCGACAGAGGAATGTTGTATACAGAGACAAGTAGGTGTAAAGGGAATTTCCTGAATTGGACCCGATTGTTGTACATTTTTGAAGGCTTTAAGAATATTCTCCATGCAAGTGTGATTGGCTTAAAAATTGGGTGGGATGAGATCAGCCTCGGGTAATGGAATATAAAATTAAAGAAATGCTCTTTTGCTGATACATGTCTACCCACATCATCTTCCAAGTCAGTCCAGGCAGGTCGAATCTTGTCACAAAACCAGAACCAGCTTTGTTTGATTAAGAGCGCCTGATAATACGCATGTATACTTGGCAAACCTGAGCCTCCATTACATTTGTTTTTATACAGTAAGTCTCTCGAGATTCTAGCCTTTTTCCCTCCCCAAATAAAAGAATTAATCAAATTTTGAATCTTATTGATGAATTTATGAGGGATAGTCAAAGGCAAAGCCCTAAAGAAGTAGAGAATCTTCGGCAAAGTAATAGTTTTAATAGTCAATATTCTTCCAAATAAAGAAAGAGCTAGTCGAGCATGGAAAGAAGTGTCGAGAGAGACAATCCTGAGGATCTCATTCAAGTTTGTTTTAATAATATTCGGTAGATTACTAGTTATAGTTATCCCCAGGTATTTTACCCCTTTTTCCTCCCAGGTGAACTCATTCTCCTTCCTAAGCTCTTCAATCTCCAGGTTGTCCAAATTAAAAGTCAGATAATTAGATTTATTTTTGTTGACCTTAAAATAGGAGGCCTTAGTAAAGAGCTCCAATTCCAAAGTCAATGCAGCGATGGATTTTCCAGGATCGAGTAGAATCAAAAACAGGTCATCCGCAAATAAACCAATTTTATACTCACGATGTTGAGTTCTAAAACCCTGAATATCAGTATTAGATCTGATTCTCTCAGCAAGGGTTTCAATGGCCAGGACGAACAGAAGAGGTGACAAAGGGCAGCCCTGCCTTGTGCCGTTACAAATGGCAAATTTTACAGACAGGAAATTATTGGCGTATATTCTTGCACTGGGCGCCGAATAAAGTGCAAAAATTGAAGACAGAAACCTATGGTCGAAACCGAATTTTTCAAGGGTGGCTTTGAGATATGACCAATTCAGCCTGTCAAATGCTTTTTCAGCATCCAGTGTCAAAAAAACCGCTTGAGAGCCAGATAACTCAATTTTATTTATCAGATTTATCACTCTCCTTGTCCCATCCGAAGCCTGACGCCCCTTTATGAAGCCGATCTGATCATCTGAAAGTAGAGATGGTAAGATATTCTTTAAACGGTCTGCTAAAATTTTAGAGTAAATTTTGACATCGCTATTGATCAATGATATTGGCCTATAACTCCGAATCCTCTCAGGATCTCCCCCCCCTTGGGAATCATGATAATTGTCGCTTCCAACATTTCTTTTGGGAACGAGCCCCGAGAGGATGCAGCTTCAAAGACCGACACCAAATGGGGAGCGAAAAGACCTGAAAATGACCTAAAATATTCATTAGAAAAACCATCTGGTCCTGGAGCTTTCTGGGTCTTGAGTCTGTTAATGGTGTCAATCACTTCTTTTTCATTAAAAGAGCCATTAACAAAGTCAAGATCTGCCGAAGATATCTTGGGCAAATTAATGCTAGAAAGAAAAGCATTAATAGATCCTGTGTCCACACTGGGAGTACTAGGGTCTTCCTTTAAGTTGTACAAATTATGAAAGAACTCTGCAAAGGATTCTCTCCTTCTTTAATCTAGCCATCATGAATTTAGTAGGTCTATTAAGGGATGTGTAAAACTTGAATTTAGAGGCCCTAATCATAGCGTCGTATTCCAGTGTAATTTCAGACCTCAGTTTTTGCCTAAGTCCCAAAATCTCCGCTTGGATAGTGGAGGAAGGAGTTTGTAAACTAATCTGTTGTTGTTCTTTCTTACTGATTTGGGCCTGAAGATTAATGATATTTTCTCTACTTTTCTTCTTATTTCTGGACGCATTCTGAATAAGGCCACCTCTGATAACTGCCTTATGCGCGTTCCATAAAGTGAAAGCGTCTATTTCGGGGGAAGCATTCTCTCTAAAATAATTAGTAATTAGGTCCTCAATTTCCTGCCTGTATTCTGGAGTCTTAAGTAAATTTGGATTATATTTCCAAAGGTGTGTATTTTCGGAAATCGGGCCTAAAGAGAAATCTGCCAAAACAGGGCAATGATCTGATAACGTTTTTTTGAGGAACTTAAAGCTCTTAAATTTGCTCAACGTAAAGATATTCGTAACGATTAAGTCAATGCGTGAGGCTGTGCCATGGACATCTGAGTGATGTGAGTATTCTCGAGAGGAAGTATTCAGACACCTAAAAACATCAAAAAGCTCATTTTGTTTTAGCCATTTATTCAGCACCGGAGCTTTGTAACGGACTGTAGAGGATGAGTCAATTGTACTGTCAGGAATGATGTTAAAATCACCCAACAAAATGACGTCTCCTGATTTAACCTCATTAACTTTTTTTAGTAACTTATTCAGAAAGGAGATGTGGTTTTTGTTTGGAGCATAAATATTCACTACTGTGCAAGGCGAATTATTTAATACACAGATGAGAATATGAAATCTGCCCAATGGGTCTGCTACCTCATTGACAAATTGAAATGGGACAGCACCACCGATCATTGTAATCACTCCTACCTTCTTTGATGGAGAAAGTGCTTTAAATAAGTGTGGAAAAGATTTATGTTTAAAAGTCGGTTGGTTATCCTTCGCCAGCTTGACTTCTTGCAGGCATATCAATTCAGCATGTGTACCCGAAATTTCTTTCAGTAAAGCATATCTTTTATTGGGACTGTTAAGACCCCTAACATTGTATGATAGAATTTTCATTAAGTACAATGAAAGGGAAAGAAAACGAGTAAAAAAGTAATCAAGCAGTCAAGCCACAATTGGCCTAACAAGGCCTATTAAACAAAAGTGAAGACTGTAAGAGTCCTCCTGGCGGACTTCCAAAATTGGAGTCTCACCTATTTGCGGGGTAAAAAAATTAAAAATTGTGGCAAAGTTCCCCCATGGATCCCCACTAATTTAAGTATGTAAGCAAACATACATAGATTATGAACAATTGTTTCAATCTCTGTCCTTAAACTCTGGTTCTTCTAGAAGGAATTTTACAAATCTGGAACCTTCCTGAGCTGTATTAATTACGTGGTTTCAATTATTGTACCAAACTAACAGCTTTGTTGGAAAACCCCAACAGTAAGGCACTTTAAGGTCTCTTAGTTTGGCAGTAACATCTCTAAAAGCTCTCCTGGCATCCATCGTCTCCTTCGAAATATCCGAGAAGATTTTGATGTCTCTGTAAGGTTCTGGAAAAGAGCCTTTTTCTCTGATATTTTGTAAAATCCTCTCTTTGGCTTCAAAAAAGTGAATGCGTAGTATTGTGTCCCTAGGTTTATCTTGAGATAAACCCTTGGGACGAGGAAGACGATGAATCCTGTCAATATTTAACTCCAAATCTGAAAGTGACGGTACTGCCTTTTTAAACATATCTTTTGCGTATCCAGAAAGTTCATTCTGGGATACACTTTCAGGGATCCCCCTAATCTTCAGGTTATTTCTCCTGTTGCGGTCCTCTAAATAGGTTAACTTTGATTTAAGAGTGCTGATTTCTGCCTGTAGTAATGAGTTTTGTTTAGAAAGAAATCCTGTATTTTTTTCCATTGCCTCTACCCTATTCTCAACTTTATCAAGTCTCCTGTTTATTGCATCACACGTATCTTTAAGGGTTTTGTTCTGTGCCTCGAAACCTAATCTGATGGAATCGTTGAAAGCATTAAAAAGGTTGGCCATAAAACCCTCCGTGGTCTGCTTAGAGGAACCAACAAATTCCTCATAATTAATAGCAGGGTGTGGAGTTACTGTTGGAAGAGAGAGTTCTGTGTGTATTCTTTTAGCTCTCTGCCTATCTGGACTTACATTAGGGGAATAGTCATCAGAAGGGCAGTCCGAGTCTTCTGCGGTCGAATGTGTCCTATTATCTTTATTTTCCGGGCCCCCCCTCTTAGCTGATTTTGTTATGTCCATTTCTTCAGTCACATCAAAATTTTCCCCAAGAGCTGTGATGGGGGTCTCCCTCTGATTACCACCAGCTAACTGAGATGAGGAGGGGGTCACCTTGGAAATGGCCCACCCTTTAGCAACATTGCTATAAGTTGTGGAGAGGGATTTTTTCGCAGGGTCACTTTTGGGAGTGTCTTTCTTTAAAGGGGACCTTGACTTCACTGGACTTACCAAATTAGCAACATCCCCCCAAGATTTTGAGCTGTATTGGGATTTGAGTCTACCCTTCTGTGATTTATAGCTTGATTTCCCTTCTGTGAACATGATTTAACTTTTGTGAGGTATAAAAGATGCCAGCAAATAAAATCTACGTGAAATGCAGAATATAGCCACTCCTCTGAGAAGGAGGAGGTATATAAACTAATACTAGTAACAAATTACACACACTATTTATAGCTGTAGTAATATTGCACCCTGGACCCCTATCAGTTTAGCAGGTTTTGTAAAAATAAGACCGGTTCGACAGGAATATCTAGTTGTCAGATTGACACATGTTTTGGAGACCAAGTTCAATAAAAAAGTTGCATAATTAGAAAAGAGTCACATCTCCCAGGAAGCATTGTACAAGGGAAATTTTCAAGTTTCAAAGTGTTGCTTACGAATGTAGTTTGCAAATACAGCAGCACCGCACTTAACAAACCAATCTCTTGAAGACTGTAAGTGATAGCCGTCAGTCACCACCTATGTCCCTTTGAATTATAAACTGCAGCACTAGTAACAACGTGTCTGACCCACCAGAGATTCCCTTAAACAGGGTCCTCTGCTACAACACAGGAACAATACAGGTGCTTCTGATGTGACTGGGTGTGTATAATCTCAGACAGTTCCGGGTAACCCCCCGTCACTCTCCAGATATGTCAGCCCCCGCTATTCTGCTCTGTAAGATGAGCGCAGCCTCAGTAGTACAGGAGCAGGTAGGAGCAGGCGTGGCACCAGGTATTTCCCTCAGATTGACTTCACAGCTGAGGCTGGGTGGCAATAGAAAGCAGAGATAGGCCGGGACTACTTTCAACAATCAGCTGGTATGTATGTCTCTCCAGCCCACTCTCAGTCCACGTTAGCACCGGATGTCACGCTTCCTCATGCACACCGCAGGTTCAACAATGCAGGAGCCGGTGTAGCTCCCCAGAGAGTTCCTCCCAGACCAGGTCACAGCAATCTTAAGGTGTCAATCAGCTGTAGCAGGGAAGCTAGTGAGGGGCTACGAGAGCAGCCTGGTCAACTTTTGCCAGTCAGCTAACATACACTTCACTTCAGTCTGCTCTCAGAGCTAGACCACGCACAGTGTCTCTGTTCATAAAGTGGGCCACATCAAGTACAGTATAGTGACCAGCACAACTCCCTTGGGGACTCCCTCGAGCCAGGACCTAGCAGTCTCAGAACAACTGTCCTCCAGGCTCACGTCTCAGCGGCAAAGCAGTCAGGATATGAGCAATGCTGGAGTCTCCATTGCACCCAGTTACACTCCTGAGACCAGGGCCACCACTGCAATAGTATAACAGTGCAAAGCAGGGTGGACGGCTGGAACTTCTTTTCCCAAACAGCTGAGTGAAGTGTAGCTATGACCTTCTCTGCACCATCAGCCCCTGCCAGCAAATCTTCAGTGTGTCTCACCTCCAAGCAGCAGCACAGGCACCAAATCAATCTGGGGGGCACTTCTTGGTAATCCAGAGGTATTTCAAAGTGGTCTTCCAGGTAAAAATCCTGTATCAGGCTCTCAAGCCAGGGCAGTGAGAGGACAAAGAAAGTGAGAGATCCCTCCGCCTCCTCTCCACTCCTTCCCAGTCACAGCATGTAAAAGGCTGAAAAAATGGGTTTCCCTCACCCAAAATAAGCAATCCTGGTGTCAAAATGTTGAGACCAGCTTCAGGAAGGTGATCCAATAAAATTTGGACAGGAACAAAATTCCTCTAATAAGTTTAGTGTCGCTTTGTGTGGATCCATGCAGGAGCTTTGAGCTCTTGCTGCTCACATGGGGAGAGCTCAAGCCACACCCCCATCAGCTATTTATAGTAACACTGTGCTCGAAGCGGTGCTGGTGGAGGCAATCCAGAGACCGGAAGCGGCGGGTCCGGCGTCTCACGTCATCAGTCCCCGCCCACCTCTGACGCACCAGAGGGAGGAAGGAAAAGACAACACAGAGAGATGCGTTGCCATGGCACCCGGATGCTGCAAGCCCACTCAAGCGCACAGCGCAGAAATAGCTAGGCACGCCATGATGGATATGGCCAAAAGATGGTGAAAAAACCGGACTGAACAAAGTCTATACAAACGCTGCCAAGCATATGTGAGAGTGAAAAATACAATGGGATGTGAATTATCCAAATACATGCATATTAAGACACATTATAAAATAATAATCCATACATGAAGTTTAACACTTAATGTGTGAATACATATAAATAATCACAGGAAAAATGTATGAACATAAAAATACAAAAAATAATAGAAATTTTTTTTCATATATTAAAAATATGAAAATACATAAATATATGCAACAGTCCGTATATAAGATAGTGAAGCATCATAATACACTGATCCAAAAATAAATAATATAATGTGAAAAATAGAGTTGAGCGACTTTTGGTTTTTTAGGGTCGCGTTTCGTTTCGTGAAACCCGACTTTTCCAAAAGTCGGGTCGAGCAAGATCGTCCGATTATAGGGAAAAGTCGGGGTCGTACCGAAACACGAAACCCAATGTAAGTCAATAGGGAATAAAAGTCGGCAGTGAGAGGAGGACAGGAAACACACCAACAGTGCCCATTTGAATGCCAAAAGCATCAATTCTTCTTACTTAAGCTTGTCAACCTTAATTAACTTCATAATACAAGTTACACACTGAAAAATGGGGGTTATTTGGCTACAGTTGTGGGGGGGGAAGGCTGGCTGCAGGTTTTCATGTGCCCTGGGCGAAAGAGCGCCCCTTTAACACATACCACAACTCATCATGCTCCGATACGGCAGAGAAATAGCGGTATAGTACAATGAAAAATACTTCACTTTTTACATCTCATGACGAGGCCCATCTATTTCTCCATACAGAATCATTGGTCCCATATAATGTTTGAAACAGTATACGATGAGCTCCACATAATGCTACAGTACATGTTGGTCCCCATGGATGAAGCTCCACTGTCTTATGGGCCCAAATAATGCTCCAAACATAATGGGCCCCATTTCTAATGCTCTAGTGTATAATGGGCCCTGTAAATGCTGCTCCAGTGTCTGATGTCCACCTTTGGAATGTTCCAGTGTATGGTGGGCCCCATCTATCATTCTCCAGAGTATAGTGCTCCCCAAAAATTGCTGTCCCAACATTGAAAACAATCAAATAAGTCTCCTCGCTAGGGAATCCCTGTACTTGTCTGGACTCCTCGTCGTCCCCATCTTCCATCTCACTGCACAATATTTCAACTTTGCAAGTGCTGTGATCCTGAGCAAGCAGGGGGGGGCCCACTCGTTGGCAACGGCACTGGCACAGGGCCCCTGATAGTACAGTGGTGTGTCTGATGGCGGGTGGGCTGAACCTGCACTTTCATCTGCAGCTTCCTCTTTGTCACCGTGTAAGATGGAACTGTATATGGGTAGGGTAACCTGAGTTTCATCAGGGTCAGATTCAGGCCGTGTAGCGTGCGAGGGGAATGTAGTGGTCTGGGTCAGTGTACCAGCAGATTCATCGAGCAGTGGCTGGGCATCAGTGCACTTGTGTCGCCCCCAGGAGTATGGTCGCCACAGTGGCATTACCTTCTTCTTAGGGAGTGTGATGTCATGCTTGGGAGCAACGAACGATCTCTCTAGCAGATTAACTGATTGGGCGGCGTTATTCCCACGAGTCATGACCCTCCAAACAGCGTTCATGAAGGCAAAGTGTTTGTTTTACGTGGGCAGTATGGTTGCAAAGCTGAACCTTAAAGGAATGTCCAGAAGGGCACCACCAGGAGTGGAGCCTACAGTTAAATTCGACTCCACCTGGGAAACCTCAACCATGCCAGCTACAGAACAGATGCACACATTGCAAGCTTAATTCCGTTAACGAATGAGACTCCGTCATGCCCCGCGGTCCGAGTCTGGCTTACTAGAGGGACACGTGAGGCTCTGGCACATGAGATTGGCCAATAACTGGTGTGTCATGCCCTTACATGTCCGTGGCTGCATGTGCGCTACACTGAAAAGGCCAGCGTTTGTCGCTTACAGGTGCAGATAACCCGCTGAACAACGTTAGTGATGGGGATCACTGATTACAATTATTACCCGCGAACAATGATTTCCCAGTAAGTGCAGGTCAACCGCAGTTCCGGAATTAGGCCTAACCGTCATTCCTGAAAAAATGAAAAACTTACGTATGCAAACCACAGGTGCTGTAGCTTGCTTAACAGCTCGCCAGCCGTTCTCACGCCCAGTATGGATTACACGTGATTGCACAAAGGTAAGAAAGGGTACCGTATCCCCAGATAACATGTATGGATAGCGTACACATTCAAAATATATGTCTATACATCAGGAGGCAGGCTCAGACGGTGTTAGGCCCAGTATGGATTGCACGTGATTGCACAAAGGTTAGAAAGGGTAACGTATCCCCAGATAACATGTATGGATAGCGTACACATTCAAAAAATATGTCTATACATCAGGAGGCAGGCTCAGACGTTGTTAGGCCCAGTATGGATTGCACGTGATTGCACAAAGGTTAGAAAGGGTACCGTATCCCCAGATAACATGTATGGATAGCGTACACATTCAAAATATATGTCTATACATCAGGAGGCAGGTTCAGACGGTGTTAGGCCCAGTATGGATTGCACGTGATTGCACAAAGGTTAGAAAGGGTACCGTATCCCCAGATTACATGTATGGATAGCGTACACATTCAAAATATATGTCTATACATCAGGAGGCAGGCTCAGACGGTGTTAGGCCCAGTATGGATTGCACGTGATTGCACAAAGGTTAGAAAGGGTACCGCATCCCCAGATAACATGTATGGATAGCGTACACATTCAAAATATATGTCGATACATCAGGAGGCAGGCTCAGACGGTGTTAGGCCCAGTATGGATTGCACGTGATTGCACAAAGGTTAGAAAGGGTACCGTATCCCCAGATAACATGTATGGATAGCGTACACATTCAAAATATATGTCTATACATCAGGAGGCAGGCTCAGACGGTGTTAGGCCCAGTATGGATTGCACGTGATTGCACAAAGGTGAGAAAGGGTTTCGTATCCCCAGATAACATGAATGGATAGCGTACACATTCAAAATATATGTCTATACATCAGGAGGCAGGCTCAAACGGTGTCAGGCACAGTATGGATTTGACGGCCCAGACTACACAGCGGAGGAGCAGGAAGAGGTAAAGTTTGCAAATGCTGGGGCCCTGCCCAAGCAAGGGGGGCCCACTCGTGGGCGTCGGTACTGGCACTGGGCCCCTCATAATACGGCGGTGTGTCTGACGGCGGGTGTGCACCACCACCGTCAGAGACACTTGATTGCACTATGAGGGACCCTGTGCCAGTGCCCGCGCCCAAGAGTCGGCCTACCCACCTGTCCAGGGCAACGGCACTCGCACGGTGTCGTGCGCTAGGTGGTGACCCCGGCCATGGGGGGGAGGCAGCACAGTTAGGGAGTTTTAGAAAGTGGCATATGTTGATGTTGGACATTCAGCTGATGCAAAAGGTGAAATAGGTCAAGTCCCAGGAAGAGGTGGACCAAAGCAAGCCATTTTTCTGTCACCCTATGTGTCATCAGGGGAAGGTGGGACAAAATCCTTGGAAACCCATGCGTGGTTCATTTTAATGAAGGTTAGATCATCCACATTTTGGGTTGACAGACGGGTCCTTTTTTCTGTCAGGATTGATCCAGCTGCACTGAAGACTCTTTCCGATAGCACACTTGCAGCTGGGCAAGCGAGCTCCTGTAAGGCATATTGGGCCAATTCAGGCCAGGTGTCCAGTTTAGCGGCCCAATAGTCAAAGGGGAATGACCTGTGTGGGAGAACATCGATATGGGAGGAAAAGTAGTTTGTAACCATAGTTGACAACTGCTGTCTCCTGTCACTTTCCATCGATGCAGTATTACCAGTTGTGTGAGCGGTACTTGAAAAATCAGTCCACAACATTGTCATGAAACCCCTGTCTCCAACGCCACTTCTGCTGTGTGCACCACGAACACCTCTGCCAAGCTGCCCCCGGCCCGTACGGCTCGTGTGAGAACCATCACCGCTGCTGTGTGCTGGGAATGCCTCAAGCAACCGATTTACCAGAGTTGCTTGTTTATTAGCCAATATTAGGTCAAGGTTCTCCTGTGGCATGATGTTTTGTAATTTGCCTTTTTAGGATCTGCAAGGCATAATCTGACATGTGGGCCAATGTTCCCGGTGTCAATGATGCACTGCGAGTGCTGGTTGGAGGAGCACTTTCTGGCAAATCCACATCCCTCCAGTCACGCACAAACCCTGTACCAGACCTTGCCACGCCAACATTTTCACTTGCCCCACGAGATGCATCCTCCTCCCCTAAGTAATCATCCCCATCATACTCCTCCTCCTCCTCCTCTTCTTCCTCCACCTCGTCCAGGAGAGGTCCCTGAGCAGACAATGGCTGAATGTCATCAAGGATTCCCTCCTCCTCTTCCTCCTCATCAACATTGGCTGCATAAGCCTGCTCCTTAAGGTAAGTTAAAGTTTGCATGAGCAGACGCATAAGTGGGATGCTCATGCTTAGGATGGCATCGTCTGCGCTTACCAGCCGTGTGCATTCCTCAAAACACTGAAGGACTTTACAGAGGTCTTTCAGCTTCGACCACTGCACACCTGTCAACTCCATGTCTGCTCTCAAAGTGCCTGGCCGTGTATCCTCCCACAAATGCATTATGGCCTGCCTATGCTCGCACAGCCGCTCCACCATGTGCAGGGTGGAGTTCCACCTTGTTGCAATGTCGATAATGAGGCGGTGGTTGGGAAGGTGGAGCAATCGCTGCAGCTTCTGCATACGAACGGAGTGTACAGGCGACCAGCGGATGTGCGCGCACAGTCTTCGCACCTTCTGGAGCAGGGCTGTTAACTCCGGATAATTTTTGAGGAAGCACTGCACCACCAGGTTCAAGGTGTGAGCCAAGCAAGGTATGTGGCTGAGTTTTGAAAGGGCTATGGCAGCCACAAAATTACGGCCGTTATCGCTAACTACCTTGCCTGCCTCAAGATGTACACTGCCCAGCCATGACTCAGTTTGTCGCTTCAAGTACTCGGCCAGCACCTCGGCGGTGTGTCTGTCGCCCAAACACATCATCTGCAACACAGCCTGCTGACGCTTTCCACTAGCTGCTCGATAGGGGGACACCTCATGTGCAACAGTGGCAGCTGCAGATGAAGTGCTCGTACGACTGCGCTCTGTGGACGAGCTTTCGCTTCTGGAGGAGGAGGAGGAGGAGGGTCGAACGCCTACAGCCAACTGTTTCCTATACCGTGGGCTAGGCAGCACTGTCCCACCACCGCTGTCCCCTGTGGACCCTGCATCCACCACATTAACCCAGTGCGCAGTGATGGACACGTAACGGCCCTGGCCATGCCGACTGGACCATGCATCAGTTGTGAGGTGCACCTTTCCGCTCACTGACTGCTTGAGTGCATGGACAATGCGGTCTTTCACATGATGGTGGAGGGCTGGGATGGCTTTGCGAGAGAAGAAGTGGCGACTGGGTAGGTCATAGCGTGGTACTGCATAGGCCATGAGTTCGCGGAAAGCTGTGCTTTCCACCAACCGAAAGGGCATCATCTCAAACAAGATTAGTTTGGCAATGTGGGCGTTCAAACCCAGTGTACGCGGATGAGAGACTGAGTACTTTCTTGACCTACTCATAGTGTTTGGGAGGGTGAGCTGGACTTGAGAGCTGCATATGGTGGAAGTAGCGGTGGACAGGGCGGACTGAGAGAGGGTTGATGATGGTGATGGAGTTGGTGTTCTTTCTGATGGCCTAGAATCAGTCTTTCGTTGATATAACAGTGGGATTCCCTGACTGCTGTGGCCTTGCAACGACACCTCAACATTTGCTGCTGTGCTAACCGGTCGGCTTACAGTGGGGGAAACAATGTAGCGTTGCTGACTACCTTCGTTGTGATCAGTTGCACATGTGGCACTTGAGGTTTGGTGTTGTGTCCATGCTTGCAAGTGCATGGTGTTTAAATGTCTAAGCATGCAACTGGTATTCAAATTTTTCAGATTTTTCCCTCGGCTAAAGGTCTTTGCGCACTTCTTACAGATAACCTTGGCCTGATCATGAGGATTTTGTTCAAAAAAGTGCCACACTGCACTCTTCCTACTTTGGCAGACATTTTGCGGCCTAGCACGCTGTGATCTTTTGACCCTCTGGACAAGCTGTCCAGCAACTCTTTTGATGTTTGGAACCTGTCTTTGGAGTGCTCCGGGCCTGCCAGATAACAGCTGTTGCGATGTCGATGTCTGCTGTGGATGCTCCTCATCTGAGCTATTGGAAGCAGCACCCTCTTCCCCCAATGGATGCCAATCTGGGTCAACAACTGGGTCATCCATCACCTCCTCTTCAATGTCATGTGCACCTTCCTCTGTGTCACCGTGTATGGTGGTATAGTGTGCGGGAAGGGGCACCTGAGTCTCATCAGGGTTAGAATCTGGCTCTGTACACTGCGAGGACAATGTAGTGCTCTGAGTGAATGTACCAGCAGAATCATCCATCAGCGGCTGTGCATCAGTGCACTCCATGTCAGATTCATCTTGGCCTGGGTAATTCACCATTTGACTTGATAATCCAGGCATGGTATGTGAAAACAGCTCCATGGAGTAATCAGTAGTATGGCCTGCGTCATCCTTCAATCTTGGTTGGGGTGAAGGACTCAAGGAAAGGTGTGGTTCATGAACATGAGCCTCCAATGACGACTCAGTGCTTTTACTTTTTACAACTGAAGAAGAGGAGGCGATAGAGCTGGAGGCTGAGTCAGCAATGTAAGACAAAACTTTTTCCTGATGCTCTGGCTTTAAAAGCGGTTTGCCAACTCCTAGAAAACTAAGCCTTCGAAGCCTTATGGAGCCAGACGATGACGCAGGCTCAACACCTCCTGCATTCGGTCCTATTTTGCTCTTGCCACTACCATCAGATCCACCACCAACACCATCATTACCAGCTGCCAACCCCCGCCCAATTCCACGGCCTCTTCCACCAGCCTTCCTCATTTTTGGTAGAAATGTAGACAAAATCCAACAAACTATATAGTAATGTAAAACAAGGTATAAGGTGTCTATAGGACAGGGGAGATTTTGAATTTCTGCTCACACTAGTGGAAACCGGACACTTTTGGATTGTGTGAGGCCCACTGAATATCTGAGCGCTATGTCACAGGCTCGATGGCACAGCTGTGACCAAAGTGACTAGAGGATAAGTGAGATTTTGAATTTCTGCTCACACTAGTGGACACTGGACACTTTTGGATTGTGTGAGGCCCACTGAATATCTGAGCGCTATGTCACAGACTCGATGGCACAGCTGTGACCAAAGTGACTAGAGGATAAGTGAGATTTTGAATTTCTGCAGACACTTGTGGACACTGGACACTTTTGGATTGTGTGAGGCCCACTTAATATCTGAGCGCTATGTCACAGGCTCGATGGCACAGCTGTGACCAAAGTGACTAGAGGATAAGTGAGATTTTGAATTTCTGCAGACACTTGTGGACACTGGACACTTTTGGATTGTGTGAGGCCCACTGAATATCTGAGCGCTATGTCACAGGCTCGATGGCACAGCTGTGACCAAAGTGACTAGAGGATAAGTGAGATTTTGAATTTCTGCAGACACTTGTGGACACTGGACACTTTTGGATTGTGTGAGGCCCACTGAATATCTGAGCGCTATGTCACAGGCTCGATGGCACAGCTGTGACCAAAGTGACTAGAGGATAAGTGAGATTTTGAATTTCTGCAGACACTTGTGGACACTGGACACTTTTGGATTGTGTGAGGCCCACTGAATATCTGAGCACTATGTCACAGGCTCGATGGCACAGCTGTGACCAAAGTGACTAGAGGATAAGTGAGATTTTGAATTTCTGCTCACACTAGTGGACACTGGACATTTTTGGATTGTGTGAGGCCCACTGAATATCTGAGCGCTATGTCACAGGCTCGATGGCACAGCTGTGACCAAAGTGACTAGAGGATAAGGCTACTTTCACACATCAGGTTTTCGGCGTCAGGCGCGATCCGGCGTCGTGCCGGAACGCCGGATCCGGCAAATGTTTCGTAAAACCGGATGTGACGGATCCGGTTTTCTGCCGGATCCGTCTTTTTCTTGACAGACAAAACCGGATCCGTCTCATCCGGTTCATCCGTTTTTCTATCCGTTTTTCGACGGATTACGCCGGATCCGGTTTTTAAAATTGACCCTTGTGGCCTTCCGAACGGGATTGGCTACTGGAAAACTATATATAGCATGTTCCTACAGCCCTTCTTTGACAGGTTGTAGAGGAGAAAGTGAAGGTTGGAGAGAAGAGCAAGTTACTGGCGAAGATGGATGTTGTCATTGGAAATATTTTGAAGAATTTGGCGGATTTTATAGCGGAGGCGAATCATTTGAGGGTGATTGTTCTGGAGAAGGAGAGAGCGAGACAGCAGCGCATCAGGCATCGTAGACGACGTTTGTGGATCCACCCCATCACAGCCAAGAGAATGACGCGTGGGGTCTATTCTACACTCTGCATGGACCTTCGACGAAACCCGGATAAATTTTTTGGATATGTTAGGATGAAAATGGAGAATTTTGATTACTTGGTGGAGCGCATTGCACACCTCATAAGAAAAGCGGACACCTATTGCCGCTTCTCTGTTTCACCCGCAGAGCGTCTGATGGTGACTTTAAGGTAAGCCACATTTATTGGATATGCTCGCATCAGAGCACACTTTCACTGCAATCTTGTTGGTGGTAGTTTGTATCTCCAAGTGTTATAGGTCAGTTTTGGTATGTAATGCTGTGATTTAAAACTAATTTATTGTTTTTTAATTCCCCACAGATTTCTTGCAACTGGAGAATCCCTTTCGTCACTGCATTTCCAGTACAGACTCGGGATTTCCACCATATCTGGAATTGTGAAGTACACATGCCGTGCACTGTGGGACTCCTTAGCTGAAGAGTTTTTACCAGAGCCCACAACAGAGAGGTGGATTGAAATTGCTGACAAGTTTCAACAGATATGTCAGTTTCCAAACTGCTTGGGCGCTGTGGACGGGAAACATATCCGCATTGTAAAGCCAGCTGGATCGGGATCGGAATATTTCAATTACAAGAAATATTTTTCAATTGTCCTCATGGCCATCGCTGACGCGGAATACAAATTTATTGCAGTTGATATTGGGGCCTATGGCCGCTCCAATGACTCTCAAGTTTTCAAACTGTCTGCCATGGGGCGTAAACTGTATGGAAACACCTTCCAGTTCCCACCACCTAGACCGCTGCCGCAAACATCTGGTCCACCTATGCCATTTGTCTGTGTAGGGGATGAAGCCTTCCAGCTGTCAGAACACCTTTTGAAACCGTACTCTAGCAGAGGATTGACAAGACCAAAACGCATTTTTAATTACCGCCTCACAAGAGCAAGAAGAATGGTTGAATGTACCTTTGGTATTCTGACAGCCAAATGGCGGGTCCTATTGACTGCGATCAACCGCAAGACAGAAACTGTGGACAAGGTGATCAAAGCGTGCATGGTACTCCACAATTTTGTTATCTGCAAGGAACCCATTTCCATTGAGGACACCTCTGAAGAAACCACCTTGCAAGATTACCATGACATTACCACTAGAAGTTCTGTGACGGTTTCAGTAATGAGGGACAATTTTGCACTATACTTTATGTCACCTCAAAGCAGAGTACACTGGCAGGATGACAGAGTGTGAAAGATTTGTGCCCTAACCAAACTTGTGTACCTTCTGGACCAACAGTATATACCTTTGCCAACCAAAGTTGGCTATCTTGTCATGGTCTTACTATTTTTAGCTTTAGGCCACAGGTGTGTACCTGGTTGTGTTTTATGCTAAGTATTTCACCTTTTAACAAAAGTTGTGTACATTGTTAGGAAATCACCAACAATAAACACAACTTTTTAGGTGAAATACTTTGCTTCAAACACAACCAGGAACACAACTGTGGCAAAAAGCTAAAATTTACCCAGTTATATACCTAGTTTTGAATACCATTTCACCTTTTAAATACCCTGTATTTAACCTTTTTCGCCACAGAAAGAAATGACAGACAACCAGTGTAAAATAATTTAACTTTTATTGAAAAATGTTTTTTTTAGTAAACTTTTTTAAAATTTTAATAAACTTGTTTAATAAAGCTTTGAAACCATAAAACTGGTCATTTTTATTTAAATACACACATTATAAATCTGTGTAGTGTGTGGTGGAAATACTGCTGTAGGGGCTGCGGGACACTTCGACACTGGGAGTGTGGAGAGAGGACTGGGATGGTGGTGGGGAAGGAACAGTTAGAGGTGAAGGTGTGGAAAAAACTACAGAATGGGTGGACATGTGGGAAGCAGAAGAGGTGGTGGGTGGTGGAGTGGAGGGTTGGGCAGGGACTGTAGGAGCAGATGATGTTGATGGCAAGTTGTATGGGGAAGGAGTTTGGTACGGGGCAGGTTGCTGGAAGTGGGGAGATGTCTGGTACGGGGCAGGTTGCTGGAAGTGGGGAGATGTCTGGTATGGGGCAGGATGCTGGAAGTGGGGAGATGTCTGGTACGGGGCAGGTTGCTGGAAGTGGGGAGATGTCTGGTACTGGGGAGGTTGCTGGTACTGGGGAGTTTGCAGGTACTGGGGAGGTTGCTGGTACTGGGGAGGTTGCTGGTACTGGGGAGGTTGCTGGTGCTGGGGAGGTTGCTGGTGCTGGGGAGGTTGCTGGTGCTGGGGAGGTGGATGGTGCTGGGGAGGTGGATGGTATGTAATAGGAGGGGGAGGATGGAAAGTGGCTGGAGGGGGTGTAGATGTAATAGGAGGGGGAGGATGGAAAGTGGCTGGAGGGGGTGTAGATGTAATAGGAGGGGGAGGATGGAAAGTGGCTGGAGGGGGTGCAGGTGGAGGAACTACTGTGGTGGGAGGAGGAGGTTGGGAGGTAACTTGCTGGAGAGCAGCGTGGCATGAATGCATTACATGCATCTGCTGGGCAGGAGAGAGCATTTCCATGCGCTCCACAACAGACCTGAAAAAGGTGTGGTTTGGCGAAGATCTTGCTTCTGAATGCATGGTTTGCAGAAGTGTCTTCACCTCCAGAATGCTGGAGTTGATCTGCTGATAGCCTGCGGAGATTTGCTCTGACAAGACTTTTAAACAGTTCTGGAAAGATGCATTCAGATGCAAGAACTCTGGCGCATAAGTCTTTTCCTGACCCCTCTGCCGCTGCCGCCCAGTACCCGCAGGTGTACTAGAGGTGGCAGGGGCAGAAGGGTGGGGTAAAGGGAAAGCAATCTCCTCACCAGCAGCTTCATGTAATGTAGGCGGCCACGATGCTCCTGTGCTGGTGGATGGGACAGATGGGTCGAATGTGTGGGAAGGCTGGGAAGGTGCAGATGTACCGGGGCGGTCGAAGTGTCCCTCGGTGCCGGTCTCCTCAGGGATCGCCTCAGAAGGGTCCAATCGTGCAGGCTCCCGAGTGCTGCTCACCGTGCTGTGGAATAAAGAGAAAAAAAAACTATTAAAATACTGACATGGTATGGCCCTGGCTGAAAAAAAAAATTTACATCTAACATTTTTTTTCACATGTGGTGTGTAATATTTACCTTCTAGTGACCATTGTTTCCCGGAGGAACGACAGGGCTTCTGCGTACTTGTACTTGCTCCTGCGTCCTCCAGATCCACTCGGGGCCCGCATCTCTTTATTGAACTCCTTCTAGAAACGATCCCTCACAGACCGCCACCGATTCACAATTCTGTTCCCTGAAACGAGAAAGGACAAAGTTGTTAGTATACAACATCAGTGTTTCCCAAACTCCAGTCCTCATGGTCCCCAGGGGTCATGTTTTCAGGATTTCCATAGTAAATAGAAATCCTGAACACATGATCCGTGGGGACCACGAGGACTGGAGTTCGGGAAACACTGGTTTACATCAAGCAACCGGTACTGTATATACTTACACTCTTTAATCTGGGCCCGAACATCGAGGTCCTCCCAGCGGCCCACAAGGATCGAACAGATTTCCTCCCAGAGTCGTCGGGTAACGATAAGGTCAGCGTGGCGGCGGTCAGCCATATTCCAGAGCGGCTCCCTTTCTCTGACGAGATCGATGAGGTGGTCCACATCGAGTCCTCCATCCTCACCGTCAGAGTCGGGAGCGCGCTGTGAAGGCTGTTAAAGAAAAAGACAAAAGTAACATAATTAGCCTCCACAAAAGAAATGAAATAAAAAGTGCAAAAAAACAAAGCAAAAATATTTATACTTACACGCTGGTGACCGCCGCGTTGCTGTCGCCGACGACCCTGGGAGGCACTGCGAGGACCTCTTGGCCGAGCACCAGATTGGGAAGACTAGAGAAGAAAACAAAAAATGTTATGTCTTTGGATGTAGGCATTTGTTTGCTGTGTGTGGTCTGCAGAACATTGTTTTCTATGTGTTGTGTGTAGTGTGATGTTGTGTTTCTGCGTTTGATGCAAAAAACTTACCAATTGTGAGCCCACTCCAAGTGTCTGTCCACCCCTTCCTTCTTCTTCTGGGAGCTCCTCTTCATCTTGTGAATCCTGTTTTGAAATAAAAGGCAATGAATAGACATATATTACAGAGATGATGGATTTTGGAAATAAAAACTTACCGTCAAACGCTGACGATGCGAGGGAGGGCTCCCAGAAGATGATGTGCTGTCTTCCTGGTGGCCACACTCCATGCCTGTGGGTGGTGTTCCAGCTGCTGCCATTGCTGCTGCTGCATCTATTGGGCGGCTGTTGAATAAAGAGAAACAAAGGACCAATGAATATCTTGATATTCAATAGCCCTAGTTTGGAGGAATGGGGGATTTGATAATTACCGTCTCTCATCTGCTGCTGGCCTCCCCTCCTCAGCATGTTCCATTTGCTGCTCCATTTGGGGTGGTGGTGGTGCTGATGGTGCTGCAGTGGTCTCCTGCCTTCTCCTGCTGCGCTTGGTTGCTTTCTTGGGTGGCATGTTGGGTGTGGCTGTGGGTCCCACTGTCTTGCTTTTATATATGTCTTGTGGGCAGAGCTACTGAGCATGCTCAGACCAAAAAAAACGGATCCGGCCACCGGATCCGGCTTTCGCCAGATCAGGCGCATTGCGGCGCTCATAGGCTTTCATTGTGTGAAAAAGCCGGACGCGCCCGATCCGGCGTGTCCGGCTTTTTCGCCGGAGACAAAAAACGTTACAGTAGCCGTTTTTTCCAGACGCCGGATCGCGACTCATTGCCGGATCCGGCGAAAACCGGATGAAACGCATGGCCATCCGGCGCGATCCGGCCCAAATGCAAGTCAATGGGGGGGAAACCGGATCCGGCATTGCATTTCGCCGGATCCGGTTTCTGTCAAAAGCGCCGGATCGCGCCTGACGGCGAAAACCTGATGTGTGAAAGAGGCCTAAGTGAGATTTTGAATTTCTGCAGACGCTTGTGGACACTGGACACTTTTGGATTGTGTGAGGCCCACTGAATATCTGAGCGCTATGTCACAGGCTCGATGGCACAGCTGTGACCAAAGTGACTAGAGGATAAGTGAGATTTTGAATTTCTGCAGACACTTGTGGACACTGGACACTTTTGGATTGTGTGAGGCCCACTGAATATCTGAGCGCTATGTCACAGGCTCGATGGCACAGCTGTGACCAAAGTGACTAGAGGATAACTGAGATTTTGAATTTCTGCTCACACTAGTGGACACTGGACACTTTTGGATTGTGTGAGGCCCACTGAATATCTGAGCGCTATGTCACAGGCTCGATGGCACAGCTGTGACCAAAGTGACTAGAGGATAAGTGAGATTTTGAATTTCTGCAGACACTTGTGGACACTGGACACTTTTGGATTGTGTGAGGCCCACTGAATATCTGAGCGCTATGTCACAGGCTCGATGGCACAGCTGTGACCAAAGTGACTAGAGGATAACTGAGATTTTGAATTTCTGCTCACACTAGTGGACACTGGACACTTTTGGATTGTGTGAGGCCCACTGAATATCTGAGCGCTATGTCACAGGCTCGATGGCACAGCTGTGACCAAAGTGACTAGAGGATAAGTCAGATTTTGAATTTCTGCAGACACTGGACACTTTTGGATTGTGTGAGGCCCACTGAATATCTGAGCGCTATGTCACAGGCTCGATAGCACAGCTGTGACCAACGTGACTAGAGGATAAGGGAGATTTTGAGTTTCTGCAGACACTTGTGGACACTGGACACTTTTGGATTGTGTGAGGCCCACTGAATATCACAGCGCTATGTCACAGGCAGAAATTGGCTAGTGTATCACAAACTACAAGGTGTATGTAGAATTGGGCAGAGTAGGAATCTCCCTAGAGTGCAGGTCTGTAAGAACGGAACATGTCCTCGACTTATTCTCACAGAGTGACACAGGTAGCTTCACTGTGGCTGTGATAACAGCCGTTTCATGGTACTGTGTGAGGAGCATACACCGCTGTATGGTGTGAAAACATGCACGCTCAGTACCTCAGCAGGACAAGAAAAAAAATTGGGATTGCTTTTAAAAAAGCAGTTTGCAGCTCAGTACCTCAGCAGGACAAAAAAAAATTGGGATTGCTTTTAAAAAAGCAGTTTGCAGAGCAGTGGGTAAACAGCAATGCAGCTGTCAGGAAGCCTTAGAAGGCAGCCCAACAACCAACACCACTGATACACCACAATATAGCCTCCCCTTGCACTGCACACACAGTGACTGGTGTGTTGTACAGGCACAATCGCTAGCAGCAGAAGCAGGGTTTTTTTCTTCTTCCCTGCCTAACACTCTCCCTACAGAATCAGCAGCAACCTCTCCCTATGCTAAGATCAGCAGAAGTAAGATGGCGGTCGGCGTGCACGCCTTTTATACCCCCTGTGACGCCCACCAAAGCAAGCCAATCACTTGCATGCCCTTCTGAAAGATGGTGGTGACCCGTGCCTATTTCATCACGTTGCCCACAGTGTCCGTGGATCCTGATTGGCTGAAAAAGAGCGCAAAACAAACTTTTGAAACGCGACTTTGGCGCGTAAGTCGCCGACCTCGTGGCCGACCTCATCCTAGGGTCGGGTTTCGTTTCATGAAACCCGACTTTGCCAAAAGTCGGCGTCTTTTGAAATTTTTCGACCCGTTTCACTCAACTCTAGTGAAAAATAATAAACAAAGAATAAAAATAAATCATCTCAGCTTGACACGACGAACTTCGGTATCAAAAGAAAGATGTCAGTCAGATTAGAAAATATGATAATGGTAACAACACCATCAAGACTGAAAAATACTTAAAAATATATACAAGTTAAAATCAATTATTAAAATAAATTAAAACACTATCAGCGTCTATGAATTTTTAGAGAAAGGGAACAAAACTAATCACTTTGTTTAAACCATAAGGTTGTACAGAGCCAATTTTGGAGATCCAACGTGTCTCCATTTGGGCCAATTTCGTTCTCATGTCACCACCACGTGAATCAATCAATGTACGATCAATCCCGATCACCCAAAGAAGGTTGGAATTACAATTATGTACCTTTTTAAAATGATAAAGAAATTCCAGAAAAGGGAGTTAAAACTTACTAAAATAATAATAAGCAGGTATACTCCAATAAAACTTATAAAAAAAAAGAAAAATCTCAGGAGCATCAAATACCATATATACATAATAGTTTATTGAATATATTCATAAATATTTAGTACCAAGTACATAAAAAATGTATAATATAAAACTCTAGACGATGTGAAGGGCACAAGACATAAGGTCCAACACAGTTACTATAGTTACAGATCGGGGAAACTATAATCATATAAACGGCCTTATAGTCTCTTATAAAATGTGCCACTAGTACCAGACAGATAAAAAGTGCATCTCTATGTCAATGTCACCTTAGATATATATATATATAATGCATATACCAATCTGATAATAAACCCACAAGAACCTGCTAAAAATCTGGATACTAAAAGTCTCACCTGAATGTATCTGTGTAACTGGTCACACCACGCAGCCACAACGCGCGTTTCGCTTGGACCTCCTCAGGGGGCTGCGTGGTGTGACCAGTTACACAGATACATTTGGGTGAGACTTTTAGTATCCAGATTTTTATCAGGTTCTTGTGGGTTGATTATAAGATTGGTATATGCATTATATATATATATATATATATATATATATATATATAGTGAAATAGAAATGCACATTTTATATGTCTGGTACTAGTGGCACCTTTTTTAAGAGACTATAAGGCTGTTTATATGATTATAGTTTCACCGATCTCTAACTATAGTAACTGTGTTGGACCTTATGTCTTGTGTCTTTCACATCGTCTAGAGTTTTATATTAATAATAGAGAATGGGGAAAGCTAACCAAGCCACCAGGAAAAAGAACAATATATTCATAAGTAACCTGAGGCACAAAAAATTTTTAATTTTGCAGAAAAATATTTATTGAACATGGAACATGAAAAGTACAGACTCCCCAACGTTTCGGCTAAACTAAGCCTTTATCAAGGGTTTATCTATAAAAAGAATAACCATAACATATAATCAGCAAAGTATGTTGGGAAAATTTTCATTATCATACAAAATCAATTCTTTAATCAGATTATGTAGATATTTTTTGCCAGCATAAATAAGAAAAAAGAAACAATTCCATCCAGTAGGTGTGTCATAATTTTCTGTTAAGAGGAAAACACATTACATATGTAAGTATATGCGCACATATAAAAAGTAAAAGTGTATATAAAAAAGCAAAACAATAAGGTGAACGCCAGAATAATACCTGTATAATCAAGTGTTCCACTCTTAAATGTTCTAAAGGACAAAACAAAAAGGGAAAATTCTAAGTGTCCAAAAATAAAAATATAGCCCAAAAGAATAAAAGAAAGATGCCATAAACAGACCTGTATTAAATGCACACAATGAGTACAGGGGACCACGCCGCCGTCTTGGTAGGAAGGAATGTGTACCAGACGGGGAGGAGGTTAATTTATTTAAAGCTATGAAAATCATCAAAATCAACTACAGCTGAGAGTTAAGTGATCACATATGTGTAAGCGCAACCCGCGCATGCGCTGTCCGCCCAGCAGGGCGGAAGTGGGGAAGAGAAACAAGGAAGTGTGGCAAAGCGACTCAGCACATCTGCAATGGCATAACCAGCGCATGCGCTGTCCGCACAACAGGATGGAAGTGGGGAAGAGAGGAAGTGTGGCAAGAGCGGTTCAGTGTAATTATATGTCAAGTTGTTATGACAACCGCGCTTGCACGGTATAGCTAATCGGACGGAGATAAGGAAAGAAGATAAAGGAATTGTGGCTAAGACTAGCAGGCATGGGCACATAACGTTATCCTATCTAAGACTAAAAGTGTCATAACAACCTAATGATACTCATATTACTTACGCGACATGTTACAAACAGAGTATGGCATATTAGCAAAGAATAATCAAAAATTATGGCATCTATATCAGTATAGTAAAAAAAAATTTAAAAAATAAATAGAAAAAACAAAAATGGGGAAAAAAAGGGGGAGGACATGGAGGAAAAAGGGGGGAAATTTTAACAATAAATCTATTATAAATAATCGTTCAATACCTTGTTACAGCATATTATTAAGTCTGAAAAAAATAAAAAAATAAGTATATACGCATATACATACATATGTACATACAATGTGTAAATATATCCCCATTTCTACACGTACTCATATACATAGATATACACACATATATATACACATGCATATACACATACAAATACACCCAAATAAAAACCAACATGTATGCACAAAAATATATACCCGTATCAAATACACGCATATATCTATGTGTCAAATAACCTATCCTAATCTAATAGAGACTAAAGGTTAAGCACCTACACTAAGTTCAGCATAAATCAATGAAAAAGAAGAAATCAATAAAAAACTTCATATTCTCTATTAAGGCCATGGGGTTCTAACGTCTGAAGAACAAAGATCCAATAGGCTTCTCTCTCCTTTAATTTTTGTATCCTATTACCACCTCTTCTCGCCTGTGGTACATGCTCTAACACTTGATACCGGAGTTGGGAAATGTTATGGTTATGAGAAATAAAATGTGCCGGAATAGGTAACAGAGTTCTCGTGCAACGAATAGTCGATTTGTGTTGTGAAATGCGGTCTCGGATATGCTGCGTAGTTTCTCCAACATATCCGAGACCGCATGGACATTTAATCAAATAAACAACATAAGTAGAATCACAGCTAAAATAATCCCTAATTGGGAAGATCTTTCCTGATCTAGGATGACTAAAGGTATCTCCTTTCATGATGTTGGAACACTGTAAACAGTGTAGACAAGGGAATGTCCCCTTGCTTTGAGATCTAATAAATTTTTGTTTATTGGCCATCCGTGTGCTGCCAACATCAGCCCTCACCAAAAGGTTACGTAAGTTGGGAGATTTCTTATGACAAATCAGAGGAGGGTTTTGAAACTCTGAAATAGAAGGATAAGATTCGGAGAGAACAGGCCAATGTTGGCGAATAATTTTGTGAATCAAATACATAAAGGGATGGTATGTATTCACAAAGGCAACCCTCTTCGTCTTAATAGTAGATTTGGGTTCTGGCCTTGAAGATTGGGTTAAAAAAGAGTCAGGGTATCCGGTGGAGATAAATTTTGATTTCATTTCACTAAAGCGGAGACTCCGTTTAGATACATCAGAAACAATCCTATCAACTCTAAGGAGCTGTGATCTAGGAAGAGATCTCTTAATATGCTTAGGATGACAACTGGTGAAATGCAAGAGACTGTTTCTATCCGTCGGTTTCACAAAAAGATCCGTGGAAAGAGAACCATCATTTCCCTTAATAACTTTAGTATCCAAAAAGGATACAGACTCAAGATCATACTGCATGGTGAATGACAAACCGTCGATCTTTGTATTGATATCCTGAAAAAACATTTCCAAAGAAACCAAGTCTCCTGACCAAATGAAAAAAATATCATCTGTATACCTCTTCCAAAGTATAACATACTGTTGGAAGAGGCAATGGGAATAAACAAAATCCGATTCAAATTCCGCCATAAAAATATTGGCGTAGGGGGGCGCCACATTCGACCCCATAGCTGTTCCACTTACTTGAACAAAAAATTTTTCCTCAAAAAGGATAAAGTTTTTTGTAAGAAAGATTGTTAAAATAGAGATACAAAAAGTTTTAACATCATCTGAGAAGCTAGTGTTCCTGTCCAAAATTTTTTTAACAGCTTGAATCCCTCTCATATGGTTAATACTGGTGTACAGACTCGTTACGTCAAGAGTAGAGTTGAGCGAAACGGGTCGAAAAAATTCAAAAGTCCCCGACTTTTGGCAAAGTCGGGTTTCATGAAACGAAACCCGACCCTAGGATGAGGTCGGCCACGAGGTCGGCGACTTACGCGCCAAAGTCGCGTTTCAAAAGTTTGTTTTGCGCTCTTTTTCAGCCAATCAGGATCCACGGACACTGTGGGCAACGTGATGACCTAGGCACGGGTCACCACCATCTTTTAGAAGGGCATGCAAGTGATTGGCTTGCTTTGGTGGGCGTCACAGGGGGTATAAAAGGGCGTGCACGCCGACCGGCATCTTACTTCTGCCGATCTTAGTATAGGGAGAGGTTGCTGCTGATTCTGTAGGGAGAGCGTTAGGCAGGGAAGAAGACAAAAGAACTGCTTCTGCTGCTAGCGATTTGGCCTGCACAACACACAAGTCACTGTGTGTGCAGTGCAAGGGGAGGCTATATTGTGGTGTATCAGTGGTGTTGGTTGTTGGGCTGCCTTCTAAGGCTTCCTGACACGCTGGCATTGCTGTTTACCCACTGCTCCGCAAACTGCTATTTTAAAAGCAATCCAATCTCCCTTATCCTCTAGTCACTTTTGTCACAGCTGTGCCATCGAGCGTGTCACATAGCGCTCAGATATCAGTGGGCCTCACACAATCCACAAGTGTCCAGTGTCCAAAAGTGTACGCAGAGATACAAAATCTCCATTATCCTTTCGTCACTTTGGTCACAGGCAGCTGTGCCATCGAGCGTGTCACATAGCGCTCAGATATCAGTGGGCCTCACACAATCTACAAGTGTCCAATGTCCAAAAGTGTACGCAGAGATTCAAAATCTCCATTATCCTCTCGTCACTTTGGTCACAGGCAGCTGTGCCATCGAGCGTGTCACATAGCGCTCAGATATCAGTGGGCCTCACACAATATACAAGTGTCCAGTGTCCAAAAGGGTACGCAGAGATTCAAAATCTCCATTATCCTCTCGTCACTTTGGTCACAGGCAGCTGTGCCATCGAGCGTGTCACATAGCTCTCAGATATCAGTGGGCCTCACACAATCTACAAGTGTCCAGTGTCCAAAAGTGTACGCAGAGATTCAAAATCTCCATTATCCTCTCGTCACTTTGGTCACAGGCAGCTGTGCCATCGAGCGTGTCACATAGCGCTCAGATATCAGTGGGCCTCACACAATCTAAAAGTGTCCAGTGTCCAAAAGTGTACGCAGAGATTCAAAATCTCCATTATCCTCTCGTCACTTTGGTCACAGGCAGCTGTGCCATCGAGCGTGTCACATAGCGCTCAGATATCAGTGGGCCTCACACAATCTACAAGTGTCCAGTGTCCAAAAGTGTACGCAGAGATTCAAAATCTCCATTATCCTCTCGTCACTTTGGTCACAGGCAGCTGTGCCATCGAGCGTGTCACATAGCGCTCAGATATCAGTGGCCTCACACAATCTACAAGTGTCCAGTGTCCAAAAGTGTACGCAGAGATTCAAAATCTCCATTATCCTCTCATCACTTTGGTCACAGGCAGCTGTGCCATCGAGCGTGTCACATAGCGCTCAGATATCAGTGGGCCTCACACAATCTACAAGTGTCCAGTGTCCAAAAGTGTACGCAGAGATTCAAAATCTCCATTATCCTCTCGTCACTTTGGTCACAGGCAGCAGTGCCATCGAGCGTGTCACATAGCGCTCAGATATCAGTGGGCCTCACACAATCTACAAGTGTCCAGTGTCCAAAAGTGTACGCAGAGATTCAAAATCTCCATTATCCTCTCGTCACTTTGGTCACAGGCAGCTGTGCCATCGAGCGTGTCACATAGCGCTCAGATATCAGTGGGCCTCACACAATCTACAAGTGTCCAGTGTCCAAAAGTGTACGCAGAGATTCAAAATCTCCATTATCCTCTCGTCACTTTGGTCACAGGCAGCTGTGCCATCGAGCGTGTCACATAGCGCTCAGATGTCAGTGGGCCTCACACAATCCACAAGTGTCCAGTGTCCAAAAGTGTACGCAGAGATTCAAAATCTCCATTATCCTCTCGTCACTTTGGTCACAGGCAGCTGTGCCATCGAGCGTGTCACATAGCGCTCAGATATCAGTAGGCCTCACACAATCCACAAGTGTCCAGTGTCCAAAAGTGTACGCAGAGATTCAAAATCTCCATTATCCTCTCGTCACTTTGGTCACAGGCAGCTGTGACATCGAGCGTGTCACATAGCGCTCAGATATCAGTGGGCCTCACACAATCCACAAGTGTCCAGTGTCCAAAAGTGTACGCAGAGATTCAAAATCTCCATTATCCTCTCGTCACTTTGGTCACAGGCAGCTGTGCCATCGAGCGTGTCACATAGCGCTCAGATATCAGTGGGCCTCACACAATCCACAAGTGTCCAGTGTCCAAAAGTGTACGCAGAGAATCAAAATCTCCATTATCCTCTCGTCACTTTGGTCACAGGCAGCTGTGCCATCGAGCGTGTCACATAGCGCTCAGATATCAGTGGGCCTCACACAATCTACAAGTGTCCAGTGTCCAAAAGTGTAAGCAGAGAATCAAAATCTCCATTATCCTCTCGTCACTTTGGTCACAGGCAGCTGTGCCATCGGGCGTGTCACATAGCACTCAGATATCAGTGGGCCTCACACAATCCACAAGTGTCCAGTGTCCAAAAGTGTACGCAGAGATTCAAAATCTCCATTATCCTCTCGTCACTTTGGTCACAGGCAGCTGTGCCATCGAGCGTGTCACATAGCGCTCAGATATCAGTGGGCCTCACACAATCCACAAGTGTCCATTGTCCAAAAGTGTACGCAGAGAATCAAAATCTCCATTATCCTCTCGTCACTTTGGTCACAGGCAGCTGTGCCATCGAGCGTGTCACATAGCGCTCAGATATCAGTGGGCCTCACACAATCCACAAGTGTCCAGTGTCCAAAAGTGTAAGCAGAGAATCAAAATCTCCATTATCCTCTCGTCACTTTGGTCACAGGCAGCTGTGCCATCGAGCGTGTCACATAGCACTCAGATATCAGTGGGCCTCACACAATCTACAAGTGTCCAGTGTCCAAAAGGGTACACAGAGATTCAAAATCTCCATTATCCTCTCATCACTTTGGTCACAGGCAGCTGTGCCATCGAGCGTGTCACATAGCGCTCAGATATCATTGGCCTCACACAATCTACAAGTGTCCAGTGTCCAAAAGTGTACGCAGAGATTCAAAATCTCCATTATCCTCTCGTCACTTTGGTCACAGGCAGCTGTGCCATCGAGCGTGTCACATAGTGCTCAGATATCAGTGGGCCTCACACAATCTACAAGTGTCCAGTGTCCAAAAGTGTACGCAGAGATTCATAATCTCCATTATCCTCTCGTCACTTTGGTCACAGGCAGCTGTGCCATCGAGCGTGTCACATAGCGCTCAGATATCAGTGGGCCTCACACAATCTACAAGTGTCCAGTGTCCAAAAGTGTACGCAGAGAATCAAAATCTCCATTATCCTCTCGTCACTTTGGTCACAGGCAGCTGTGCCATCGAGCGTGTCACATAGCGCTCAGAAATCAGTGGGCCTCACACAATCTACAAGTGTCCAGTGTCCAAAAGTGTATGCAGAGAATCAAAATCTCCATTATCCTCTCGTCACTTTGGTCACAGGCAGCTGTGCCATCGAGCGTGTCACATAGCGCTCAGATATCAGTGGGCCTCACACAATCTACAAGTGTCCAGTGTCCAAAAGTGTACACAGAGATTCAAAATCTCCATTATCCTCTCGTCACTTTGGTCACAGGCAGCTGTGCCATCGAGCGTGTCACATAGCGCTCAGATATCAGTGGGCCTCACACAATCCAAAAGTGTCCACTGTCCACAAGTGTGTGCAGAAATTCTAAATCTCCCCTGTCCTATAGACACCTTTTACCTTGTTTTACATTACTATATAGTTTGTTGGATTTTGTCTACATTTCTACCAAAAATGAGGAAGGCTGGTGGAAGAGGCCGTGGAATTGGGCGGGGGTTGGCAGCTGGTAATGATGGTGTTGGTGGTGGATCTGATGGTAGTGGCAAGAGCAAAATAGGACCGAATGCAGGAGGTGCTGACCCTGCGTCATCGTCTGGCTACATAAGGCCTCGAACGCTTAGTTTTCTAGGAGTTGGCAAACCGCTTTTAAAGGCAGAGCATCAGGAAAAAGTTTTGTCTTACATTGCTGACTCAGCCTCCAGCTCTATCGCCTCCTCTTCTTCAGTTGTAAAAAGTAAAAGCACTGAGTCGTCATTGGAGGCTCATGTTCATGAACCACACCTTTCCTTGTGTCCTTCACCCCAACCAAGATTGAAGGATGACGCAGGCCATACTACTGATTACTCCATGGAGCTGTTTTCACATACCATGCCTGGATTATCAAGTCAAATGGTGAATTACCCAGGCCAAGATGAATCTGACATGGAGCGCACTGATGCACAGCCGCTGATGGATGATTCTGCTGGTACATTCACTCAGAGCACTACATTGTCCTCGCAGTGTACAGAGCCAGATTTTGACCCTGATGAGACTCAGGTGCCCCTTCCCGCACACTATACCACCATACACGGTGACACAGAGAAAGGTGCACATGACATAGAAGAGGAGGTGATGGATGACCCAGTTGTTGACCCAGATTGGCATCCATTGGGGGAAGAGGGTGCTGCTTCCAATAGCTCAGATGAGGAGCATCCACAGCAGACATCGACATCGCAACAGCTGTTATCTGGCAGGCCCGGAGCACTCCAAAGACAGGTTCCAAACATCAAAAGAGTTGCTGGACAGCTTGTCCAGAGGGTCAAAAGATCACAGCGTGCTAGGCCGCAAAATGTCTGCCAAAGTAGGAAGAGTGCAGTGTGGCACTTTTTTGAACAAAATCCTCATGATCAGGCCAAGGTTATCTGTAAGAAGTGCGCAAAGACCTTTAGCCGAGGGAAAAATCTGAAAAATTTGAATACCAGTTGCATGCTTAGACATTTAACCAGCATGCACTTGCAAGCGTGGACACAACACCAAACCTCAAGTGCCACATGTGCAACTGATCACAACGAAGGTAGTCAGCAACGCTACATTGTTTCCCCCACTGTAAGCCCACCGGTTAGCACAGCAGCAAATGTTGAGGTGTCGTTGCAAGGCCACAGCAGTCAGGGAATCCCACTGTTATATCAAAAAAAGACTGATTCTAGGCCATCAGAAAGAACACCAACTCCATCACCATCATCAACACTCTCTCAGTCCGCCCTGTCCACCGCTACTTCCACCATATGCAGCTCTCAAGTCCAGCTCACCCTCCCAGACACTATGAGTAGGTCAAGAAAGTACTCAGTCTCTCATCCGCGTACACTGGGTTTGAACGCCCACATTGCCAAACTAATCTCGTTTGAGATGATGCCCTTTCGGTTGGTGGAAAGCACAGCTTTCCGCGAACTCATGGCCTATGCAGTACCACGCTATGACCTACCCAGTCGCCACTTCTTCTCTCGCAAAGCCATCCCAGCCCTCCACCATCATGTGAAAGACCGCATTGTCCATGCACTCAAGCAGTCAGTGAGCGGAAAGGTGCACCTCACAACTGATGCATGGTCCAGTCGGCATGGCCAGGGCCGTTACGTGTCCATCACTGCGCACTTGGTTAATGTGGTGGATGCAGGGTCCACAGGGGACAGCGGTGGTGGGACAGTGCTGCCTAGCCCACGGTATAGGAAACAGTTGGCTGTAGGCGTTCGACCCTCCTCCTCCTCCTCCTCCTCCAGAAGCGAAAGCTCGTCCACAGAGCGCAGTCGTACGAACACTCCATCTGCAGCTGCCACTGTTGCACACGATGTGTCCCCCTATCGAGCAGCTAGTGGAAAGCGTCAGCAGGCTGTGTTGCAGATGATGTGTTTGGGCGACAGACACACCGCCGAGGTGCTGGCCGAGTACTTGAAGCGACAAACTGAGTCATGGCTGGGCAGTGTACATCTTGAGGCAGGCAAGGTAGTTAGTGATAACGGCCGTAATTTTGTGGCAGCCATAGCCCTTTCAAAACTCAGCCACATACCTTGCTTGGCTCACACATTGAACCTGGTGGAGCAGTGCTTCCTCAAAAATTATCCGGAGTTAACAGCCCTGCTCCAGAAGGTGCGAAGACTGTGCGCGCACATCCGCCGGTCGCCTGTACACTCCGTTCGTATGCAGAAGCTGCAGCGATTGCTCCACCTTCCCAACCACCGCCTCATTATCGACATTGCAACAAGGTGGAACTCCACCTTGCACATGGTGGAGCGGCTGTGCGAGCAGAGGCAGGCCATAATGCATTTGTGGGAGGATACACGGCCAGGCACTTTGAGAGCAGACATGGAGTTGACAGGCGTGCAGTGGTCGAAGCCGAAAGACCTTTGTAAAGTCCTTCAGTGTTTTGAGGAATGCACACGGCTGGTAAGCGCAGACGACGCCATCCTAAGCATGAGCATCCCACTTATGCGTCTGCTCATGCAAACTTTGACGCACCTTAAGGAGCAGGCGTCTGCAGCCAATGTTGATGAGGAGGAAGAGGAGGAGGGAATCCTTGATGACATTCAGCCATTGTCTGCTCAGGGACCTCTCCTGGACGAAGTGGAGGAAGAAGAGGAGGAGGAGGAGGAGGATGATGGGGATGATTACTTAGGGGAGGAGGATGCATCTCGTGGGGCAAGTGAAAATGTTGGCGTGGCAAGGTCTGGTACAGGGTTTTATGCGTGACTGGAGGGATGTGGATTTGCCAGAAAGTGCTCCTCCACCCAGCACTCGCAGTGCATCATTGACACCGGGAACATTGGCCCACATGTCAGATTATGCCTTGCGGATCCTAAAAAGGGACCCCCGCATTGCCAAAATGATGAACGATGACGACTACTGGTTGGCCAGCATCCTGGATCCACGCTATAAAGGCAAATTACAAAACATCATGCTACAGGAGAACCTTGACCTAATATTGGCTAATAAACAAGCAACTCTGGTAAATCGGTTGCTTGAGGCATTCCCAGCACACAGCAGCGGTGATGGTTCTCACACGAGCCGTACGGGCCGGGGGCAGCTTGGCAGAGGTGTTCGTGGTGCACACAGCAGAAGTGGCGTTGGAGACAGGGATTTCATGACAATGTTGTGGACTGATTTTTCAAATACCGCTCACACAACTGGTAATACTGCATCGATGGAAAGTGACAGGAGACAGCAGTTGTCAACTATGGTTACAAACTACTTTTCCTCCCATATCGATGTTCTCCCACACAGGTCATTCCCCTTTGACTATTGGGCCGCTAAACTGGACACCTGGCCTGAATTGGCCCAATATGCCTTACAGGAGCTCGCTTGCCCAGCTGCAAGTGTGCTATCGGAAAGAGTCTTCAGTGCAGCTGGATCAATCCTTACAGAAAAATGGACCCTTCTGTCAACCCAAAATGTGGATGATCTAACCTTCATTAAAATGAACCACGCATGGGTTTCCAAGGATTTTGTCCCACCTTCCCCTGATGACACATAGGGTGACAGAAAAATGGCTTGCTTTGGTCCACCTCTTCCTGGTACTTCACCTATTTCGCCTTTTGCATCAGCTGAATGTCCAACATCAACATATGCCACTTTCTAAAACTCCCTAACTGTGCTGCCTCCCCCCCATGGCCGGGGTCACCACCTACCGCACGACACCGTGCGAGTGCCGTTGCCCTGGACAGGTGGGTAGGCCGACTCTTGGGCGCGGGCACTGGCACAGGGTCCCTCATAGTGCAATCAAGTGTCTCTGACGGCGGTGGTGCACACCCGCCGTCAGACACACTGCTGTACTATGAGGGGCCCAGTGCCAGTACCGACGCCCATGAGTGGGCCCTCCTTGCTTGGGCAGGGCCCCAGCATTTGCAATCTTTACCTCTCCCTGCTCCTCCTCTGTGTAATCTGGGCCGTCAAATCCATACTGTGCCTGACACCGTCTGAGCCTGCCTCCTGAGACATATATTTTGAATGTGTACGCTATCCATACATGTTATCCGGGGATACGGTACCCTTTCTAACCTTTGTGCAATGACGTGCAATCCATACTGGGCCTAACACCGTCTGAGCCTGCCTCATGCTGTATAGACATATATTTTGAATGTGTACGCTATCCATACATGTTATCCGGGGATACGGTACCCTTTCTAACCTTTGTGCAATGACGTGCAATCCATACTGGGCCTAACACCGTCTGAGCCTGCCTCATGCTGTATAGACATATATTTTGAATGTGTACGCTATCCATACATGTTATCCGGGGATACGGTACCCTTTCTAACCTTTGTGCAATGACGTGCAATCCATACTGGGCCTAACACCGTCTGTGCCTGCCTCATGCTGTATAGACATATATTTTGAATGTGTACGCTATCCATACATGTTATCCAGGGATACGGTACCCTTTCTAACCTTTGTGCAATGACGTGCAATCCATACTGGGCCTAACACCGTCTGAGCCTGCCTCATGCTGTATAGACATATATTTTGAATGTGTACGCTATCCATACATGTTATCCGGGGATACGGTACCCTTTCTAACCTTTGTGCAATGACGTGCAATCCATACTGGGCCTAACACCGTCTGAGCCTGCCTCATGCTGTATAGACATATATTTTGAATGTGTACGCTATCCATACATGTTATCCCTGGATACGGTACCCTTTCTAACCTTTGTGCAATGACGTGTAATCCATACTGGGCCTAACACTGTCTGAGCCTGCCTCATGCTGTATAGACATATATTTTGAATGTGTACGCTATCCATACATGTTATCCGGGGATACGGTACCCTTTCTAACCTTTGTGCAATGACGTGCAATCCATACTGGGCCTAACACCATCTGAGCCTGCCTCATGCTGTATAGACATATATTTTGAATGTGTATGCTATCCATACATGTTATCCGGGGATACGGTACCCTTTCTAACCTTTGTGCAATGACGTGCAATCCATACTGGGCCTAACACTGTCTGAGCCTGCCTCATGCTGTATAGACATATATTTTGAATGTGTACGCTATCCATACATGTTATCCAGGGATACGGTACCCTTTCTAACCTTTGTGCAATCACGTGCAATCCATACTGGGCGTGAGAACGGCTGGCGAGCTGTTAAGCAAGCTACAGCACCTGTCCAGACAAGTACAGGGATTCCCTAGCGAGGAGACTTATTTGATTGTTTTCAATGTTGGGACAGCAATTTTTGGGGAGCACTATACTCTGGAGAATGATAGATGGGACCCACCATACACTGGAACATTCCAAAGGTGGACATCAGACACTGGAGCAGCATTTACAGGGCCCATTATACACTAGAGCATTAGAAATGGGGCCCATTATGTTTGGAGCATTATTTGGGCCCATAAGACAGTGGAGCTTCATCCATGGGGACCAACATATACTGTAGCATTATGTGGAGCTCATCATATACTGTTTCAAACATTATATGGGACCAATGATTCTGTATGGAGAAATAGATGGGCCTCGTCATGAGATGTAAAAAGTGAGGTATTTTTCATTGTACTATACCACTATTTCTCTGCCGTATCGGAGCATGATGAGTTGTGGTATGTGTTAAAGGGGCGATCTTTCGCCCAGGGCACATGAAAACCTGGAGCCAGCCCTCCCCCCCACAGTTTGTAGCCAAATAACCCCCATTTTTCAGTGCGTAACTTGTAATATGAAGTTAATTAAGGTTGACAAGCTTAAGAAAGAAGAATTGATGCTTTTGGCATTCAAATGGGCACTGTAGGTGTGTTTCCTGTCCTCCTCTCACTGCCGACTTTTATTCCCCATTGACTTACATTGGGTTTCGTGTTTCGGGACGACCCCGACTTTTCCCTATAATCGGACGATCTTGCTCGACCCGACTTTTGGAAAAGTCGGGTTTCACGAAACGAAACTCGACCCTAAAAAACCAAAAGTCGCTCAACTCTAGTCAAGAGTAACCAAATAACAATTCTTAGAAACCCCATTAAGTGCCTTTATACTAGATAAGAAGTGACGTATCCCTTAACCATGAGGGAATGAATTGTAGAAGAGGAGAAATAATTTTTTCAAGAACAATTGATAACGGTGACAATAATGAGTTAGTGGAGGCAACAATAGGTCTTCCAGGAGGACGTGTCAGATCTTTGTGTATTTTTGGTAGTGTATAAAATACTGGTATAATCGGGTGAGAATTAATTAGAAATTCACTCAGTTTGGTATCAATGACACCTAATGATAAAAAATGATGTATCATATCTTGTATCTCAGACATAATAGAGGAGGATGGGTCAGTAGGAACCAATTGATAAACACTGTGATTACTCAATTGGGAATAAATCTCGTCAATGTAGTATTGTCTATCCATTATTACAATTGATCCACCCTTGTCGGCTGGTTTCACAATCAACTGTTTATTTCTGAACAGACCATCTATAGCAATACGTTCAGACCTCGACATGTTGTTTAAAATACGGTAATGACCACCATGAATTTCATGTATTTTATTCTCTATATCTTTTTTAACCAGACTAATATATGTCTCAACAGGATGATAAGATCTAGGTGGCATAAAATTACTAGGTTTATACAAATTAAGTTGTTTCAAGGTCAACATATTTGCATTATACTCAAGCGAAGAAGCCTCTCCTGAGGATTGTATATCAGATATGTCCTTTGAGAACTGTACCTTCAATCTCAACAATCTGAAAAAACGTTGAATCTCCTGGTCAAGGGTAAATTCATTAAACCTTGGTGTTGGACAAAAAGATAAGCCTTTCTGTAAAGCTGATATTTCTGAAAGAGACAAAATATGTGACGAGATATTATAGACCAATTGGTCTGAGATTACCTGGGATCTAGTCTGTACTCGAGAAGAAGTGGAGTCAGACCCTCCCTGGGTTCCCCTATTGTTCCGATTTCTTGATCCTCTTCCTCGTCTCTGTGAAAATGTACGGGAGGAACTTCTAGAGGTGTCACTGTCAGAAATGTTAGAAAAAGATGAATCCCACCTTCTCGTTGTTCTCCTTTCTCTTGATGAACTTAAATTTCTCCAAAAATACACATTATTACGCTGATAATCATCAGCATCTCTCAAAAACTTAACCCTTTTACGTTCTTGTAATTGAACACGAAATTCTGTATTCAATTTTTCAACCTGTGTTTTAATTTTTTCAAATTCCTCTTGAGAAAGTGTTCCTCATAGTTGCACTTCAGCATTATTAATTTCATTATCCATACTAGACAACTCCTTCTGCAAAAATTCCACCGTAAGTAAAATTAGATCCATAGAACATTTATTCAAAATCGCCTCAAATTTATTACAAAAATCAAGTTTATCAGAAAAGAGAGTAGGCCTGAGTGATACTCTAAGGCCCCTTGGTATCCTTTTGACTCTGTGATATTCCGCCAGAGTCGCATAGTGAAGCTGAAAACCAATTCTCTTCTTATGCATCCTCTCATAATCTCGAGATCGAAGTTGATCTGTGGGTGTATGGAGAAATTGTCCAGGTATATTCACCTGACCGATAATGGAATCGGCTTCCGATTGATTATAAGATAAAGTGTCAAAAGACATTCTGAAAACAGTTGCTAAGACCCCAAAGGTAATATAATAATAATAGAGAATGGGGAAAGCTAACCAAGCCACCAGGAAAAAGAACAATATATTCATAAGTAACCTGAGGCACAAAAATTTTTTAATTTTGCAGAAAAATATTTATTGAACATGGAACATGAAAAGTACAGACTCCCCAACATTTCGGCTAAACTAAGCCTTTATCAAGGGTTTATCTATAAAAAGAATAACCATAACATATACTGTAATCAGCAAAGTATGTTGGGAAAATTTTCATTATCATACAAAATCAATTCTTCAATCAGATTATGTAGATATTTTTTGCCAGCATAAATAAGAAAAAAGAAACAATTCCATCCAGTAGGTGTGTCATAATTTTCTGTTAAGAGGAAAACACATTACATATGTAAGTATATGCGCACATATAAAAAGTAAAAGTGTATATAAAAAAGCAAAACAATAAGGTGAACGCCAGAATAATACCTGTATAATCAAGTGTTCCACTCTTAAATGTTCTAAAGGACAAAACAAAAAGGGAAAATTCTAAGTGTCCAAAAATAAAAATATAGCCCAAAAGAATAAAAGAAAGATGCCATAAACAGACCTGTATTAAATGCACACAATGAGTACAGGGGACCACGCCGCCGTCTTGGTAGGAAGGAATGTGTACCAGACGGGGAGGAGGTTAATTTATTTAAAGCTATGAAAATCATCAAAATCAACTACAGCTGAGAGTTAAGTGATCACATATGTGTAAGCGCAACCCGCGCATGCGCTGTCCGCCCAGCAGGACGGAAGTGGGGAAGAGAAACAAGGAAGTGTGGCAAAGCGACTCAGCACATCTGCAATGGCATAACCAGCGCATGCGCTGTCCGCCCAACAGGACGGAAGTGGGGAAGAGAGGAAGTGTGGCAAGAGCGGTTCAGTGTAATTATATGTTAAGTTGTTATGACAACCGCGCTTGCGTGGTATAGCTAATCGTACGGAGATAAGGAAAGAAGATAAAGGAATTGTGGCTAAGACTAGCAGGCATGGGCACATAATGTTATCCTATCTAAGACTAAAAGTGTCATAACAACCTAATGATACTCATATTACTTACGCGACATGTTGCAAACAGAGTATGGCATATTAGCAAAGAATAATCAAAAATTATGGCATCTATATCAGTATAGTAAAAAATTTTTATAAAAAATAAATAGAAAAAACAAAAAACAAAAAACAAAAATGGGGAAAAAAGGGGGGCCAATAAACAAAAATTTATTAGATCTCAACGCAAGGGGACATTCCCTTGTCTACACTGTTTACAGTGTTTCAACATCATGAAAGGAGATACCTTTAGTCATCCTAGATCAGGAAAGATCTTCCCAATTAGGGATTATTTTAGCTGTGATTCTACTTATGTTGTTTATTTGATTAAATGTCCATGCGGTCTCGGATATGTTGGAGAAACTACGCAGCATATCCGAGACCGCATTTCACAGCACAAATCGACTATTCGTTGCACGAGAACTCTGTTACCTATTCCGGCACATTTTATTTCTCATAACCATAACATTTCCCAACTCCGGTATCAAGTGTTAGAGCATGTACCACAGGCGAGAAGAGGTGGTAATAGGATACAAAAATTAAAGGAGAGAGAAGCCTATTGGATCTTTGTTCTTCAGACGTTAGAACCCCATGGCCTTAATAGAGAATATGAAGTTTTTTATTGATTTCTTCTTTTTCATTTATTTATGCTGAACTTAGTGTAGGTGCTTAACCTTTAGTCTCTATTAGATTAGGATAGGTTATTTGACACATAGATATATGCGTGTATTTGATACGGGTATATATTTTTGTGCATACATGTTGGTTTTTATTTGGGTGTATTTGTATGTGTATATGCATGTGTATATATATGTGTGTATATCTATGTATATGAGTACGTGTAGAAATGGGGATATATTTACACATTGTATGTCCATATGTATGTATATGCGTATATACTTATTTTTTTCTTTTTTTCAGACTTAATAATATGCTTTAACAAGGTATTGAACGATTATATATAATAGATTTATTGTTAACATTTCCCCCCTTTTTCCTCCATGTCCCCCCCTTTTTTTCCCCATTTTTGTTTTTTGTTTTTTGTTTTTTCTATTTATTTTTTTAAATTTTTTTTTACTATACTGATATAGATGCCATAATTTTTGATTATTCTTTGCTAATATGCCATACTCTGTTTGTAACATGTCGCGTAAGTAATATGAGTATCATTAGGTTGTTATGACACTTTTAGTCTTAGATAGGATAACGTTATGTGCCCATGCCTGCTAGTCTTAGCCACAATTCCTTTATCTTCTTTCCTTATCTCCGTCCGATTAGCTATACCGCGCAAGCGCGGTTGTCATAACAACTTGACATATAATTACACTGAACCTATCTTGCCACACTTCCTCTCTTCCCCACTTCCGTCCTGTTGGGCGGACAGCGCATGCGCTGGTTATGCCATTGCAGATGTGCTGAGTCACTTAGCCACACTTCCTTGTTTCTCTTCCCCACTTCCGTCCTGCTGGGCGGACAGCGCATGCGCGGGTTGCGCTTACACATATGTGATCACTTAACTCTCAGCTGTAGTTGATTTTGATGATTTTCATAGCTTTAAATAAATTAACCTCCTCCCCGTCTGGTACATATTCCTACCAAGACGGCGGCGTGGTCCCCTGTACTCATTGTGTGCATTTAATACAGGTCTGTTTATGGCATCTTTCTTTTATTCTTTTGGGCTATATTTTTATTTTTGGACACTTAGAATTTTCCCTTTTTGTTTTGTCCTTTAGAACATTTAAGAGTGGAACACTTGATTATACAGGTATTATTCTGGCGTTCACCTTATTGTTTTGCTTTTTTATATACACTTTTACTTTTTATATGTGCGCATATACTTACATATGTAATGTGTTTTCCTCTTAACAGAAAATTATGACACACCTACTGGATGGAATTGTTTCTTTTTTCTTATTTATGCTGGCAAAAAATATCTACATAATCTGATTAAAGAATTGATTTTGTATGATAATGAAAATTTTCCCAACATACTTTGCTGATTATATGTTATGGTTATTCTTTTTATAGATAAACCCTTGATAAAGGCTTAGTTTAGCCGAAACGTTGGGGAGTCTGTACTTTTCATGTTCCATGTTCAATAAATATTTTTCTGCAAAATTAAAAAATTTTTGTGCCTCAGGTTACTTATGAATTTAGAGTTTTATATTATACATTTTTTATGTACTTGGTACTAAATATTTATGAATATATTCAATAAACTATTATGTATATATGGTATTTGATGCTCCTGAGTTTTTTCTTTTTTGTTTATTATAACCTTTTTAAAATGGCTGGGTATCGGTTTCAATAAAGTCAAATCATTGATTTCTTGGGCATGTATAATGTCATGTACATGTTCCCGAGTATGCACCTTAAGTTAATTTTGCTTTTTATGAAAAAAAATCTGAAATCAAACATAAGCATTTACATTTATTCATATACTCTATGTCTCAAAAAAATAAATAATCCCAGACACTCATCAATAATTTCACAACCTGTACTTGTTACAGCAACTAAATGAGCTGTCAGATTAAGAGATTCCGGCTAGATAATTTAAAATACAATTTGAATTAATCTAATATATAAAGCTCAATGTGTGTGTGTATGTACTGTATGTATGTATGTATGTGTGTATGCCTGAGATTGGCATCTGCACCGTCGCAGCTACAGCCACAAAATTTTGCACAGTCACACGTCTGGACCCCGAGAGCGTCATAGGCTATGTTATGAGTAGAGTTGAGCGAAACGGGTCGGTCAATTTCAAAAGTCGCAGACTTTCGCAAAAGTCGGGTTTCATGAAACGAAACCCGACCATAGCGTGAGGTCGGCCACGAGGTCGGCGACCATAGCGCCGAAGTCGCGTTTCAAATGATGCTTCAGCGCACTTTTTTAGCCAATGATGGAGGACGCACGCTGTGGGCAACGCGATGACATAGGCAGCGGTCACCACCATCTTTGAGAAGGGCATGTAAGTGATTGGCTTGCTTTGTGTGGCGTCACAGGGGCTATATAAGGGCGTGCACGCCGATCGCCATCTTACTTCTGCTGATCTCAGAATAGGGAGAGCTGCTGCTGCTGATACTGTAGGGAGAGCGTTAGGCAGGGAAGAAGATACAAAAAACTGATTCTGCTGCTAGCGATTTTGCCTGTACAACACGCCAGTTAGTGTACAGTGCAATGGGAGGCTATATTTTGGTGCATCACCTCTGTTGGTTGTTAGGCTGCCTTATAAGGCTCTCTGATAGCTGCATTGCTGTTTTCACACTGCTGTGCAAACTGCTTTTTTAAAAGCAAAAATACTTTTCATCCTCTTTTTTGCCCAGTTACCAAGCATTCATTTTTCCACACTTTTGTGTGCAGCAGTCCTGCTTATTAGGCTGCCTGCTGCCATACTTGGGACTGAGAGCATCATTGTCAGCTTGCTAAAATCTCTAGGGAGATTCAAATTCTTCCCAGTCCTATATAGAAATTTTATACACCATCCAATTTCAGCCTGTTATATTGAGGTGTAATCTACACTGGGCCTGAGATATTAGTTCAGTGTCCTCAAGTCTGTAGGGAGATTCAAATTCTCCCCAATACTATACACACCTTGCACCTTGTTTTACAGCACCATATTGCTGGTGGTATTTTGGGTACATTTTCCCAAAAATGAGGAAGTGTGTTGGAAGAGGCCGTGGAAGTGGGCGTAGGTTGCCAGCTGGTAATGATGATGTTGGTGGTGGTGGTGGATCTGCTGGTAGTGGCAAAACCACAATAGCACCTAATGCAGGAGGTGTTGAGACTGCGTCATCGTCTGGCTCCACAAGGCCTCGATGGCTCCCTTTTCTGGGAGTAGGTAAACCGCTTTTAAAGCCGATGCTTCTGGAACAAGTTTTGGCTTATATTGCTGACACAGCCTCCAACTCTATCGCCTCCTCTTCTGAACTTTCAAAAAATAAAAGCACTGAGATGTCATTGGAGGCTCATGGTCAGGAACCACACCTTTCCTTGTGTCCTTCACCCCTACCAAAAGTAAAGGATGCGGCAGGCCACACTACAGATTACTCCATGGAGTTCTATTCACATACCATGCCTGGGTTATCAAGTCAAATCGTGAATTACCCAGTCCAAGAAGAATCTGACATGGAGTGCACAGCCACTGCGAGATTTATCTGCTGGTACATTCACTCAGAGCACTACATTGTCCTCGCAGTGCATTGAGCCAGAATCTGACCCTGATGAAACTCAGGTGCCCGTTCCCGCATACTATACCACCTTACATGGTGACACAGAGGAAGGTGCACATAACATTGAAGAGGAGGTGATGGATGACCCAGTTGTTGACCCAGATTGGCATCCATTGGGGGAAGAGGGTGCCGCTGCCAATAGCTCAGAAGAGGAGGAGGAGCATCAGCAGCAGGCATCGACATTGCAACAGCTGTTATCTGGCAGGCCCAGAGCAGTCCAAAAATGGATTACAAAAACCAAAAGAGTTGCAGGATAGCTAGGCCAGACGGTTAAATTAGCGCAGCGTGCAAGGCCTCAAAATGTCTTCCATAGTAGGAAGAGTGCAGTGTGGCACTTTTTTGAACAAAATCCTAATGATCAGGCCAAGGTTATCTGTAAGAAGTGCGCAAAGACCTTTAGCCGAGGGAAAAATCTGAGAAATTTGAATACCAGTTGCATGCTTAGACGTTTAACCACCATTCACTTGCAAGCGTGGATGAACTACCAAACCTCACGTACCACATGTGCAACTGCTCCCAATGAAGGTAGTCAGCAACGCTAGATCATTTCCCCCACTGTAAGCCCACCGGTTAGCACACCACCATCAGCAAATGTTGAGGGGTCGTCGCAAGGCTAAAGCAGTCAGGGGATCACAATGTTATTGCTACGAAAGACTGAATCTAGGCCATCAGAAAGAACACCAACTCCATCACCATCATCAACCCTCTCTCAGTCGGCCATGTCCACTGCTAGTTCCACCATATGCAGCTCTCAAGTCCAGCTCACCCTACCAGAGACTATGAGTATGACACGAAAGTACTCATCACTAGAGTTGAGCGACTTTTGTTTTTTTAGGGTCGAGTTTCGTTTCGTGAAACCCGACTTTTCCAAAAGTCGGGTCGAGCAAGATCGTCCGATTATAGGGAAAAGTCGGGGTCGTCCCGAAACACGAAACCCAATGTAAGTCAATGGGGAATAAAAGTCGGCAGTGAGAGGAGGACAGGAAACACACCTACAGTGCCCATTTGAATGCCAAAAGCATCAATTCTTCTTACTTAAGCTTGTCAACCTTAATTAACTACATAATACAAGTTACGCACTGAAAAATGGGGGTTATTTGGCTAAAGTTGTGGCGGGGGAGGGCTGGCTCCAGGTTTTCATGTGCCCTGGGCGAAAGATCGCCCCTTTAACACATACCACAACTCATCATGCTCCGATACGGCAGAGAAATAGCGGTATAGTACAATGAAAAATACTTCACTTTTTACATCTCATGACGAGGCCCATCTATTTCTCCATACAGAATCATTGGTCCCATATAATGTTTGAAACAGTATATGATGAGCTCCACATAATGCTACAGTATATGTTGGTCCCCATGAATGAAGCTCCACTGTCTTATGGGCCCAAATAATGCTCCAAACATAATGGGCCCCATTTCTAATGCTCTAGTGTATAATGGGCCCTGTAAATGCTGCTCCTGTGTCTGATGTCCACCTTTGGAATGTTCCAGTGTATGGTGGGCCCCATCTATCATTCTCCAGAGTATAGTGCTCCCCAAAAATTGCTGTCCCAACATTGAAAACAATCAAATAAGTCTCCTCGCTAGGGAATCCCTGTACTAGTCTGGACTCCTCGTCGTCCCCATCTTCCATCTCACTGCACAGTATTTCAACCTTGCAAGTGCTGTGATCCTGAGCAAGCAGGGGGGGCCCACTCGTTGGCGACGGCACTGGCACAGGGCCCCTGATAGTACAGTGGTGTGTTTGATGGCGGGTGGGCCGAACCTGCACTTTCATCTGCAGCTTCCTCTTTGTCACTGTGTAAGATGGAACTGTATATGGGAAGGGTAACCTGAGTTTCATCAGGGTCAGATTCAGGCCGTGTAGCGTGCGAGGGGAATGTAGTGGTCTGGGTCAATGTACCAGCAGATTCATCGAGCAGTGGCTGGGCATCAGTGCACTTGTGTCGCCCCCAGGAGTACGGTCGCCACAGTGGCATTACCTTCCTCCTAGGGAGTGTGATGTCATGCTTGGGAGCAACGAAGGATCTCTCTAGCAGGTTAACTGATTGGGCGGCGTTATTCCCACGAGTCATGACCCTCCAAACAGCGTTCATGAAGGCAAAGTGTTTGTTTTACGTGGGCAGTATGGTTGCAAAGCTGAACCTTAAAGGAATGTCCAGAAGGGCACCACCAGGAGTGGAGCCTACGGTTAAATTCGACTCCACCTGGGAAACCTCAACCATGCCAGCTACAGAACAGATGCACACATTGCAAGCTTAATTCCGTTAACGAACGAGACTCCGTCATGCCCCGCGGTCCGAGTCCGGCTTACTAGAGGGACACGTGAGGCTCTGGCACATGAGATTGGCCAATAACTGGTGTGTCATGCCCTTACATGTCCGTGGCTGCATGTGCGCTACACTGAAAAGGCCAGCGTTTGTCGCTTACAGGTGCAGATAACCCGCTGAACAACGTTAGTGATGGGGATCACTGATTACAATTATTACCCGCGAACAATGATTTCCCAGTAAGTGCAGGTCAACCGCAGTTCCGGAATTAGGCCTAACCGTCATTCCTGAAAAAATGAAAAACTTACGTGTGCAAACCACAGGTGCTGTAGCTTGCTTAACAGCTAGCCAGCCGTTCTCACGCCCAGTATGGATTACACGTGATTGCACAAAGGTGAGAAAGGGTACCGTATCCCCACATAACATGTATGGATAGCGTACACATTCAAAATATATGTCTATACATCAGGAGGCAGGCTCAGACGGTGTTAGGCCCAGTATGGATTGCAAGTGATTGCACAAAGGTTAGAAAGGGTACCGTTTCCCCGGATAACATGTATGGATAGCGTACACATTCAAAATATAAGTCTCAGGAGGCAGGCTCAGACGGTGTTAGGCCCAGTATGGATTGCACGTGATTGTACAAAGGTTAGAAAGGGTACCGTTTCCCCAGATAACATGTATGGATAGTGTACACATTCAAAATATATGTCTCAGGAGGCAGGCTCAGACGGTGTTAGGCCCAGTATGGATTGCACGTGATTGCACAAAGGTTAGAAAGGGTACCGTATCCCCGGATAACATGTATGGATAGCGTACACATTCAAAAGATATGTCTCAGGAGGCAGGCTCAGACGGTGTTAGGCCCAGTATGGATTGCACGTGATTGCACAAAGGTTAGAAAGGGTACCGTATCCCCGGATAACATGTATGGATAGCGTACACATTCAAAATATATGTCACAGGAGGCAGGCTCAGACGGTGTTAGGCCCAGTATGGATTGCACGTGATTGCACAAAGGTTAGAAAGGGTACCGTTTCCCCGGATAACATGTATGGATAGCGTACACATTCAAAATATATGTCTATACATCAGGAGGCAGGCTCAGACGGTGTCAGGCACAGTATGGATTTGACGACCCAGACTACACAGCGGAGGAGCAGGGAGAGGTAAAGATTGCAAATGTTGGGGCAATGCCCAAGCAAGGGGGGCCCACTCGTGGGCGTCGGTACTGGCACTGGGCCCCTCATAGTACGGCGGTGTGTCTGACGGTGGGTGTGCACCACCACCGTCAGAGACACTTGATTGCACTCTGAAGGACCCTGTACCAGTGCCCGCGCCCAAGAGTTGGCCTACCCACCTGTCCAGGGCAACGGCACTCTCACGGTGTCGTGCGCTAGGTGGTGACCCCGGCCATGGGGGGGGAGGCAGCACAGTTAGGGAGTTTTAGAAAGTGGCATATGTTGATGTTGGACATTCAGCTGATGCAAAAGGTGAAATAGGTCAAGTCCCAGGAAGAGGTGGACCAAAGCAAGCCATTTTTCTGTCACCCTATGTGTCATCAGAGGAAGGTGGGACAAAATCCTTGGAAACCCATGCGTGGGTCATTTTAATGAAGGTTAGATCATCCACATTTTGGGTTGACAGACGGGTCCTTTTTTCTGTCAGGATTGATCCAGCTGCACTGAAGACTCTTTCCGATAGCACACTTGCAGCTGGGCAAGCGAGCTCCTGTAAGGCATATTGTGCCAATTCAGGCCAGGTGTCCAGTTTAGCGGCCCAATAGTCAAAGGGGAATGACCTGTGTGGGAGAACATCGATATGGGAGGAAAAGTAGTTTGTAACCATAGTTGACAACTGCTGTCTCCTGTAACTTTCCATCGATGCAGTATTACCAGTTATGTGAGCGGTACTTGAAAAATCAGTCCACAACATTGTCATGAAACCCCTGTCTCCAACGCCACTTCTGCTGTGTGCACCACGAACACCTCTGCCAAGCTGCCCCCGGACCGTACGGCTCGTGTGAGAACCATCAACGCTGCTGTGTGCTGGGAATGCCTCAAGCAACCGATTTACCAGAGTTGCTTGTTTATTAGCCAATATTAGGTCAAGGTTCTCCTGTGGCATGATGTTTTGTAATTTGCCTTTACAGCGTGGATCCAGGATGCTGGCCAACCAGTAGTCGTCATCGTTCATCATTTTGGCAATGCGTGGGTCCCTTTTTAGGATCTGCAAGGCATAATCTGACATGTGGGCCAATGTTCCCGGTGTCAATGATGCACTGCGAGTGCTGGTTGGAGGAGCACTTTCTGGCAAATCCACATCCCTCCAGTCACGCACAAACCCTGTACCAGACCTTGCCACGCCAACATTTTCACTTGCCCCACGAGATGCATCCTCCTCCCCTAAGTAATCATCCCCATCATCCTCCTCCTCCTCCTCCTCTTCTTCCTCCACCTCGTCCAGGAGAGGTCCCTGAGCAGACAATGGCTGAATGTCATCAAGGATTCCCTCCTCCTCTTCCTCCTCATCAACATTGGCTGCAGACGCCTGCTCCTTAAGGTGCGTCAAAGTTTGCATGAGCAGACGCATAAGTGGGATGCTCATGCTTAGGATGGCGTCGTCTGCGCTTACCAGCCGTGTGCATTCCTCAAAACACTGAAGGACTTTACAGAGGTCTTTCAGCTTCGACCACTGCACACCTGTCAACTCCATGTCTGCTCTCAAAGTGCCTGGCCGTGTATCCTCCCACAAATGCATTATGGCCTGCCTCTGCTCGCACAGCCGCTCCACCATGTGCAGGGTGGAGTTCCACCTTGTTGCAATGTCGATAATGAGGCGGTGGTTGGGAAGGTGGAGCAATCGCTGCAGCTTCTGCATACGAACGGAGTGTACAGGCGACCGACGGATGTGCGCGCACAGTCTTCGCACCTTCTGGAGCAGGGCTGTTAACTCCGGATAATTTTTGAGGAAGCACTGCACCACCAGGTTCAAGGTGTGAGCCAAGCAAGGTATGTGGCTGAGTTTTGAAAGGGCTATGGCTGCCACAAAATTACGGCCGTTATCACTAACTACCTTGCCTGCCTCAAGATGTACACTGCCTAGCCATGACTCAGTTTGTCGCTTCAAGTACTCGGCCAGCACCTCGGCGGTGTGTCTGTCGCCCAAACACATCATCTGCAACACAGCCTGCTGACGCTTTCCACTAGCTGCTCGATAGGGGGACACATCGTGTGCAACAGTGGCAGCTGCAGATGGAGTGCTCGTACGACTGCGCTCTGTGGACGAGCTTTCGCTTCTGGAGGCGGAGGAGGAGGAGGGTCGAACGCCTACAGCCAACTGTTTCCTATACCGTGGGCTAGGCAGCACTGTCCCACCACCGCTGTCCCCTGTGGACCCTGCATCCACCACATTAACCAAGTGCGCAGTGATGGACACGTAATGGCCCTGGCCATGCCGACTGGACCATGCATCAGTTGTGAGGTGCACCTTTCCGCTCACTGACTGCTTGAGTGCATGGACAATGCGGTCTTTCACATGATGGTGGAGGGCTGGGATGGCTTTGCGAGAGAAGAAGTGGCGACTGGGTAGGTCATAGCGTGGTACTGCATAGGCCATGAGTTCGCGGAAAGCTGTGCTTTCCACCAACCGAAAGGGCATCATCTCAAACGAGATTAGTTTGGCAATGTGGGCGTTCAAACCCAGTGTACGCGGATGAGAGACTGAGTACTTTCTTGACCTACTCATAGTGTCTGGGAGGGTGAGCTGGACTTGAGAGCTGCATATGGTGGAAGTAGCGGTGGACAGGGCGGACTGAGAGAGGGTTGATGATGGTGATGGAGTTGGTGTTCTTTCTGATGGCCTAGAATCAGTCTTTCGTTGATATAACAGTGGGATTCCCTGACTGCTGTGGCCTTGCAACGACCTCAACATTTGCTGCTGTGCTAACCGGTGGGCTTACAGTGGGGGAAACAATGTAGCGTTGCTGACTACCTTCGTTGTGATCAGTTGCACATGTGGCACTTGAGGTTTGGTGTTGTGTCCACGCTTGCAAGTGCATGCTGGTTAAATGTCTAAGCATGCAACTGGTATTCAAATTTTTCAGATTTTTCCCTCGGCTAAAGGTCTTTGCGCACTTCTTACAGATAACCTTGGCCTGATCATGAGGATTTTGTTCAAAAAAGTGCCACACTGCACTCTTCCTACTTTGGCAGACATTTTGCGGCCTAGCACGCTGTGATCTTTTGACCCTCTGGACAAGCTGTCCAGCAACTCTTTTGATGTTTGGAACCTGTCTTTGGAGTGCTCCGGGCCTGCCAGATAACAGCTGTTGCGATGTCGATGTCTGCTGTGGATGCTCCTCATCTGAGCTATTGGAAGCAGCACCCTCTTCCCCCAATGGATGCCAATCTGGGTCAACAAATGGGTCATCCATCACCTCCTCTTCTATGTCATGTGCACCTTCCTCTGTGTCACCATGTATGGTGGTATAGTGTGCAGGAAGGGGCACCTGAGTCTCATCAGGGTCAGAATCTGGCTCTGTACACTGCGAGGACAATGTAGTGCTCTGAGTGAATGTACCAGCAGAATCATCCATGAGCGGCTGTGCATCAGTGCACTCCATGTCAGATTCATCTTGGCCTGGGTAATTCACCATTTCACTTGATAATCCAGGCATGGTATGTGAAAACAGCTCCATGGAGTAATCAGTAGTATGGCCTGCGTCATCCTTCAATCTTGGTTGGGGTGAAGGACACAAGGAAAGGTGTGGTTCATGAACATGAGCCTCCAATGACGACTCAGTGCTTTTACTTTTTACAACTGAAGAAGAGGAGGCGATAGAGCTGGAGGCTGAGTCAGCAATGTAAGACAAAACATTTTCCTGATGCTCTGGCTTTAAAAGCGGTTTGCCAACTCCTAGAAAACTAAGCGTTCGAGGCCTTATGTAGCCAGATGATGACGCAGGCTCAACACCTCCTGCAATCGGTCCTATTTTGCTCTTGCCACTACCATCAGATCCACCACCAACACCATCATTACCAGCTGCCAACTCCCGCCCAATTCCACGGCCTCTTCCACCAGCCTTCCTCATTTTTGGTAGAAATGTAGACAAAATCCAACAAACTATATAGTAATGTAAAACAAGGTACAAGGTGTCTATAGGACAGGGGAGATTTTGAATTTCTGCAGACACTTGTGGACACTGGACACTTTTGGATTGTGTGAGGCCCAATGAATATCTGAGCGCTATGTGACAGGCTTGATGGCACAGCTGTGACCAAAGTGACTAGAGGATAAGGGAGATTTTGAATCTCTGCACACACTTTTGGACACTGGACACTTTTGGATTGTGTGAGGCCCAATGAATATCTGAGCGCTATGTGACAGGCTCGATGGCACAGCTGTGACCAAAGTGACTAGAGGATAAGGGAGATTTTGAATCTCTGCACACACTTTTGGACACTGGACACTTTTGGATTGTGTGAGGCCCAATGAATATCTGAGCGCTATGTGACAGGCTCGATGGCACAGCTGTGACCAAAGTGACTAGAGGATAAGGGAGATTTTGAATCTCTGCACACACTTTTGGACACTGGACACTTTTGGATTGTGTGAGGCCCAATAAATATCTGAGCGCTATGTGACAGGCTCGATGGCACAGCTGTGACCAAAGAGACTAGAGGATAAGGGAGATTTTGAATCTCTGCACACACTTTTGGACACTGGACACTTTTTGATTGTGTGAGGCCCAATGAATATCTGAGCGCTATGTGACAGGCTCGATGGCACAGCTGTGACCAAAGTGACTAGAGGATAAGGGAGATTTTGAATCTCTGCACACACTTTTGGACACTGGACACTTTTGGATTGTGTGAGGCCCAATGAATATCTGAGCGCTATGTGACAGGCTCGATGGCACAGCTGTGACCAAAGTGACTAGAGGATAAGGGAGATTGGATTGCTTTTAAAAAAGCAGTTTGTGGAGCAGTGGGTAAACAGCAATGCCAGCCTGTCAGGAAGCCTTAAAAGGCAGCCCAACAACCAACACCACTGATACACCACTATAGCCTCCCCTTGCACTGCACACACAGTGACTGGTGTGTTGTGCAGGCCAAATTGCTAGCAGCAGAAGCAGTTTTTTTTTCTTCTCAGCAGGACAAAAAAAAAAATTGGGATTGCTTTTAAAAAAGCAGTTTGCGGAGCAGTGGGTAAACAGCAATGCAGGAATGTCAGGAAGCCTTAGAAGGCAGCCCAACAACCAACACCACTGATACACCACTATATAGCCTCCCCTTGCACTGCACACACAGTGACTGGTGTGTTGTGCAGGCCAAATCGCTAGCAGCAGAAGCAGTTTTTTTGTCTTCTTCCCTGCCTAACGCTCTCCCTACAGAATCAGCAGCAACCTCTCCCTATACTGAGATCGGCAGAAGTAAGATGGCGGTCGGTGTGCACACCCTTTTATACCCCCTGTGACGCCCACCAAAGCAAGCCAATCACTTGCATGCCCTTCTGAAAGATGGTGGTGACCCCTGCCTATGTCATCACGTTGCCCACAGTGTCCGTGGATCCTGATTGGCTGAAAAAGAGCGCAAAACAAACTTTTGAAACGCGACTTTGGCGCGTAAGTCGCCGACCTCGTGGCCGACCTCATCCTAGGGTCGGGTTTCGTTTCATGAAACCCGACTTTGCCAAAAGTCGGCTACTTTTGAAATTTTTCGACCCGTTTCGCTCAACTCTAGTGAAGAGTATAGAACATGCGGTAAAACTATAAATAATACAAATGACATGGGTAAGTATTGGGCAGATGATCACACAGCTAACACAATTACAGGAAGTATACAGTGTGATGCAAACTTCACATGGAATACACAGGTGTCTAATTACATCTGCTGTGCTCTGACTACTATACAGTTAATAACATGTCTGTAACACTGCATTGCAAGAAAAGACATCAATCTTACCAGATATGCTTTACCCGGATAACGAACTCAAATTGGGGAGTTAAAGGAGGACAAATAAACACGTGTCCTTATGAAATACACAGAAGAAAAATGGCATCTTCCTCATCCCAGAATGCATTGCTTCGATCCCATAATGCAACACTCTATTATCCCCTTCCTGACATCAGACGTACTATCCCGTCCATGGGACCCAGACCCCTATGCCCATGGACGGGATAGTACGTCTACCGCGATCAGCGGCGCCCACGTGGTGAGCGCCGCTGATCGCGGCCGGGTGTCAGCTGATTATCACAGCTGACACCCGGCACAATGTGTCAGGGGCGGTCATGGACCGCCCCCGACACGTTAACCCCTTGCACACCGCGATCAAACATGATCGTGGTGTACCGGGGGTTAAAGGGAAGCATCGGCAGGGAGGGGGCTCCCTCCGTGCTTCCCTGAGCCCCCCACGGCAGCGCAATGTGCAGCGCTGCTGCCGGGGGCTCCTTTCCTGCAGGCCCCCGAATCCAAGATGGCGACGGGGGCCTTCGGGGGCCTGCAGGAAGCTGGCTTCCTCAGTGCCTGCAAAGCGCAGGCATGAGGAAGCCTTGTGCACTGCCTGTGACAGATCGCTGATCTGTCACAGTGATCTGTGATGTGACAGATCAGCGATCTGTCACAGAACAGTGATGTCCCACCTGGGACTATTTAATAAAGTATAAAAAAAATAAAAAAAGTGTTAAAATAATTTAAAAAAAATCGCCAAATAAATTACAAAAAAAAAAAATATTCCCCCAAATTAATCCATTTTTTGAAAATAAAAAAAACCAATAAAAGTATACATATTAGGTATCGCCGCGTCCGTAACGACCCGCCCTATAAAACTGTCCCATTAGTTAACCCCTTTAGCAAACCCCTTAAAAAATAAAAATAAATAACTAAGCAAAAAATAATGATTTTTTATCATACCGCCAAACAAAAAGTGTAATAACGCGCGATCAAAAAGACGCATATAAATATCCATGGTACCACTGAAAACGTCATCTTGTCCCGCAAAAAACGAGCCGCCACACAGCATCATCAGTGAAAAAACAAAAAAAGTTATAGCTCGCAGAATAAAGGGATGCAAAAATAATTATTTTTTATATAAAATAGTTTTCATTGCATAAAACCGACAAAACATAAAAAAACGACCTAAATGAGGTATCGCTGTAACCGTACTGACCCGAAGAATAAAACCGCTTTATCAATTTTACCACACGCGGAACGGTGTAAACGCACCCCCCAAAAGAAATTCATGAAACACTGATTTTTGTTCATTCTGCGTCCCAAAAATCGGAATAAAAAGCGATCAAAAAATGTCACGTGCCCAAAAATGGTACCAATTAAAACGTCAACTCGTCCCGCAAAAAATAAGACTGCACATGACTCAGTGGGTCAAAATAAGGAAAAATTATAGCTCTCAATATGTGGTGATGCAAAAACTATTTTTACAATAAAAAGCGTTTTTTAGCGTGCGACAGCCGCGAAACATAAAAACCGCCATCAATAGTAAATCAAACCCCCCGTTATCACCCCCTTAGTTAGGGAAAAATAATAAAATTAAAAAAATGTATTTATTTCCATTACGGTTAGGGTTAGGGCTAGGGTTAGGGTTAGGGCTGAGATTAGGGTTAGGGGTGTGTTGGGGTTCGGGTTGGAGTTAGAATTGGGGGTTTCCACTGTTTGGGCACATCAGGGGCTCTCCAAATGCAACATGGCGTCTGATTTCAATTCCAGCCAATTCTGAGTTGAAAAAGTCAAATGGTGCTCCTTCCCTTCCAAGCTCTGACATGCGCCCAAACAGTGTTTTACCCCCACATGTAGGGTATCAGCCTTCTCAGGACAAATTGCAAAACAATTTTTGGGGTCCAATTTCTCCTGTTACCCTTAGGAAAATAAAAAATTGGGGGCAAAAATATCATTTTTGTGGAGAAAAATGATTTTTTTATTTTCACGTCCGAGCGTTATAAACTTCTGTGAAGCACTTGGGGGTTCAAAGTGCTCACCATACATCTAGATAAGTTCCGTGGGGGGTCTAGTGTCCAAAATGGGTCACTTGTGGGGAGTTTCAATAGTTTAGGTACATCAGGGGCTCTCCAAACGCACATGACACCCGCAGACCATTCCATCAAAGTCTGCATTCCAAAACGTCACTGCTTTCCTTCCGAGCCCCGACGTGTGTCCATACAGTAGTTTTCTCCCACATATGGGGTGTCAGCGTACTCAGGACAAATTGGACAACAACTTTTGGGGTTCAATTACTCCTGTTACCCTTGGGAAAATGAAAAAATTAGGGACTAAAAGATCATGTTTGTGGAAAAAATACGATTTTTTTATTTTCATGCCCGGGCATTATAAACTTCTGTGAAGCCCTTGGGGGTTCAAAGTGCTCACCACACATCTAGATAAGTTCCTTAGGGGGTCTAGTTTTCAAAATGGGGTCATTTGTGGGGGGTTTCCACTGTTTAGGTACATTAGGGGCTCTCCAAAGGCAACATGACACCCGCAGACCATTCCATTAAAGTCTGCATTCCAAAACGTCACTACTTCCCTTCCGAGCCCCGACGTGTGCCCATACAGTAGTTTTCTCCCACATATGGGGTATCAGCATACTCAGGACAAATTGGACAACAACTTTTGGGGTCCAATTTCTCCTGGTACCCTTGGGAAAATAAAAAAATGGTGACTAAAAGATCATGTTTGTGGAAAAAATACGAATTTTTTATTTTCACTCCCGAGCGTTATAAACTTCTGTGAAGCACTGGGGGTTCAAAGTGCTCCCCACACATCTAGATAAGTTCCTTGGGGGGGGTCTAGTTTACAAAATGGTGTCATTTGTGGTGGGTTTCCACTGTTTAGGTACATCAGGGGTTTTCCAATCGCGACCTGGTGTCCGATCTCAATTCCAGCCAAAAGCGTCAAATGGCGCTGCTTCCCTTCTGAGCTCTGCCATGCGCCCAAATAGTGGTTTACCCCCACATGTGGGGTATCAGCGTACTCAGGACACATTGCACAATAACATTTAGGGTCCTGTTACCCTTGGGAAAATAAAAATTGGAGTGAAAAGATCATTTTTGTGGAAAAAATATGATTTTTTAATTGTACCGCTGTACGTTATAAACTTCTGTAAAGCCCTTGTGGGTTGAAAGTTCGCACCACATATCTAAGTAAGTTCCTTGGGGGGTCTAGTTTCCAAAATGGGGTCACTTGTAGGGGGTTTCCACTGTTTAGGTACATCAGGGACTCTCCAAACGTGACATGGCGTCCGATCTGAATTCCAGACAATTTTGCATTGAAAAAGTCAAACGGCGCTCCTTCCATTCTGAGCTCTGCCATGCGCCGAAACAGTCGTTCCCCCCCACATATCAGGTATCAGCGTACTCAGGACAAATTGCACAATAACTTTTGCAATCCAATTTCTCCTGTTACCCTTGGTAAAATAAAAAAAATTGAACCTGAATTATTTTTTTTGTGAAAAAAAGTTAGATGTTCATTTTTTTTAAATATTCAAAAAAATTCCTGTGACGCACCTAAAGGGTTAATAAACTTCTTGAATGTGGTTTTGAGCACCTTAAGGGGTGCAGTTTTTAGAATGGTGTCACTTTTGGGTATTTTCTATCATATAGACCCCTCAAAGTGGCTTCAAATGTGATGTGGTCCGTAAAAATAAAATGGTGTTGTAAAAATGAGAAATTGCTGGTCAACTTTTAACCCTTATAACTTCCTAACAAAAAAAATTTTTGGTTCCAAAGTTGTGCTGATGTAAAGTAAACATGTGGAAAATGTTAGTTATCAAGTTTTTTGGGTGCCATATCTCTGTGATTTAAGGGCATAAAAATTCAAATTTGGAAAATTGCAAAATTTTAAAAATTTTCGCCAAATTTCCATTTTTCTCACAAATAAACGCAAGTTATTTGAATGAAATTTTACCACTAACATGAAGTACAATATGTCACGAGAAAACAATGTCAGAATCACCGGGATCCATGGAAGCGTTCCACAGTTATGACCTCATAAATGTACAGTGGTCAGAATTGTAAAAATTGGCCCGGTCATGAACGTGCAAACCACCCTTGGGGGTGAAGAGGTTAAAGACACAGGCTGTAAATGCTACTAAAGACACAGCTATAAATTTATCCACCAATAGATGGTGCTACAGTATAACTAAACCAGCACATAATACAAACATATTTTGCCTTATATTTAGAGGACAGAACAGCAGGCCTTGCATTCAGTGCATAGGCTAACAGTATGGCAGTACCAAAAGAATAATGTGAGCTTGGTTTTCCTGTGGCCGTCCAGTACGTGGGTTCAAAGGCTTATTGGGGTGCCTGTGAATTTGGTGCAGGGCAGGCCTTGCATTCAATGCATAGGCTAACAGTATATAAGTACGAAAAGAATAATGTGAACTTGGTTTTCCTGTGGCCATCCAGTTCATGGGTTCAAAGGCTTTTCGGGGTGCATATGACTTTGTGGCAGGGTAGGCCTAGCATTCAATGCATAGGCTAACAGTATGGCAGTACCAAAGGAAAAATAATGGAAACTTTTGTTTCATGTGGTCATCCAGGACCCGTCTTCCAACGATTATTGGGGTGCATTTGACTTTGGGGCATGGTAGCCCTTGCATTCAATGCATAGGCAATTACTATGGAAGACCCACTTTCTTATAATGGGAACATTTTTTCAGGAGGCCCTCCTGTACGTCTCGTGAAAGGGGTATTGGGGTACATCCTAATTTTTGGCAGCCCAGCAACTCAATGCATATGCAATAACATTATAGGAGACCCACTGTTATTATTATTATATTATTATTATTATTTATTTATATAGCACCATTGATTCCATGGTGCTGTACATAAGAAGGGGTAACATACAAATTACAGATATCATTTACAGTAAACAAACTAACAATCACAGACTGATAAAGAGGGGAGAGAGGACCCTGCTCTTTTGGGCTTACATTCTACAGCATGGTGGGGAAGGAGATAGTAGGTTGGAGGGTTGCAGCTGCTCCAGTGATGGTGAGGCGGTAGCTCCAGTAGTGGTGAGGAGGCAGCAGGGATCATTGCAGGCTGTAAGCTTTCCTGAAGAGATGGGTTTTCAGGTTCCATCTGATGGATATGAATGTGGTTGATAGGATGTTGCAATAGTCGAGGCGGGAGATTATGAGGGCATGTACAAGCATTTTAGTAGATTGAGGGTTGAAGAAGAGACAGATTCTGGAAATGTTATTGAGCTGGAGGCGACAGGAGGTGGAGAGAGCTTGAATGTGCGGTTTGAAGGACAGGGCAGAGTCAAGGGTTACACCAAGGCAGCAGACCTCTGGTACGGGGGAAAGCATGATGTTGTCAATTGTTATAGATAGGTTGAGTAAATAAGATATGTGAGATGGGGGAAATATGATTAGTTCAGATTTGTCCACATTGAGTTTGAGGAAGCGAGAGGAGAAGAAGGAGGATATGGCTGATAGACACTCAGGAATTATGGACAGCAGAGAGGTGACGTTTGGGTCAGAGAGGTAGATCTGAGTATCATTGGCATAAAGGTGGTACTGGAATCCATGGGACTTACCCCAGGCCACGTGTATAGATTGAGAAAAGTAGTGGTCCTAGAACAGAGCCTTGAGGGATTCCAACAGAGAGAGGGTGGGATGAGGAGGTAGTGAGGGAGATGCTGAATGTGTAGTTGGAAAGGTATGAGTAGATCCAGACTAGGGTGAGGTCTTTGATGCCAAAGGAGGAGATGATCTGTAGTAGGAGGCAGTGGTCAACTGTGTCGAAAGCAGAGGACAGGTCTAGAAGGAAGAGCATAGAGTATTGTCTGTGTTAGGAGTGGCGGAAGGCACTAAATAAAAAATATAAATGAAGCGCCTTCGCCACTTGGGGTCCACGTGCAGTAGGTGGAGAAAACGCAGCTAAGTGACAACAGAGCATTCTGGCGGTAATGTGCACAGGGTTAGATGACACCCAGGTGCACTAAGGAATCTCTGTTAAACGCACAGAGCAGATAAAGAAAATATAACAACGCTGAGCCTGTTAACAACACAGGGACTCAGCGGTGCACGAGCGGTATATGGTCACCGGAGAAGTTAAAAGACGGCACTCACTCCGCCAGGACCTACCGTAAACTCTCGTGAAAAATAGGCACTGCAACTGTAGACGCAAACAACAGCTGCTACAGCAGTGCGGTGTGAGACTGGTGGCAAGGTAACACCGCAGTAACGCAAGCGCGATGTTAGAAGCTAGCAAGTGCAATAGTGGAGCAATGGCACACTGGCGCTGGCGCTATTTACTGGCTATAACTCAATCCCTCACACAACCGTAATATCCAAGGAAGGGGGTTTCAAATGATTCATTCACCAGAACATGCATCCATCCACATACACACAGCAGCAAGTATGACTATACTAGCGCATGGCGGAACAGCCATGCGCACTTTTTATAGCAAACAGGACCTTCCAAAGGCTTCCAGATCTCTGAGCTGAGCCAATGGAATCTGGAGCAGGACCTGAGCACCTGACTCCTGAGCTCCAATGGCCAATTGTCCCATGAGCATGCTCAGAAGAAGGGACAAAGGACTTAGCCTCTGGAGAGAGTTGCTGTAAAGCAGTCGCCTCTGCAATCTCCTTTGCATTAGACAAAGTGCAGGAGACTGCAGCATGTGAGGGTCTAGATTCCTGCATAGTAATGGCTGGAATCTGAATCTTAACAGTCCGTTAGCTTTAGCTGTAAGAAGGTCGTTGGTAATTTTGATCAGGGCTGTCTCAGTGGAGTGATGGGGGCGGAAACCAGATTGTAGATTGTCAAAGAGCAAGTTAGGTGAGAGATGGGAGGAAAGTTCAGCATGGACATGCTGCTCCAGGAGTTTAGAAGCGAATGGGAGCAGCGATATTGGGCGATAGCTGGACGTGGCTGTTGGGTTGAGGGTTGGCTTTTTAAGGATAGGTGTGGTTGTGGCATGTTTGAAAGCAGAAGGGAAGGTATCAAAAGTTAGTGATAGGTTGAAGAGGTGGGTTAGGGATGGGATAAGAGTGGTGGTGATGCTAGGGAGAAGGTGGGATGGGATAGGGTCAAGTGCACAAGTGGTGAGGTGTGATTTGGAGAGAAGATGAGCAAGCTCCCCTTCAGTGATTTTATATAGGGAGGTTATGGGGTTTGGGCATTGGTCTAGCATGCAAAGAGGTTGTGGTGGTTGAGCAATAAAGACTTGCCGTGTTTGGTCTATCTTGTTTTTGAAGTGTGCGGCAAAGTCCTCAGCATAGATTAGGGGAGTTGGAGGTGGCAGTGGTGGGTGAAGGCAGTGGTCAATTGTGTCGAAAGCAGAGGACAGGTATAGAAGGAAGAATATAGAGTATTGTCCGTTAGCTTTGGCTGTAAAAAGGTCGTTGGTAATTTTGGTCAGGGCTGTCTCAGGGGAGTGATGGGGGCAGAAACCAGATTGTAGATTGTTGAAGAGCAGGTTAGGTGAGAGATGGGAGGAAAGTTCAGCATGGACATGCTGCTCCAGGAGTTTAGAAGCGAATGGAGGCAGCGATATTGGGCGATAGCTGGACATGGCTGTTGAGCGGAGGGTTGGCTTTTTAAGGATAGGTGTGATTGTGGCATGTTTGAAAGCAGAAGGGAAGGTACCAGACGTTAATGATACATTGAAGAGGTGGATTAGGGATGGCATAAGAGTGGTGATGACGTTGGGAGGAGGTGGGATGGGATAGGGTCAAGTGCACAAGTGGTGAGGTGTGATTTGGAGAGAAGATGAGCAAGCTCCCCTTCAGTGATGTTAAATAGGGAGGTTATGGGATTTGGGCATTGGTCTGGTGTGCAAATGGGTTGTGGTGTTTGAGCAATAGAGACTTGCCGTGTTTGGTCTATCTTGTTTTTGAAGTGTGCGGCAAAGTCCTCAGCATAGATTAGGGGAGTAGGAGGTGGCAGTGGTGGGGGAAGGAGGGAGTTAAAAGTATTAAACAAATGTTTGGGGTTGAGGGATAAGGAAGATACAAGGGATGTAAAATAGGCCTGTTTAGCAGAGGTGAGGGCAGATTTGAATGCAAGTGTTGCTTGTTTGAGTGCAGTGAAGTCATCTTGCGAATGAGTTTTCTTCCAGCACTGCTCTGCAATTCTGGATGCTTGCCAAATCTTTTTAGTGATGTCATTGTGCCAGGGTTGTCTATTGATTTGTCACCCTCTGTTGTGCATGACAGGGGCGACTGAGATGATGGCTGATGCAAGAGTAGCATTGTAGAATCTAGTGGCAGTGGCAGTGTCGTGGAGTGAAGATATGGTGGACAGTAGTAGAATAGAATCATAGAGCATGTGGGTGTCTAGGTGTGCAAGGATTCTGCGGGGGTGCGCATGTTGCTGGACATGGGTGCCAGGAGAGGAGGACAGGGATGAGAAAGTGAGTAGATGGTGGTCGGATAGAGGGAGAGGGGAAGTGGTGAAGTTAGAAAGATAGCAGAGGCGGGTGAAGACCAGGTCTAATGTATGTCCGTCAGTGTGGGTGGCTGAGGAGGACCACAGAGTAAGTCCAAAAGATGATGTAAGGGACAGGAGTTTGGAGGCTGCCAACTGGTGGGTGTCAATGGGGATGTTGAAGTCACCCATGATGATGCTGGGAATGTCAGCAGAGAGAAAGTGAAGGAACCAGGTGGAGAACTGGTCAAAAAAGGCAGTGATCGGGTCCAGAGGTCGGTATATGATGGCCACTTGGAGGTTGGAGGGAGAGTAGATGCGGACAGAGTGGACTTCAAAAGAGGGCAGGATAAGGGAGGGTTTAATAATGTCCCTTTAGGAATAGTAATGCAGACTGATGCCCCTATAAAAATAGATTTTGTGACTTTAAGAGTCACTTCTTCATAAATTAAACAAGATGTGTCTGGTGATGTGTCACACATCACATGGCCAGCTAAGGTTGTTAATTGCTACAATGACATTTCCCTGTAAATGCTTTTGTATTGGTTGAAAGCAATGGTAAATTTGAAAAACTCATCAGCGCATGAACATAGCCAAAGTGGTGGATGAGCATTTTTTTTAGCTTATTTCTTTTGTCTTGCATACAAATTATTACCCTGAAAAAGATGTCACTTAACATATTTCCCTGTAAATTCCATTTTGGTTTAATTTTTGTATGTTTTAATGTGTGCCTGTAAAAGTGGCGTCACACTCTGACAACATTGGTTCCAGCAGTGACCAAGGTGTCAGAAATGCATCCAGTGGTATTTCCCGTGATGTTCCAATGTCGTTTGTGCACTGTACCCATAGATTTCGAAAGTTTTGATACCCTAGAAAGACCTCCGGGGGTAGCTGCAAAAAAGCTTGAGTTTCCCATAGACATACAATTGGGCTCATTACTCGGGTCGAGTACCAAAGTATTCAAAGTATTCCAATTTGCTCGACACGAGCAACGAGCACGCGAGCATTTAAGTGATCGCTCATCACTAGTAAGAAACTATTTTTTCATTATCGGAAATTGTAATTGAATACTATCAAATACACAAATTTTATAATGGCAGGAACTAATTTTGTTGAACTGTATTGCTAAAAAAACTGATTTTACAAATATACAATACAGTATTCATTTTTTTAATCTATAAAAAGAAAACTTCCATCTGTTTGTCCGTATGTCAGTGAAATGAATTTTATAGCATCTAGGTACTTTTTAAACTGAAGCCAAGAAATACGTGTGAATATGAAATAGATATGTGTTGTAAATGCTTTGAAGTTAACAAAACAGCAGAAAGGAAAAAGCATACTGATCCTAGATAATCGCATATTTTCTCAATAAGCCTCAATCTATATGAAGGCATGGAAATGAATATAAAGCATTGAAGGTGCCAAATGGTCATATAATGAATTCTGTCGCCTTATCTGTATCAGGTGTTACCATTCCTATGGTTTTAGAATTTAGATGGGACCTGACTTTATTAAAAAGTTACTGAACAATGTATGAAAAGTGCAGATAAAAACCTAGTAAAATGGTTTAATATAAAAATACACTTTAATATGCTTTGTACAGCTTACCCAGATTATGACATGTCAATCAAAGAGCATGTGTGACTATTGATTATGGAGTCAATATTTTAACTTGCTGTACAGACCAGTACAAACAAATTCATATACTGTATGTAATGCAACATTCTATTAAAATGCAATAATGAGTGATCAAAAGATCGGATCTACACTAAATTGGTATAATTAAAAATGCAGCTCGTCATGCAAAAAATAATCCCTCTCTGAACCCAAGAGCACGAAAAATGGATCTCGGAAAATGCCGCAATTTCTTTAAACAAATTTTGGATTTTTTTCACCACTTAAATAAAAAGGAACCTAGACATGTTTGGTGTCTATGAACTCGTAATGACCTGGAGAATCCTAATGGCATGTCAGTTTTAGCATTTAGTGAACAAGGTTGAAAAAAAAAATTGTGGAATTACACTTATTTTGCAATTTCACAAAACTAGAATTTTTTTTCCTGTTTTTGAGTACACAATATGGTAAAACCAATGATTTTGTTCAAAAGTACAACTTGTCAGGCAAAAAACATGCCCTCATGTGGCCATATTGATGGAAACATAAAAAAGTTATCCTCTGTGAAGAAAGGGAGCGAGAAACAGAAACGTAAAAATGAAAAAGGGCTCCATGTCAAAGGAGGTAATGCCCAATCTGCCCGAAGATTTCATCCATTATAAGTTTATGCTTCGAACATACAACTCTGCTCTTCACCTCCCCAAACAAGCCTATTTCAAAACCCTCATCACCTCACTATACAATAATCCTAAACGCCTCTTTCACACTTTTCATTCCCTACTCAAACCAAGAGTGTACTGATTTCTGCGCTGATGATCTGTCTAATTATTTCAAAGAAAAAATTGACCATATCTGACACTAAATTTTCTTCCAATCCCCTCATCCCATGCACTGTCTTCCCTTCCCCACTGCATCTAGTTCACTTTATGACTTTGAACCAGTCACAGAAGAAGAAGTGATTGGGCTCCTTTCAGTATTTCGCCGTACTATTTGCACCAGCGACCCGATTTCCTCAAATCTCCTCCAAGACCCTTTCCCTTGCTGTCCCCACTCATCTAACAAGAATAGTTACTCTCTCTCTTCCGGTATATTTCCATCATCATTGAAACATGTCATCCTACATCCATTACTTAGAAAACCATCCATTGACCAAAACTTTGCTGCTGACTATAGATCCATCTATAATCTTCCCTTCATATTTAAACTACTAGAAAGCTTTGTCCACTCCTGTCTAATCTGTTATCTCTGAGATCACTCTCTTCTTGATGCTCTTCAATCCGGTTTCCCCTCTTTACACTCTGGTAGAGATTGGCGAACCCGAACATTAAAGTTTGACTTCCGTACAAAACACTTACTGTTCAGGCACAGACACCAGACAAGAACTTCACCAGAAAGTCCATGTTGCTGTTCGGGTTTGGCTGCCCGAACACCGGGTGTTTATCTCGCTGTCATGTGCATGGCATCACAGCAAACACCGCTTCTGATTAGTGGTGAAATCATCCCCGCCAGTCAAAGAGTCGTGGTTCCCACACTATCAAAAGACAGAGTGAGCACTCAGCTGTGATCAGAGGTATAAAGTTTACCTCCAGTCACTGATGTCAGCTGATGGGACTGCAGCTCCCATTATCCAACACCTACTGCCGCTAACAATAGCAAGAGTAGGAGCTGTGGATGGGTGTATTCATCAACCAGTTCCTGCGCTGTAAATGCATAATTTTAAAAAAATGGCTTAGGTTCCCCTTTGTTTTTGATAGCCAGCCAGGAAAAACTTACAGCTGGGGGCTGAAACCCTCATCTTTCAGCTTAAACCAGGCTGGCTATCAAGAATAGAGGGATTCCAATGCTGTTTTTTCAAAATATTTAAATAAATAATTTAAAAAGTGGCATGGGGTCCCCCCATTTCTGACAACCAGTCTTTCTAAAGCAGACAGCTGGGGGCTGGTATGCCTAGTCTGGTAAGGGGCCATGGATATTTGTACCAGCATAAAAATAGCAGCCCGCATCTGCCCAGGAAAGGCACATCTATTAGATGCGTCAATTCAGGCACTTTGCCCGGCTCTTCCCACTTGCCCTGTAGTGGTGGAAATTGGGGTTAATATTTGTGGGGTTAATATTTGTGTCACCTTTCTATTGTCAGGTGACATCAAACCCATGGCTTAGTAATAGAAAGACATCTATAAGACACCTATCCATTACTAATCCTACTGTATAGTTATATGGTAAATAAGACACAGCAAGAATAAAGTCCTTTATTAGAAATAAAACAAAACACACTTTTACTTTTTTATTTAAAAATAACAAACACAGTTATACTCACCTAATGCCTAATTCCATCGAAGCCCTCGTCTCCTGTAATAAAATTAAAATAAAAAAATATCAATATCCTTCACCTCCCCGCCATTCTGTCCCATGCCATATTCCATTTCAGGGGGAAAAACAGTTTTGTGACCTCCAGTCACTGAGGCAGCATTCCCAGCCAAGCTTAACTGTCTTGACCTCCATGAGATCCCATCTAGCACTGTGAGAAAAACTCATCAGTGGTTCTCAGCCTGGACGGTCGCAACTTGGCATTGTCCAGGTTGAAAACTGTTTTTCCCCATACATGGGTTATGGCATGTAACCAAACAATGGAGAGGTGAGGGATATTGTTGTTTTTTTATTTTAGTTTTATTACAGGAGAACGAGGGCTTCAGTGGAATTAGACGTTAGGTGAGTATAACTGTGTTTGTTATTTTTAAATAAAAAAAGTGTGTTTTGTTTTATATCTAATAGAGGAGTTTATTATTTCTGTGTCTTTATTTACCATAGGAAAAGTAATGGATTGGCGTTTTATAGCCGATTAACCATTAATATTTTGTGGGCTTGATGTCACCTGGCAATGCAATGGTGACATCAACTCCACAACTATAAACCCTACTTGCCATCACTATAGGGCAAGTGGGAAGAGCCAGGTAAAGTGCCAGAATTGGTGCATCTGATACATGTTCCTTTTCTGGGCAGCTGTGAACTGCTAATTTTAGATTGGAGGGCCAATATCCATGGTCCTCTACCAGCCTAAGAATACCAGCCCACAGCTGTCTGCTTTAGCAAGGCTGGTTGTCAAAAATGGGGGGACCCCACCCAGTTTTTTAATTTTTTTATTTAAATAATTAAAAAAAACAGCGTGAGGACCCCTCTATTCTTGATAACTAGCCTTGCTGAAGTTAACAGCTGAGGGTTGCAAGGGGAACCACACGGTTTTTTAATTTATTTATTTACAAAACAGGAGCCAAATAATGAAAGCACCCATCAGCGACTCCTGTTCTCACTGTTATTAGCGGCAGCAGGTGTCGGATGATGGGAGCTGTAGTCCCATCAGCTGACACCAGTGATCGGATGTAAACTTTATACCTCCGATCACATGTGCTTACTCACGCTGTCTTTTGACTACGTGGGAACAGTGGCTCTCTGACCGGCAGGAATGATTGCTCCGCCAATCAGAAGTGGTGTTTGCTGCACTGTCATGCATATGATAGCATGGCAAACACCTGATGTTCGGGCCCCACATTCCAGTGAATGGGGTCTGGGCTCGAGTTCAGGTCCAGGTACTGTTCTTGAACCTGAACCCAAATTTTTTTAACTGCTCAGCCGAACCCGCCGGACCTGAACATCCAGATGTCCGTCCATGCCTAAACTCTACTGAAACTGCCCTCTCTAATGATCTACTAACAGCTAAATCTAATAGTCACTGCTCCATGCTAATTTTCCTAGATCTCTCTGAAGCATTCAACACTGTGGATCATCAGCTCCTCCTCTCTATGCTCCTCTCCATTTGCCTCAAGGACACTGTTCTCTCTTGGTTCTCCTCCTACCTCTCTGACCACTCCTTCAATGTATCTTTTGCTGGCTCCTCCTCCTCTAATCTTCCCCTTGCTGTTGGTGTTCCTTAAGGATCAGTCCTAGGCCGTCTACTCTTCTCCATGTAAACTGCCCCTATTGGAAAAAACAATCAGTAGATTTGGTTTCCAGCATCATCTCTATGCTGGTGACACCCAATTATACACCTTTACTCCTGACATGATGCCTGCATTATTACAAAACATCAGTGATTGTCTTACCGCTGTCTCCAACATCATGTCCTCCCTTTATCTAAAACTGAACCTGTCGAAAACTGAACTCCTTGTGTTTCCTCCTTCTACTAACCTACCTATGTTCGACATTGCCATTTCCATGTGTGGTTCTACCATTACTCCCCAGCAACATGCCTGTTGTCTTGGGGTAATACTTGATGCAGAGCTTTCATTCACCCCCCACATCTGATCACTGGCTCGCTCTTGTCATCTGCACCTCAAAAACATTTCTAGAATTTGACATTTTCTTTCTTTCGACTCTGCAAAAACTCTTACTCTTGCTCTTATTCATTCTCGTATAGACTATTGTAACTCTCTGTTAATCGGTCTCTCTGTTACCAAATCCTCGCCTCTCTAATCTATCTTGAATGCAGTAGCCAGGATAATATTCCTCACCAACTGTTACACTGTTGCCCCTACTGTGTTGCCAGTCATTGCAGTGATTACCCATCCACTCCAGAGTTCAATATAAACTTATCTCTCTCACCCACAAAGTGCTCCATGGTTCAGCACCACCCTACATCTCCTTACTTGTCTCAGTTTACTACCCTACCTGTGCTCTCTCTTTTGCTAATGACCTAAGATTAACATTCTCAATAATCAGAACTTCCCACCCCTATCTCCAAAACTTCTCGCATGCTGCGCCAATTCTTTGGAATACACTACCCAGGAAATTTGATTAATCCTCAATACCCACAATTTTAAGCATGTTCTAAAAATGCAATTCTTCAGGTAGGCCTACTCCCTCAACACATTTAACTATCCCTGTGTTGCCCATTCAAAACTTTTTTCAGAACCAGGACCCTTGTATCATGCTCTCATTTAATAGCCCTCTGTGTCTGTACATTATGGCCGGTCAGAACAATGAAAACAATTGTTACCATCCACCTTTTGTGTCTTTCCTATTTCCTTATAGATTGTAAGCTTGCGAGCAGGGCCCTCACTTCTCTTGGAATCTGTTAATTTATGTGACTATTGTTTTACTGTAATGTCTTTTGTTGTGTGTACGTGGCCCCTCAAAAATGTAAACTGCTGACGAATATGTTGGCACTATAGAAATAAAACTATTGTTATTATTGTAGTAGATGTTATTGAGAGTAGTCAGTCTTTGCTGATGACATCAAATTATGTAATTATGTAGGATATTAAAATCTAAATTTAACATTAAAATATTACAAAATGATCTGCATAAGTTGTCTGAATGGTCAAACACATGCCAAATGAGATTTAATGTTGATGAAAGTAGAGTAATGCACCTAGGAAAGAGCAATCCTATTGCTGAATATACGATAAGTGTGAGTATACTTGGGACTACATAGCAGGAGAGGGACTTTGGTATTTTACATACAAGCAAGCTGAGCAGCAGTACTCAATGTCAAGAAGCAGCTGCAAAAGCAGGCAAGATTTAAGGGGGCATAAGAAAAGAAATAAAATACCATGATCCCACTGTATTTTTACCCTTTTATAAATCACTTGTGAGGCCACATCTAGAATATGGGATCCAGTTTTAGGCTACACACTTTAAAAATGATTTTCAGAATTTAGAATAAGTTCAAACGTGGGCTGTTAGGCTACTTTCACACTTGCATTTTTTTTGCGCTGCGCACCGTGCGCAGTGCAAATGCACATAAAAAACGCATCATGCGTTTGTGTGCGTTTTTTGCGGGTTTGGGTGCATTTTTTAAAAAAAGTGCATGCACACCCATAGACTATAATGGGTGTTTGGCTGTAAAAAAAACGCATTGTGTGCGCATGCGTTTTTGGAGGGCAAGTCGGACGCACAAAAAATTCAACAGGATGCATTTTGTGCGCCCGAGCGCACACTACAAAAAAACGCATGCGCATACAAACGCATGTGTATGCGCACCTATGCGCACCCTTGTAAAAGATAGGGGAAAAAAACGCATGCTTTTTTGTGCTAAAAACAGCGCAAAAAATGCAAGTGTGAAACCAGCCTTAGGGCTGGCGGAATGCACCAAATAATATAAATATGGTAATAAGGTGCGTTCGAAGCCCAGGGTCCACCATGCAGAGATGTTAACTGCTGCTCGGTAATGGCGGACACAAAATGGTGGTATATATACCACCCAGTGTGTAGTAGTGATGGGCTCTGTTGCTTCACAGAGCGAGGGAACTGCATAACTCAGATGACATACCCTGTTGACTGTCACAGGGCACAGCTGAATCAGTGCTAGTGTACGGTCACAAGAATCAGCTCCAAGTATGTGGGGTAATAGCCTCTCTATACCCACTAGGCACAAGGCGTCGCACCTGTGAACACCACTAATAGATGCTGGCTACCGTGTAGTGCAGACAAAGTGCACAGTGGCGTACAGGCAAGCCACTACTAGGAGCTTAAGCTAGGCCCTGACTCTGCCTCCTATCTGCACTATCAGCCTAGGCACTAACTGGCAAGGCTGATCAACACATGCATACCAAGGGTAGGGGATTCATAATGAGTCATTCACCAGAGACGTTCATACTGTACGTGCATACAACGCTCACTCTACATGGTCTATACTAGCGCACAGCCGTGTGGCCATGCAATCATTTTATAACCAGGGCCTTCCAGGACCTTGCTGATGGCCCAATCAAAGCTTCTTGACGACCTGAGCATGTGACCTCTGACCACCAATGAGCGGTCGTCTCATGGGCATGCTCAGATGGAGAAAAGCAGGACTTAGTTCCAGGAGTGTCTGCTCACCGTTGACTAATGCTGGATGCTATAGCTGAACCTTAGGTGGCAGCATTAACCAGATGCATAGCAATAGCCTGAGCAAGACTCTGGGACCGATGTCTCTGCTGAGCAGGAACCTCTGCGGCTGAAGAAGAAAAGGACACCGCACAGGACATGGCTTGAGATTCCCCCTGTGTAGCGGCAGTAACTTGATGCCTAACATTACCCCCCACCTAGGGCCCCCTCCTTGGCCCTCGCTTTGCTCAAAAGCCACAATGAGCTGAGGAGCACGAATGTGTTCAACGGGTTCCCAGTTCCTGTCCTCTGGACCATGACCCTTCCAGTCCACCAGAGAGTACTTTTAGCCTTTTACCACCTTGCTCCCAACAATGGCGTTCACCTCATAACCGTCCATAGACGAGTCCGATGTCCCGGCAGATGACTCGGAAAACTAGGTCATGTGAACAGGTTTTAGGAGGGACACATGAAAGGTGTCAGTGATACCTAGGCATGGAGAAAGGGCCAGACGATAGACCACAGGGTTAACTTGTTCCAGGACCTTGAAGGGACCTATATAGTGAGGCACAAACTTACTGGACTCAACTCGCAGCCTGATATTATGGGCGGAGAGCCACAATAAGTCACCAGGAGCAAAAGTCAAGGCGGGACGCAGGTGTGCATCGGCAGAAACCCTCATTCTCTCCTTGGAGGCCTGGATGGCATCCTGTGTGCGGTCCCAAATGTCACGTGCCTCCACCACCCAGTCTGCCTAGAGTCGGTGGAGGACATGAGCATGATCACAGGAACCCACGGATGCTGACCGTAGTTAAGGAGGAATGAGGTTTGCCCAGTGGAATCGGCTACGCCGTTGTTCAGCGGAAACTCCACCCACGGTAGCAAGAATGCCTAGTCATCCTGTCTGGCTGAAACAAAATGTAGCAAATACGTGACCAGGGACTGGTTGGCCCTCTCTACCAACCCATTCGTCTCAGGATGGTCAGATGAAGAGAGATTCAACTCAATGCTGAGTAGGTCACAAAGCGCTCTCCAGAACTGAGACGCAAACTGGAGACCCCGGTCACTGACAATTTTGTCAGGCATACCGTGTAGGCACAAAACATGCTAAATGAACAATGTTGCCAAGACCCAAACAGAGGGTACCCACGGAAGTGGCACCAGGTGCACCATTTTGGAAAAATGGTCGGAGACTACCCAGATGACTGTGCAGCTATGGGACTTGGGTAAGCCCACCACAAAGTCCATCCCAACCATTTCACAGGTCGCGTCTGCCACCGGCAGGGGGTAAAGTAGCCAAGGAGGCCATTGTCGAGAAGACCTATTCTTGGCGCAGGAAACACACACCCAAATATAGTCTCCGACATCACGGCCGTATGAGGCCACCAGTACATCCTCGCCAGAAGCTCAGATGTCCTCTTGGTCCCAAAATGTCCACCCACCCTGGATGAGTGAGCTCAAGAGAGAACCTCCGGTCGCAAATTAGGTGGCACAGATTTAAGCGAAACCAGGGCCACGGTCCTCAGGCTCTCAGAAGGGACAATTAACCAAGGTTCCTCTGATGATGATGATAATGATGATGATACTACGGAGCGGGAGAGAGCGTTCTTTTCCCCGGATAGAAAACAGAGGGTGAAATGGAACCAGGAGAACAGGGATCATCTAGCCTGGTGAGAATTTAGCCGCTGGGCAGTTTGTAAGTACACCAAATTCTTGTAGTCGGTGTAGACTTGGAAGGGAAAATGAGCCCTCTCCAGGATGTGTCTCCACTCTGAGAAGGCTAACTTCATAGCTAGCAATTCCCTGTCCCCGATGGAATAATTTTTCTCCGCCGGTGTGAAGGTCTTGGAGAAAAAGAAGCAAGGATGCTTCCGACCTTGAGCATCCTTTTGTAACAGGACTGCTCCTGCACCAACAGATAAGGCATCCACCTCCATTATAAATGGTTTATTTACATCGGAGCGATGTAAAATGGGAGCGCTAGCAAAGTGGGACGTGATAGCGAGAAAGGCCTTGGAGACCGCCTCTGACAACAATTTGAGATTTGCTCCCTTCTTGGTGAGGGCTACCAAGGGAGCTACCAAAGTTGAGAAGTGGAGAATGAACTGGCGACAATAGTTAATGAACCCCATAAAGCACTGCACCACTTTGAGCGAATGGGGTTCCTGCCGATCCATCACCGCCTGTAATTTGGCAGGATCCATGGCCAATCCCTGGGTGGAGATGATATAGCCCAGGAGAAGCAAGGACTCCTGCTCAAGCACACAATTCTCCAACATGGCATAGAGGGAGTTTGCCCGTAGGAGGTCAAAGACTTTGCAAACATCTCTCCGGTGGGAGTCTACATCTGGAGAGTAGATGAGGATATCATCCAGATAGACTACGATCGAGGTGGTGAGCATGTCCTGGAAGATATCATTTACACAGTCCCAGAAAACGTCAGGGGCATTACAGAGCCCGAAGGGCATCACCAGATACTGGCAGTGGTGTTAAATGCCGTCTTCCATTCATACCCCTCACAGATGCGAATCAGGTTGTAAGTACCCAGCAGATCAAGTTTAGTAAAAAGCATCGCTCACCGCAACCTATCAAATAGCTCAGATATCAGGGGCAGAGTGTACTTGTTCTTAACGGTGATGGTGTTAACACCCCTGTATTCTATGCAAGGATGTATTTCTCCATTCTTCTTCACGAAGAAGAACCCCGTCCCTGCCGCTGACATTGATATCCTAATGAATCCTCTTGCCAGATTTTCCTGGATGTATTGTGTCATTGTCTCCATCTCCGGGAGAGATAGTACATAGACTCGACCCCGGGGAGGCTCAGAACCAGGCAAGAGGTCAATAGGGCAGTCAGGCGGTGAGGCGGAAGGGTCTCCACAGGCTTCTTGGAGAACACATCCACATAGGGCAAATGGTGTTTGGGGAGAGAGGAAAGATCTGTGGGTACCTTTGTAGTAGCAACCTGAACGCACTCCCTCTGACATCTATCCTCACAGGATTCACTTCATCCCAGAATTCTCTCTGTGGATCACTATATGAGGTAGCATAGCCATGGTATCCCTAAGAGGACCTCATCAGTTCCCTTGGGAATGACTAGCAGGGAGATGATCTCCTGATGGGATGGAGACATGGATAGAGTAAATGGAATGGTCTGATGAGTTATCTGTGAGGGCAGTGTCGACCCATTTACCACTCATGCGGTCACTGGTTTGGCAAGCATCACCAGAGGAACTGCGTGCCGTTGGGCGAAGACAGCAGAAATAAAGTTGCCCTCCACCCCGGAATCCACACAAAGCTCTACCGTATGAGTGGATGGGCCAATGGTAATTGTCCCCTTGAAGGACAATTTGGAGAAAAGCTTCTCTGTGTCTAGTGTCTAGTGAACATCCTCCTACGGTCACTAAATGGGGATGTTTTGCCGACCGCTGAGGACATCTGGGGGCAAGATGTCCTGACTGCCGGAAGACATGACAGACCTTGAGTACACGAGTGGTTTGGGACTTAGATCCTGCTCCTGACACCTCCATGGCCCCATGTGGTTTGGACACCTGGACCGGAGATTCCAGAGGTTTGGCGAAGGGGGAGCTAGCCGAAACCTCTGCCTACACTGGGTTCGCTCCAACCTTCGCTTACTAAAACGAAGGTCGGTGGGAGTTGACACCGCTATTAGCTCCTCCAGAGTGGCAGGAATCTCCCTAATGGCCAAAACATCTTTCACATGGTCAGCCAGTCCCCTCCAAAATACAGGAATATGTCCGGATGTGGATGGCAAAATGGCTGACCATGGACGAGCCCTGTGTCAGTGCCAACAGTTGGAGCACCTTATCATGGGTGACTTGAGGTCCCAAAAAGACCAGTTTCAGAGTGCTCAGGAACCGTGGAGCACTCTGCACCACATGCTCATCACACTCCCATTCAGCATTATCTTATATACAGTATTCTTTAATTATACAGTATTTAATATTGCTGGATTACATATCGGATTTAAATCTGGACTTATTTGTTTAAAATTTCTCTATATGCTTCTATGCTTATGTTCCATTTTTGAAACTCCAGTACTGTACATAATTACTTTATATATTTAGTTTACCTGTATTTGTTATATATATAAATTTGTTGTATACTATTTGTCTTAAACTATTTTCTTTTCCTTTTTAGTACCCCATGATTAAGATCCGGGAGGATCGAAACGTTGGGTATCTAGGCTATACTGTATATAATGTTTTCTGTATGGGCACGTATTTTCTGGACTGGATGACTGTAAATAAACTCTCGACTTTTGCATAATATCAAATTTGAGTGTGCGGTGAATTATATCTCTCACTTCTATTCGACCACTGGCATCCATATCTTCACTCCACGACACAGACAGTGCCTCTGCTTTCTACAATGCCACTCTCGCATCAGCTATTGACATGGTCGCCCCTCTCGTTCATGGCAGAATGCGACGTACCAACAGACAACCCTAGCACAATAACACCACTAAAAAGCTCCGACAAGTGTCCAGAGCTGTAGAGCGGCATTGGAAGAAAACAAATTCGCAAGACGACTTCACTGCATTCAAACAGGCAACACTCGCTTTCAAATCTGCCCTCACCTCTGCTAAACAGGCCTACTTCACAACCCTCGTATCTTCCCTATCCTACAACCCAAAACAGTTATTCAAAACTTTCAACTCCCTCCTGTGCCCACCACTGCCCCCTCCAACCTCCCTCATCTCTGCTGAGGACTTTGCCACACACTTCAAAAATAAGTTCGACCAAACAAGGTAAGTCTTCATTGTTCAACAACCACAACCCCTTTGTATACCAGACCAATGTCCAAACCCCATGACCTCCCTCTCCAACATCACTGAAGGGGACTTTAATCGTCTCTTCTCCAAATTGCACCTCACAACTTGTGCACTTGATCCCATCCCATCCCACCTCCTCCCCAACTTCACCACCACACTTATCATGCCTATTCTTAAAAAGTCAACCCTCGACCGAACCGCTATGTCCAGCTATTGCCCAATATCACTGCTCCCATTCGCTTCCAAACACCTGGAGCTGCACGTCCACGCTGAACTTTCCTGACACCTCAAATCTAACTTGCTCTTTGACAATCTACAATCTGGTTTCCACCCCCATCAATCCACTAAGACAGCCCTGACCAAAATTACTAATGACCTACTTATAGTTCATACTCCTGCTTCTAGACCTGTCCTCTGCTTTCGATACAGTTGACCACTGCCCCCTACTACAGATCCTCTCCTCCTTTGGCATCAAAGACCTTGCCCTATCCTGGATCTCCTCATACCTTTCCAACTGCACATTCAGCGTCTCCCACTCCCACACTACCTCCTCATCCCATCCTCTCTCTGTTGGAATGCCCCAAGGCTCTGTTCAAGGACCCCTACTCTTCTCAATTTATACCCTTGGCCAGGGTCAACACATAAAGTCCCATGGATTCCAGTACTACCTTTATGCTGAGGACACTCAGATCTACCTCTCTGGTGCAGACGTCACCTCTCTGCTGTCCAGAATCCCGGAGTGTCTATCAGCCATATCCTCCTTCTCCTCTCACTTCCTCAAGCTCAATGTGGACAAATATGAACTCATCATCTTTCCTCCATATCACAGAGCTTCCTTACCTGACCTATCTATCACAATTAATGACATCACGCTTTCCCCAGTACCAGAAGTCCGCTGCTTCGGACTAACCCTTGACTCTGCCCTGTCCTTCAAACTGCACATCCAAACTCTTTCTACCTCCTGTCACCTCCAGCTCAAAAATATTTCCAGAATCCATCCTTTCCTCAACCCTCAATTTACTAAAATGCTTGTGCATGCCCTCATCATCTCCCGCCTCGACTACTGCAACATCGTTTTATGTGTTCTCCCTGCTAACACCCTTGCACCTCTCCAGTCCTTCCTTATCTCTGCTGCCCGACTAATTCATCTTTCTCCTCGCTACTCCTCCGCTTCTCCGCTCTGCAAATCTCTTCACTTGCTCCCATTCTCTCAACGTATCCAGTTCAAATTACTAATACTGACCTACAAGCCCATCTATAACCTGTCTTCCTCATATGTCTCTGAACTAATCTCCCGATACCTTCCCTCACATAATCTCCGGTCATCCCAAGACTTCTTTTTCTCCTCCACACTTATTCGCTCCTCACCCAACCACCTTCAAGACATCTCGCGAATAACCCCATCCTCTGGAATTCTTTGCCCCAACATGTCCACTATCAACCACATTTGGATCCTTCAGACGGAACATGAAAACTCACCTCTTCAAGAAAGCATACAGCCTGCAATGACCCCACTACCTCCTCACCACAACTGGAGATATCACCTCAACCAACACCGGAACTGCTGCAACCCACCAACCTACTGTCTCCTTCCCCACCATCCTGTAGCATGTAAGCCCAAAAGGGCAGGGTCCTCTCCCCTCTGTATCAGTCTGTCATTGTAAGTTTGTGTGCTGTAAGTGATATCTGTAATTTGCATGTAACCCCTTCTCATGTACAGCACCATAGAATCAATGGTGCTATATAAATAAATAATAATAATACAGGGGTGGCAGTGGACAAACTAATTGCAGCTACACTAGCAGCCTGAACAGCTACTGCAGTAACATCCACAGCTGAGGTTGTACATTCAAGAGCTGACAACCTGCCATCCAGCTGCTGGATGTACCGCTGTAGTCGCTGTTCATCTGCCATTACTAGCCAGACCCTTGCACTAGTATAATGTTAGGGCTGGCGGAATGCACCAATTAATATAAGGATGGTAATAAGGTGCGTTTGCAGCCCGGGGTCCACCGTGCAGAGATATTAACTTCTGCTCGGTAATGGCGGACACAAAACGGCGGTATCGCACTGGAAACACGTGGGTTAATCGCCACCCAGTGTTTAGTAGCAACTGTCTCTGTTGCTTCACAGAGCCACAGAAATGCATAACACAGGGCACAGCTGAGTCAGTGCTAGTGTACAGTCACAAGACTCTGTCCCAAGGACGCGGGGTAAGAGTCTCTCTAGACCCACTAAGTGCACGACGTCATACCTGCGAACGCCAGTAATAGACGCTGGCTACTGTGGAGTGCAGACCAAGTGCACAGTGGCATACAGGCAAAGCCAATACTTGGTGCTGAAGCTAGGACCTGACTCTGCCTCCTACCTGCACTATCAGCCTAGGTACTACCTGGCAAGGCTGATCAACACATGCGTACCAAGGGTAGGGGTTTCATAATGAGTCATTCATACGTGTATACAACACTCACTCCAAATGATCTATACTAGCACATGGCCGTGCGATCCTTTTATAACCACAGCCTTCCAGAACCTTGCTGATGGCCCAATCTGAGCTGCTTGAGGACCTGAGCAAGTGATCTCTGACCACCAATGAGCGGTTGTCTCCCATGCATGCTCAGAAGAAGAAAAGCAGGATTTAGTCCCAGCAGTGTCTGCTCGCTGCTGACTAATGCTGGATGCTATAGCTGAACCTGGGGCAGCAGCAGCAACCAGACGCATAGCATTAGCCTGAGCAAGATGCTGGGACCGATGTCTCTGCTGAGCAGGAACCTAAGCGGCTGAAAAAGAATGAAAGACCGCAGAGGACATGGCTTGAGACTCCCCCTGTGCAGCAGCGGGAACTCGACACCTATCATGGGCAGCTAGGGTTTTTGCAATCAATTCAAGGTCTTTCATATGATGAGAATTTGTAAAATTGGGCTTATTTAGCTAAATATATTTGTGGTAAGTAGTGTTGAACATTCCGATACTGCAAATATCAGGTATCGGCCGATATTCGCTGTATCGGAATTCCGATACCGAGTACCGATATTTTTTCTATATCGGATACCAGAATCGGAAGTTCCCGTAATGCAATGAGCCCGCTCGATTTGATTCAGCTAATGGGAATCCTCAGAAATGTGGGCACATCCTGTTAGGCATGTAGGCATGTTAACTATTGGCATGGCTGTGATTGGCTGTTTAAATGATGTCATCATGATGCGCGGTCTGTGCGCATCATGATGCGCGGTCAGTGCGGGCCTGCCGGTGGTCTGTACGTGCCTCTCGGGAGCCTGTGCCGGCTGTCGGTGGTCTGTGCCGGCTGCCGGTGGTCTGTACGGGCCTCTCGGGGGCCTGTGCGGGCAGTCGGTGGTCTGTGCCGGCTGCCGGGGGCCTGTGCCGGCTGCCGGTGGTATTGTGTGTGTGTGCAGGCATTGTCCGATGGGACTACAAGTCCCATCAGGCGATGCCTGCTACACTGACAGTGATTGACACATTAGCCAATGATGGGACAGTAGTAGTCCCATCATCCGGCTAATGTGTTGAATGTAAAAAAAAAATATGTATATATATATACATACTACATACATACTACATACATACTTCATATATACTGCATTCATACAACATACATACAACATACATACTACATAGAGTTGAGCGACTTTTGGTTTTTTAGGGTCGAGTTTCGTTTCATGAAACCCGACTTTTCCAAAAGTCGGGTCGAGCAAAATCGGCCGACTATAGGGAAAAGTCGGGGGTTCGACCGAAACACGAAACCCAATGTAAGTCAATGGGAAATTAAAGTCGGCAGTGAGAGGAGGACAGGAAACACACCTACAGTGCCCATTTGAATGCCAAAAGCATCAATTCTTATTACTTAAGCTTGTCAACCTTAATTTACTTCATAATACTAGTTACTCACAGAGCAATGGGGGTTATTTGGCTACAGTTGTGGGGGGGGTAGGGCTGGCTCCAGGTTTTTGTGGGCCCAGGGCCAAAGAGCGCCCCTTTAACACATACCACAACTCATGATGCTCCGATACGGCAGAGAAATAGCAGTATAGTAAAATGAAAAATACTTCACTTCTTACATCTCATGACTAGAGTTGAGCGAAACGGGTCGAAAAATTTCAAAAGTCACCGACTTTTGGCAAAGTCGGGTTTCATGAAACGAAACCCGACCCTAGGATGAGGTCGGCCACGAGGTCGGTGACTTACGTGCCAAAGTCGCGTTTCAAAAGTTTGTATTGCGCTCCTTTTTCAGCCAATCAGGATCCACGGACACTGTGGGCAACGTGATGACATAGGCAGGGGTCACCACCATCTTTCAGAAGGGCATGCAAGTGATTGGCTTGCTTTGGTGGGCGTCACAGGGGTTATAAAAGGGCATGCACGCCGATCGCCATCTTACTTCTGCCGATCTTAGCATAGGGAGAGGTTGCTGATTCTGTAGGGAGAGCGTTAGGCAGGGAAGAAGAAAAAAAAACTGCTTCTGCTGCTAGCGATTTTGCCTGTACAACACACCAGTCACTGTGTGTGCAGTGCAAGGGGACGATATATTGTGGTGGATCAGCGGTTTTGGTAGTTAGGCTGCCTTCTAAGGCTTCCTTACAGCTGCATTGCCGTATACCCACTGCTCTGCAAACTGCTTTTTTAAAAGCAATCCCAATTTTTTTTTTGTCCTGGTGAGGTACTGAGCGTGCATTTTTTCACACCATACAGCGGTGTACGCTCCTCACACAGTACCGTGTAACGGCTGTTATCACAGCCACAGTGAAGCTATCTGTGTGTCACTGTGGAAGGATAAGTGGAGGACTTGTTTCGTTCTTACAGACCTACACTCTAGGGAGATTCCTATTCTGCCCAATTCTACATACACCTTGTAGTTTGTGATACACTAGCCAATTTCTGCCTGTGACATAGCGCTCTGATATTCAGTGGGCCTCACACAATCCAAAAGTGTCCAGTGTCCACTAGTGTGTGCAGAAATTCAAAATCTCCGTTATCCTCTAGTGACATTTTTCACACCTGTGCCATCGAGCCTGTGACATAGCGCTCTGATATTCAGTGGGCCTCACACAATCCAAAAGTGTCCAGTGTCCACTAGTGTATGCAGAAATTCAAAATCTCCGTTATCCTCTAGTGACATTTTTCAAACCTGTGCCATCGAGCCTGTGACATAGCGCTCTGATATTCAGTGGGCCTCACACAATCCAAAAGTGTCCAGTGTCCACTAGTGTGTGCAGAAATTCAAAATATCCCTTATCCTGTAGGCACTTTTTTCACACCTGTGCCATCGAGCCTGTGACATAGCGCTCTGATATTCAGTGGGCCTCACACAATCCAAAAGTGTCCAGTGTCCACTAGTGTGTGCAGAAATTCAAAATCTCCGTTATCCTCTAGTGACATTTTTCACACCTGTGCCATCGAGCCTGTGACATAGCGCTCTGATATTCAGTGGGCCTCACACAATCCAAAAGTGTCCAGTGTCCACTAGTGTGTGCAGAAATTCAAAATCTCCCTTATCCTGTAGTCACTTTTTTCACACCTGTGCCATCGAGCCTGTGACATAGCGCTCTGATATTCAGTGGGCCTCAAACAATCCAAAAGTGTCCAGTGTCCACTAGTGTGTGCAGAAATTCAAAATCTCCCTTATCCTGTAGTCACTTTTTTCACACCTGTGCCATCGAGCCTGTGACATAGCGCTCTGATATTCAGTGGGCCTCACACAATCCAAAAGTGTCCAGTGTCCACTAGTGTATGCAGAAATTCAAAATCTCCGTTATCCTCTAGTGACAATTTTCACTCCTGTGCCATCGAGCCTGTGACATAGCGCTCTGATATTCAGTGGGCCTCACACAATCCAAAAGTGTCCAGTGTCCACTAGTGTGTGCAGAAATTCAAAATCTCCCTTATCCTGTAGTCACTTTTTTCACACCTGTGCCATCGAGCCTGTGACATAGCGCTCTGATATTCAGTGGGCCTCACACAATCCAAAAGTGTCCAGTGTCCACTAGTGTGTGCAGAAATTCAAAATCTCCGTTATCCTCTAGTGACATTTTTCACACCTGTGCCATCGAGCCTGTGACATAGCGCTCTGATATTCAGTGGGCCTCACACAATCCAAAAGTGTACAGTGTCCACTAGTGTGTGCAGAAATTCAAAATCTTCGTTATCCTCTAGTGACATTTTTCACACCTGTGCCATCGAGCCTGTGACATAGCGCTCTGATATTCAGTGGGCCTCACACAATCCAAAAGTGTCCAGTGTCCACTAGGGTGTGCAGAAATTCAAAATCTCCATTATCCTCTAGTGACATTTTTCACACCTGTGCCATCGAGCCTGTGACATAGCGCTCTGATATTCAGTGGGCCTCACACAATCCAAAAGTGTCCAGTGTCCACTAGTGTGTGCAGAAATTCAAAATCTCCCTTATCCTGAAGTCACTTTTTTCACACCTGTGCCATCGAGCCTGTGACATAGCGCTCTGATATTCAGTGGGCCTCACACAATCCAAAAGTGTCCAGTGTCCACTAGTGTGTGCAGAAATTGAAAATCTCCGTTATCCTCTAGTGACATTTTTCACACCTGTGCCATCGAGCCTGTGACATAGCGCTCTGATATTCAGTGGGCCTCACACAATCCAAAAGTGTCCAGTGTCCACTAGTGTGTGCAGAAATTCAAAATCTCCCTTATCCTCTAGTGACATTTTTCACACCTGTGCCATCGAGCCTGTGACATAGCACTCTGATATTCAGTGGGCCTCACACAATCCAAAAGTGTCCAGTGTCCACTAGTGTGTGCAGAAATTCAAAATCTCCCTTATCCTGTAGTCACTTTTTTCACACCTGTGCCATCGAGCCTGTGACATAGCGCTCTGATTTTCAGTGGGCCTCACACAATCCAAAAGTGTCCAGTGTCCACAAGTGTCTGCAGAAATTCAAAATCTCCCCTGTGCTATAGACACCTTGTACCTTGTTTTACATTACTATATAGTTTGTTGGATTTTGTCTACATTTCTACAAAAAATGAGGAAGGCTGGTGGAAGAGGCCGTGGAATTGGGCGGGGGTTGGCAGCTGGTAATGATGGTGCTGGTGGTGGATCTGATGGTAGTGGCAAAAGCAAAATAGGACCGAATGCAGGAGGTGTTGAGCCTGCGTCATCATCTGGCTCCACAAGGCCTCGAAGGCTTAGTTTTCTAGGAGTTGGCAAACCGCTTTTAAAGCCAGAGCTTCAGGAAAAAGTTTTGTCTTACATTGCTGACTCAGCCTCCAGCTCTATCGCCTCCTCTTCTGAAGTTGTAAAAAATAAAAGCACTGAGCCGTCATTGGAGGCTCATGTTCATGAACCACACCTTTCCTTGTGTCCTTCACCCCAACCAAGATTGAAGGATGACGCAGGCCATACTACTGATTACTCCATGGAGCTGTTTTCACATACCATGCCTGGATTATCAAGTGAAATGGTGAATTACCCAGGCCAAGATGAATCTGACATGGAGTGCACTGATGCACAGCCGCTGATAGATGATTCTGCTGGTACATTCACTCAGAGCACTACATTGTCCTCGCAGTGTACAGAGCCAGATTCTGACCCTGATGAGACTCAGGTGCCCCTTCCCGCACACTATACCACCATACACGGTGACACAGAGGAAGGTGCACATGACATTGAAGAGGAGGTGATGGATGACCCAGTTGTTGACCCAGATTGGCATCCATTGGGGGAAGAGGGTGCTGCTTCCAATAGCTCAGATGAGGAGCATCCACAGCAGACATCGACATCGCAACAGCTGTTATCTGGCAGGCCCGGAGCACTCCAAAGACAGGTTCCAAAAATCAAAAGAGTTGCTGGACAGCTTGTCCAGAGGGTCAAAAGATCACAGCGTGCTAGGCCGCAAAATGTCTGCCAAAGTAGGAAGAGTGCAGTGTGGCACTTTTTTGAACAAAATCCTCATGATCAGGCCAAGGTTATCTGTAAGAATTGCGCAAGGACCTTTAGCCGAGGGAAAAATCTGAAAAATTTGAATACCAGTTGCATGCTTAGATATTTAACCACCATGCACTTTCAAGTGTGGACACAACACCAAACCTCAAGTGCCACATGTGCAACTGATCACAAAGAAGGTAGTCAGCAACGCTACATTGTTTCCCCCACTGTAAGCCCACCGGTTAGCACAGCAGCAAATGTTGAGGTGTCGTTGCAAGGCCACAGCAGTCAGGGAATCCCACTGTTATATCAACGAAATACTGAATCTAGGCCATCAGAAAGAACACCAACTCCATCACCATCATCAACCCTCTCTCAGTCCGCCCTGTCCACCGTTACTTCCACCATATGCAGCTCTCAAGTCCAGCTCACCCTCCCAGACACTATGAGTAGGTCAAGAAAGTACTCAGTCTCTCATCCACGTACACTGGGTTTGAACGCCCACATTGCCAAACTAATCTCGTTTGAGATGATGCCCTATCGGTTGGTGGAAAGCGCAGCTTTCCGCGAACTCATGGCCTATGCAGTTCCACGCTATGACCTACCCAGTCGCCACTTCTTCTCTCGCAAAGCCATCCCTGCCCTCCACCATCATGTAAAAGACCGCATTGTCCATGCACTCAAGCAGTCAGTGAGCGGAAAGGTGCACCCCACAATTGATGCATGGTCCAGTCGGCATGGCCAGGGCCGTTATGTGTCCATCACTGCGCACTGGGTTAATGTGGTGGATGCAGGGTCCACAGGGGACAGCGGTGGTGGGACAGTGCTGCCTAGCCCATGGTATAGGAAACAGTTGGCTGTAGGCGTTCGACCCTCCTCCTCCTCCTCCTCCTCCTCCTCCTCCAGAAGCGAAAGCTCGTCCACAGAGCGCAGTCGTACGAACACTCCATCTGCAGCTGCCACTGTTGCACACGATGTGTCCCCCTATCGAGCAGCTAGTGGAAAGCGTCAGCAGGCTGTGTTGCAGATGATGTGTTTGGGCGACAGACACACCGCCGAGGTGCTGGCCGAGTACATGAAGCGACAAACTGAGTCATGGCTGGGCAGTGTACATCTTGAGGCAGGCAAGGTAGTTAGTGATAACGGCCGTAATTTTGTGGCAGCCATAGCCCTTTCAAAACTCAGCCACATACCTTGCTTGGCTCACACCTTGAACCTGGTGGTGCAGTGCTTCCTCAAAAATTATCCGGAGTTAACAGCCCTGCTCCAGAAGGTGCGAAGACTGTGCGCGCATATCCACCGGTCGCCTGTACACTCCGTTCGTATGCAGAAGCTGCAGCGATTGCTCCACCTTCCCAACCACCGCCTCATTATCAACATTGCAACAAGGTGGAACTCCACCCTGCATATGGTGGAGCGGCTGTGCGAGCAGAGGCAGGCCATAATGCATTTGTGGGAGGATACACGGCCAGGCACTTTGAGAGCAGACATGGAGTTGACAGGTGTGCAGTGGTCGAAGCTGAAAGACCTCTGTAAAGTCCTTCAGTGTTTTGAGAAATGCACAAGGCAGGTAAGCGCAGACGACGCCATCCTAAGCATGAGCATCCCACTTATGCGTCTGCTCATGCAAACTTTGACGCACCTTAAGGAGCAGGCGTCTGCAGCCAATGTTGATGAGGAGGAAGAGGATGAGGGAATCCTTGATGACATTCAGCCATTTTCTGCTCAGGGACCTCTCCTGGACGAGGTGGAGGAAGAAGAGGAGGAGGATGATGATGGGGATGATTACTTAGGGGAGGAGGATGCATCTCGTGGGGCAAGTGAAAATGTTGGCTTGGCAAGGTCTGGTACAGGGTTTGTGCATGACTGGAGGGATGTGGATTTGCCAGAAAGTGCTCCTCCAACCAGCACTCGCAGTGCATCATTGACACCGGGAACATTGGCCCACATGTCAGATTATGCCTTGCAGATCCTAAAAAGGGACCCCGCATTGCCAAAATGATGAACGATGACGACTACTGGTTGGCCAGCATCCTGGATCCACGCTATAAAGGCAAATTACAAAACATCATGCCACAGGAGAACCTTGACCTAATATTGGCTAATAAACAAGCAACTCTGGTAAATCGGTTGCTTGAGGCATTCCCAGCACACAGCAGCGGTGATGGTTCTCACACGAGCCGTACGGGCCGGGGGCAGCTTGGCAGAGGTGTTCATGGTGCACACAGCAGAAGTGGCGTTGGAGACAGGGGTTTCATGACAATGTTGTGGACTGATTTTTCAAGTGCCGCTCACACAACTGGTAATACTGCATCGATGGAAAGTGACAGGAGACAGCAGTTGTCAACTATGGTTACAAACTACTTTTCCTCCCATATCGATGTTCTCCCACACAGGTCATTCCCCTTTGACTATTGGGCCGCTAAACTGGACACCTGGCCTGAATTGGCACAATATGCCTTACAGGAGCTCGCTTGCCCAGCTGCAAGTGTGCTATCGGAAAGAGTCTTCAGTGCAGCTGGATCAATCCTGACAGAAAAAAGGACCCGTCTGTCAACCCAAAATGTGGATGATCTAACCTTCATTAAAATGAACCATGCATGGGTTTCCAAGTATTTTGTCCCACCTTCCCCTGATGACACATAGGGTGACAGAAAAATGGCTTGCTTTGGTCCACCTCTTCCTGGGACTTGACCTATTTCGCCTTTTGCATCAGCTGAATGTCCAACATCAACATATGCCACTTTCTAAAACTCCCTAACTGTGCTGCCTCCCCCCCATGGCCGGGGTCACCACCTAGCGCACGACACCGTGCGAGTGCCGTTGCCCTGGACAGGTGGGTAGGCCGACTCTTGGGTGCGGGCACTGGCACAGGGTCCCTCATAGTGCAATCAAGTGTCTCTGACGGTGGTGGTGCACACCCGCCGTCAGACACACCGCCGTACTATGAGGGGCCCAGTGCCAGTACCGACGCCCACAAGTGGGCCCCCCTTGCTTGGGCAGGGCCCCAGCATTTGCAATCTTTACCTCTCCCTGCTCCTCCGCTGTGTAGTCTGGGCCGTCAAATCCATACTGTGCCTGACACCGTCTGAGCCTGCCTCCTGATGTATAGACATATATTTTGAATGTGTACGCTATCCATACATGTTATCTGGGGATACGGTACCCGTTCTCACCTTTGTGCAATCACGTGCAATCCATACTGGGCCTAACACCATCTGAGCCTGCCTCCTGATGTATAGACATATATTTTGAATGTGTACGCTATCCATACATGTTATCCGGGGATACGGTACCCTTTCTCACCTTTGTGCAATCACGTGCAATCCATACTGGGCCTAACACCGTCTGAGCCTGCCTCCTGATGTATAGACATATATTTTGAATGTGTACGCTATCCATACATGTTATCCGGGGATACGGTACCCTTTCTCACCTTTGTGCAATCACGTGCAAGCCATACTGGGCCTAACACCGTCTGAGCCTGCCTCCTGATGTATAGACATATATTTTGAATGTGTATGCTATCCATACATGTTATCCGGGGATACGGTACCCTTTCTCACCTTTGTGCAATCACGTGCAAGCCATACTGGGCCTAACACCGTCTGAACCTGCCTCCTGATGTATAGACATATATTTTGAATGTGTACACTATTCATACATGTTATCCGGGGATACGGTACCCTTTCTCACCTTTGTGCAATCACGTGCAATCCATACTGGGCCTAACACCGTCTGAGCCTGCCTCCTGATGTATAGACATATATTTTGAATGTGTACGCTATCCATACATGTTATCCGGGGATACGGTACCCTTTCTCACCTTTGTGCAATCACGTGTAATCCATACTGGGCGTGAGAAGGGCTGGCGAGCTGTTAAGCAAGCTACAGCACCTGTGGATTGCACACGTAAGTTTTTCATTTTTTCAGGAATGACGGTTAGGCCTAATTCCGGAACTGCGGTTGACCTGCACTTACTGGGAAATCATCGTTCGCGGGTAATAATTGTAATCAGTAGAGTTGAGCGATACCAGCCGATACTTTAAAATATCGGATCGGAATGGATCGGCCGATCTTAAAAAAAAGTATCGGTATCGCCGATTCCGATACCGGGAACCAATGCAAGTCATTGGGGCCAAAATATCGGAATTAAAAAAAACCCTTTCTTTCCTTGTAGGTTTTTTTACATTCTTCTTCTTCTTCCTTTTCTTACATTCTTCATATTCTTCTTATTCAACAATTATTATTCTACATATTCAACTTCTTCATCTTCTTCCTATTCTTCTTCATCATATTCTTGTTTGTGTCAGGCATTCCTGTAGTTGTTATCTAGAAAAGTTAGAAGTTTACACCTTCCGTTCTGCCTGTCACAAAAGATTTACAACAGGATTTGTCCACGTTCAGTTTGGCCTGCAGTAGCAGGCCTTTTCCAGGGGCACCACGAGGAGAAACGGACTCACCCCCATACACTGCTTAGTCTTCTTCTGCTTATAAATAAGATAATATCATTTGCTCAGAGTATTAGTCTTATGCTTAGTGTTCTTCTGCTTTGTTTTTTTATGCTTCATTGTCTTCTCTCTCTTGTTGTTCTGCATCTTGGTGGTTGTCTTCCTGTTCTTTGTCCTCTTGAACCAGCTGACGGTACTGGCACCCAGAGGGGCAGCAGAAGGAACAAGAGCCAATGGCACTACCGAGGACCAGCTGACGGTGCTGGAACCCGGTTACTAAGCAGGAGGTACCTGTGCTACAAAGCACTACCAAGGACCAGCAGACGTTGCCGGAACTCGGATACCGAGATGGAGGCACCTAGGCCAAAGGCTTTGACGAGAACCAGCTGACTGTGCTGGAACCTGGAGGGGTAGCATAAGCTGTAAGAGCAAATGGAAATAGCGAGGACCAGCTGACAGTGCTGGCACCCGGAGGGGCAGCAGAAGGAATAAGAGCCAATGGCACAACCGAGGACCAGCTGACGGTGCTGGAACCCGGTTACTAAGCAGGAGGTACCTGTGCTACAAAGCACTACCAAGGACCAGCAGACGTTGCCGGAACTCGGATACCGAGATGGAGGCACCTAGGCCAAAGGCTCTGACGAGAACCAGCTGACAGTGCTGGAACCCGGAGGGGTAGCATAAGCTGCAAGAGCAAATGGAAACAGCGAGGACCAGCTGACAGTGCTGGCACCCGGAGGGGCAGCAGAAGGAATAAAAGCCAATGGCACAACCGAGGACCAGCTGACGGTGCTGGAACCCGGTTACTAAGCAGGAGGTACCTGTGCTACAAAGCACTACCAAGGACCAGCAGACGTTGCCGGAACTCGGATACCGAGATGGAGGCACCTAGGCCAAAGGCTCTGACGAGAACCAGCTGACGGTGCTGGAACCCGGAGGGGTAGCAGAAGTTACCCCTGAAAAGCAAAGTTGGCATGCCGCAAGCTGGCCGCAGTTACCGAATCACACAGTCCTACAGGGGGTGCTTTTCCTACTGGCACTACGGAACAAGCCTTTCTTACCAGAACCCGCAGTCCACATAGGAAGCACCTAAATTGCTGGCACCCTAGCCTCGGCTAACCCAACCGCAACACGACATGGCAACTTGGGGTGGCAAACTGACATTGACACTTCCCGGAAACAGCAGGCAGGGCTGGAACCAAGCTGGGCAGGAGGGAGTACCCGTGCCAAAGTCAGTTATGAGCAGCAACTGGCGATGTTGGAGCCCAGGGACAAGCACTTAGCAGGCTGAGGCCTGATGTGCTGTCAATTGGGAGGCAGCAGGACAGATTGCCATCAAAACAGCAGGGGAACAGCTGACGTTACTGAACCCCACAAACACAGGAGCTAGTGTTTTACTCTGTGAAGACGGCACTTCCGAGCAACAACTGGCTGTGTTGAAGCCCAGGGACAAGCACGGAGCAGGCTGAGGCTGCATTGAAGAAATTTTAAGATCGGTTGTAGACTTCTACTAATTTTAACCAAGCTCCACTTAGGCCTGTGGCTTCACTGATTTTCGTATTTCCCCTGTCCTCCAACCCCGCCAGTTACAGCTCCGAAGTGGCGACTGCACAATCCACACTTGTTCCTGTGTTACAGGTGTTCAGTCCATAGTTATGGGAATGTGGACAGAGCAGGCGACATTGCCGGACACACATCAGGGGATTAACTGACCGGACTGAACACCTGTAACACAGGAACAAGTGTGGATTGTGCAGACGCCACTTCGGAGCTGTAACTGGCGGGGTTGGAGGACAGGGGAAATACAAATATCAGTGATATCAGTAGTTATGGGAATGTGGACAGAGCAGGCGACATTGCCGGACACACATCAGGGGATTAACTGACCGGACTGAACACCTGTAACACAGGAACAAGTGTGGATTGTGCAGACGCCACTTCGGAGCTGTAACTGGCAGGGTTGGAGGACAGGGGAAATACAAGAGACAGTGGAGCCACAGGCCTAATTGGAGCATGGTTAAAAATCAGTAGTGGTACGACTGTGTAGGCAGCAGGAGACTTTGCCATCCACACAGCAGGGGATCAGCTGACGTTACTGAACCCCACTGAGACACGGGAGCAAGTGTCTCTTTCCGTGTGGACGGCACTTCCGAGCTACAACTGGCTGTGTTGAAGCCCAGGAAATAGGAGGGTGTAGGCAGAGGCCTACTGTCTTTGGAATGTGGTGACAGCAGGAGAGACTGCCATCCACACAGCAGGGGATCAGCTGACGTTACTGAACCCCACTGAGACACGGGAGCAAGTGTCTCTTTCCGTGTGGACGGCACTTCCGAGCTACAACTGGCTGTGTTGAAGCCCAGGAAATAGGAGGGTGTAGGCAGAGGCCTACTGTCTTTGGAATGTGGTGACAGCAGGAGAGACTGCCATCCACACAGCAGGGGATCAGCTGACGTTACTGAACCCCACTGAGACACGGGAGCAAGTGTCTCTTTCCGTGTGGACGGCACTTCCGAGCTACAACTGGCTGTGTTGAAGCCCAGGAAATAGGAGGGTGTAGGCAGAGGCCTACTGTCTTTGGAATGTGGAGACAGCAGGAGAGACTGCCATCCACACAGCAGGGGATCAGCTGACGTTACTGAACCCCACTGAGACACGGGAGCAAGTGTCTCTTTCCGTGTGGACGGCACTTCCGAGCTACAACTGGCTGTGTTGAAGCCCAGGAAATAGGAGGGTGTAGGCAGAGGCCTACTGTCTTTGGAATGTGGAGACAGCAGGAGAGACTGCCATCTCCACAGCAGGGGAACAGCTGGCAGTGCTGAACCCCACTAACACTCGAACGAATGTGTTTGGCTCTGTGGAGACGACACTTCTGAACACCAACTGACGCTGTTGGAGCCCAGGATTAGGCGAGGAGCAGGCTGGGGCCTGTTGCTTTTGGCAGGTGAAGGCAGCAGGAGACTTGCCATCTCCACAGCAGGGGAACAGCTGGCAGTGCTGAACCCCACTAACACTCGAATGAATGTGTTTGGCTCTGTGGAGACGACACTTCTTAACACCAACTGACGCTGTTGGAGCCCAGGATTAGGCGTGGAGCAGGCTGGGGCCTACTGGATTTTGGCAGGTGAAGGCAGCAGGAGACTTGCCATCTCCACAGCAGGGGAACAGCTGGCAGTGCTGAACCCCACTAACACTTGAACGAATGTGTTTGGCTCTGTGGAGACGACACTTCTGAACACCAACTGACGCTGTTGGAGCCCAGGATTAGGCGAGGAGCAGGCTGGGGCCTGTTGCTTTTGGCAGGTGAAGGCAGCAGGAGACTTGCCATCTCCACAGCAGGGGAACAGCTGGCAGTGCTGAACCCCACTAACACTCGAACGAATGTGTTTGGCTCTGTGGAGACGACACTTCTGAACACCAACTGACGCTGTTGGAGCCCAGGATTAGGCGTGGAGCAGGCTGGGGCCTACTGGATTTTGGCAGGTGAAGGCAGCAGGAGACTTGCCACCTCCACAGCAGGGGAACAGCTGGCAGTGCTGAACCCCACTAACACTTGAACGAATGTGTTTGGCTCTGTGGAGACGACACTTCTGAACACCAACTGACGCTGTTGGAGCCCAGGATTAGGCGAGGAGCAGGCTGGGGCCTGTTGCTTTTGGCAGGTGAAGGCAGCAGGAGACTTGCCATCTCCACAGCAGGGGAACAGCTGGCAGTGCTGAACCCCACTAACACTCGAACGAATGTGTTTGGCTCTGTGGAGACAACACTTCTGAACACCAACTGACGCTGTTGGAGCCCAGGATTAGGCGTGGAGCAGGCTGGGGCCTACTGGATTTTGGCAGGTGAAGGCAGCAGGAGACTTGCCATCTCCACAGCAGGGGAACAGCTGGCAGTGCTGAACCCCACTAACACTTGAACGAATGTGTTTGGCTCTGTGGAGACGACACTTCTGAACACCAACTGACACTGTTGGAGCCCAGGATTACGCATGCCGCATGCAGAGGCCAATGGGCAGCGGTTTTTATGGAGGTTGTTGACTACTACTGATTCTAACCATGCTCCACTTAGGCCTCTGGCTCCACTGTCTCTACTATTTACCCTGGCCTCCAACCCCGCCAGCTACATCTCTGAAGTGGCGTCAGCACAATCTACACTTGTTCCTGTGTTACTGGTGCTCAGTCCCGTCAGTTGATCCCCTGATGTTTGTCCGGCAAGTTCGCCAGCTCTGTCCTCATTCCCACTACTGGTTATGGGAATGTGGACAGAGCAGGAGACCTTGCCGGACACACATCAGGGGATAAACTGATGGGACTGAGCCACAGGAACACAGGAACAAGTGTAGATTGTGCTGACGCCACTTCAGAGATGTAGATGGCGGGGTTGTAGGTCAGGGTAAATAGTAGAGACAGTGGAGCCAGAGACCTAAGTTGGGCACGGTTAAAAATCAGTAGTGGTTTGAATGTTGATGGAGCTGGTGACTTTGCCGTCCACACAGCAAGGGATCAGCTGGCGTTACTGAACCCCACTAACACAGGAGCTAGTGTGTTTCTCTGTGCAGACGACACATCTGAGCGACAACTGGCTGTGTTGAAGCACAGGGATTATAGTTCAGGTGGTAGAAAAATGAACACACCAGCAGACCTGGATACAGTTGCCAACCACTAATTTAGTGTGTAAGAGGAATGGCAAAGTCTTTGGAGATCCAGGCCTTGTTCATTTTCAGAAAAGTCAGCCGGTCAACATTATCGGAAGATAGTCGCGTGCGACGGTCTGTTAGTACACCACCTGCGGCACTAAAGACACGTTCCGATAATACACTGGCAGCAGGGCAAGCCAGCACCTCCAATGCATACTGGCTAAGCTCTGGCCATGTATCCAGCTTAGAGACCCAAAACTTGAAGGGGGAAGAGCCATCTGGGAGTACAGTGACAGGGCAAGACATGTAGTCTGACACCATCTGACGGAAGCGTTGCCTCCTGCTGACTCGAGGCGTCGCTGATGGTGTAGACAATTGTGGTGGACACACAAAACTTTGCCACATTTGGGCCATAGTGGTCTTGCCTTGTGCTGCAGCGCTGCCTCTGCTCCCTCTTTGTGCAGAGTTTCCTCCACTGCCTCGACGCACAGAGCTGCTTTGTAAAGCAATAGCAACAATGCTGTCGGGTGGAATGGAAAACATTATGGACTGCACCAGTGACTCTTCGTACTCCCGCAGTTTACGCTCCCGGTTCAACGTTGGTATGAGCCTTTGTACGCTGTCCCGGTAGCGAGGATCTAGGAGGGTGTACACCCAATAATCAGCCGAGACGAGAATGTGGGCGATGCGGCGGTCGTTTCTCAGGCACTGCAGCATGAAATCAACCATGTGCTGCAGACTCCCAACTGCCAAAGAACCGCTGTCCTCTGTTTGAGGCGTGACCTCGGCCTGCTCTGCATCACCCCACCCTCGCTGTACATACTGAGTAGAGGTTTGTGTACCTCCCTCCTCTGGAGAGATGTCTTCCTCCTCCATCGACTCCTCCTCATCCTCCTCACAAAGTGTCCCCTGCCTAGGCCTTTGTGAGGAAACACGTAGCGCAGACTGTCCAGAAGCAGATGGCATTTGGGACTCCTCATCCTCCACCTCTTCCGAAACCTCATCCCTTAGTGCTTGCAGTGTTTGTTGAAGCAGGCAGATAAGGGGGACAGTCATGCTGACTAGTGCATCATCTACACTCGCCATCCGCGTGGATTCATCGAAGGCACGCAAAACGAGGCAGATGTCCTTCATAGAGGCCCACTCAATGGTGCTGAAGTGTGAACGGCGCACAGTGCGACTTGTTTGCGCCTGATGCAGCTGGTACTCCATGACTGCTGCCTGCTGCTCACACAACCGCTCCAACATATGTAACGTTGAATTCCACCGGGTGGGTAGGTCACATATGATGCGATGTTCCGGAAGGCCAAATCGTCGCTGCAGAGCAGCGAGGCGCGATCTTGCCGTGCTGGAATGCCGCAAGTGAGCGCACTCTATGCGGACCTTGTGCAACAGTGCATCAAGATCCGGATAGTCCCTCAGAAAGCTCTGCATGACCAAGTTAAGCACATGTGCCAGACATGGGATGTGTGTGAGGTTGCCTAGGCCAAGAGCTGCCACCAGATTTCTGCCATTGTCACACACTACCAAGCCCGGCTGGAGATTCGCTGGCCCAAACCACACATCGCTCTCCAGCTTGATAGCATTCCAGAGCTCCTGCGCTGTGTGGCTTCGATTCCCCAAAGAAATTAATTTGAGTACAGCCTGTTGACGTTTGGCCACGGCTGTGCTCATATCGGTCGTAACAGGCTCCTGCTCTGCTGTTTCTGAGGAACTTGAGTAGGAGGAGGAGTCTATGTGTACAGACTGGAGTCCTGCAATCCGTGGCGTTGGAAGAACACGTACAGCGCCACTCTCCAGATCTGTACCCGGCTCCACAACATTGACCCAGTGGGCAGTGAGGGAAAGGTATCGTCCCTGTCCATGGTTACTGGTCCACGCATCGGTGGTCAGGTGGACCTTGCTACTAACGGCGTTTAGTAGCGCATGTTTTATTTTGCCCTCAACATGTTTCTGCAGGGCAGGGACGGCTCGCCTGCTGAAATAAAAGCGGCTGGGCACGTTGTATTGGGGGACTGCCAATGCCATTAAGTCCCGGAAGGTGTCAGTGTCCACCAGCCTGAATGACAGCATTTCAACTGCCAGAAGTTTGGCAATGCCAGCATTCAGAGACTGTGCTCGGGGATGGTTTGCCGAGTAAGGGCGCCTTTTATCCCATGCCTGTGCTACCGATGGCTGTGATGGATGGGAACGTGCTGCTATGGGTGGAATCTGACAGGGTCTCCGGACAACAGTGGCAGAGGTTCTTCCTTGGTGATCCTGTGAGGAAGCCGAACCAGCAGTGTGTGAGCTGGAGGAAGAGGCCCCAACACGAACTGAAGAGGTGGTAGGTGGTGCTGTACATTGGCCTACGTCTTCAGGGTGTCTCTGCAACTCCAACTCGTGCTTGGTGCGCACATGTTTCCACATATTTGTGGTATTGAGGTTGCTGACATTTCTCCCTCTTTTGACTATCTGATGACACAGCTTGCATTTGACAAAGCAAATGTCATCTGCAACTGTGTCAAAAACGGACCACACACTGCAACTCTTGGGAGCGCCCGTTTTGCCTTTGGAATGAGGAATGCTCCTAACGGGTGCCGAAGTGGAGGGTACAGGCAACCAAGTCTTCCCCCTCCCTCTGCCTCCTGTTTTGGCCGGTAGGGGAATCTCTTCCTCCGAGCTGCTCCCACCACCTTCCTGTTCCTCACGCCATGATGGGTCAAGGACCTCATCATCTTCCCTCCCCTCTTCAAACAGCTGCTTCTCCGGGGTTGTCTCGCCAGCACCGTACGCACCAGAAAGTGGCAACTGAGTCTCGTCATCATCTGATGCGTACTGAGGTGTGCTGACCATAGGCACTGGCCCACTCGCCTCTTCAGATTCAGAGGGACAAAGAAGTTGCGCATCACTGCATACTCCCTCTTCTTCACATTCAGGAATGCTGCTTGGCTGGCCCCCTCTTTCCAAGCCAACAGATTCCGAGAACAGAAGTAGAGACTGTGATGGCTCCTGTCCATGTCTCTCTGACGGCCTGGGCACTTTGGCAGGTGGTGAAGAGACAGATGGTTGCTCTTCGGTGCTCTGGTCCTGAGAGGCTGTGGAAGTAATTGAAGTCGATGCGTTAGCTGCCATCCATCCGACAACGGCTTCAATTTGTTCCTCCCGCAGCAGTGGGGTACGTTGAGGTCCTACAAAGCTGCGCATAAAGGACTGTTGCCTGCTAAAACTGGGGGATGCTGATCCACTGGTGCCCGCAGCTGGCCCAGAATCCCCACGTCCTCTACCTGCAGAATCCCCACGTCCTCTCCCTGCAGAATCCCCACGTCCTCTCCCTGCTGAAACTCCACGCCCACGCGCCTTACTCCCTGCCTTCTTCATCTTGCCAGACTGCTTAAGATAGGCAGAAAAGTACAAAGGGGGGCCTTAGTGTGCTTATTTCTGAACAGCTGGTTACAGGTACAAGAAACACTAATTTTATGAAGTGTGTGTGGACTACACTTTAATAGGAGCTGATGTGGCCTACACAAGTTCCAAATGTAGTGTTTGGTGAACTTTTTTTGTGGTTTCTTTGTTGGAAACAAACTCAAACTATGTGAACAAAGAATTGAAACTGATAGTATCACCAACTTTTTGGAGCTATTACAATGCAGGCAGGTAACCTACAATGCAAAAGATGAGGCTCCAAAAAAATTCGGTAATACTAATCTGGCTGCAGCTGAAGGGCACAAGAAAGAAAAAAGACTCCTCTATCTACTCCTATATAGTGTTTGCAACCAACCAATCTAGATGGATATGGATGGATGCACACTAATAGGAGAAGAAAAAATGAGCTGCAATTAAAGAAAAATATGTGTGAGGCAGTGACGCACGCTGAGCGGCCTACAACCTGACATAGCTGCAGGACACACTACTCAGCATGAGCTGCACTCACACACAGTCAGAGACCTCTCAGACAGCCGTGAACAGTGCAGCTAAGTGGGCACTGGCACTGACAGGCTGCAGAAAGGCTCCGCTGTGTACTCCTATATAGTGTTTGCAACCACCGTAGATGGAGACGGATGGATGCACACTAATAGAAGAAAAAATGAGCTGCAATAAAAGAAAAATGTGTGAGGCAGTGACACGCTGAGCGTCCTACAACCAGACGTAGCTGCAGGACACACTACTCAGCGTGAGCTGCACTCACACACAGTCAGAGACCTCTCAGACAGCCGTGAACAGTGCAGCAAAGTGGACACTAGCACTGAAAGGCTGCAGAAAGGCTCCGCTGTCTACTACTAGTGTTTGCAACCAACGTATATGGATACGGATGGAAGCACACTAGATTGAAATTATGTAAAAAATGCAGCTCAAAAATTAAAAGCTGTATGAGGCAGCAGTGATCACACTGGGTGGCCTACAGCCTGACGTGGCTGCAGGACCCACTCCACAGCGTGAGCTGCACTCACACAGCCCTTGCAGACAGCTGTGAACACTGCTGCTAGGGCAAAGAAGGCTACAGTGGTGGTTTATGTAGCCTGGGTAAAGCACTAGATGTTTGGTGGAATCGCTATTTCTAACTGTCCCTCACAGTCTTCTACAGCAGCCTGTCCCTAACTGAATTCACAGCAGAGTGAACCAGAAATGGCGTCTGCGGTGGCTTTTATAGTGCATCATGACATCATTTCGGCAGCCAATCACAGCCATGCCAATAGTTAACATGCCTACATGCCTAACAGGATGTGCCCACACTTCGGAGGATTCCCATTGGCTTAATCAAAGCAAGCAGGCTCATAGCATGATGGGAACTTCCAATTCCGATTCCGGAATCCGATATGACAAAAGTATCGGAAGTCAGTATCGGAATTCCGATACCGCTAATATCGGTCGATACCCGATACTTGCGGTATCGGAATGCTCAACACTAGTAATCAGTGATACCCATCACTAACGTTGTTCAGCGGGTTATCTGCACCTGTAAGCGACAAACGCTGGCCTTTTCAATGTAGCGCACATGCAGCCACGGACATGTAAGGGCATGACACACCAGTTATTGGCCAATCTCATGTGCCAGAGCCTCACGTGTCCCTCTAGTAAGCCGGACTCGGACCGCGGGGCATGACGGAGTCTCGTTCGTTAACGGAATTAAGCTTGCAATGTGTGCATCTGTTCTGTAGCTGGCATGGTTGAGGTTTCCCAGGTGGAGTCGAATTTAACCGTAGGCTCCACTCCTGGTGGTGCCCTTCTGGACATTCCTTTAAGGTTCAGCTTTGCAACCATACTGCCCACGTAAAACAAACACTTTGCCTTCATGAACGCTGTTTGGAGGGTCATGACTCGTGTGAATAACGCCGCCCAATCAGTTAACCTGCTAGAGAGATCTTTCGTTGCTCCCAAGCATGACATTACTCTCCCTAGGAGGAAGGTAATGCCACTGTGGCAACCGTACTCCTGGGGGCAACACAAGTGCACTGATGCCCAGCCACTGCTTGATGAATCTGCTGGTACATTGACCCAGACCACTACATTCCCCTCGCATGCTACACGGCCTGAATCTGACCCTCATGAAACTCAGGTTACCCTTCCCATATACAGTTCCATCTTACACGGTGACAAAGAGGAAGCTGCAGATGAAAGTGCAGGTTCGGGCCACCCGCCATCAGACACACCACCGTACTATCAGGGGCCCTGTGCCAGTGCCGTCGCCAACGAGTGGGCCCCCCCTGCTTGCTCAGGATCACAGCACTTGCAAGGTTGAAATACTGTGCAGTGAGATGGAAGATGGGGACGACGAGGAGTCCAGACTAGTACAGGGATTCCCTAGCGAGGAGACTTATTTGATTGTTTTCAATGTTGGGACAGCAATTTTTGGGGAGCACTATACTCTGGAGAATGATAGATGGGGCCCACCATACACTGGAACATTCCAAAGGTGGACATCAGACACTGGAGCAGCATTTACAGGGCCCATTATACACTAGAGCATTAGAAATGGGGCCCATTATGTTTGGAGCATTATTTGGGCCCATAAGACAGTGGAGCTTCATCCATGGGGACCAACATATACTGTAGCATTATGTGGAGCTCATCATATACTGTTTCAAACATTATATGGGACCAATGATTCTGTATGAAGAAATAGATGGGCCTCGTCATGAGATGTAAAAAGTGAGGTATTTTTCATTGTACTATACCGCTATTTCTCTGCCGTATCGGAGCATGATGAGTTGTGGTATGTGTTAAAGGGGTGCTCTTTCGCCCAGGGCACATGAAAACCTGGAGCCAGCCCTACCCCCCCACAACTTTAGCCAAATACCCCCCATTTTTCAGTGCGTAACTTGTATTATGAAGTTAATTAAGGTTGACAAGCTTAAGTAAGAAGAATTGATGCTTTTGGCATTCAAATGAGCACTGTAGGTGTGTTTCCTGTCCTCCTCTCACTGCCGACTTTTATTCCCCATTGATTTACATTGGGTTTCGTGTTTCGGGATGACCCCGACTTTTCCCTATAATCGGCCGATCTTGCTCGACCCGACTTTTGAAAAAGTCGGGTTTCACGAAACGAAACTCGACCCTAAAAAACCAAAAGTCGCTCAACTCTACTCATGACTGATATCCATTTTAAATTCTCCAATACCTCCAAAAACAGACAGTATATAACTCCATACAGTATTATGGCCAGTGCTTAGTGCGCTATACAGAGTAATGAGGCCCATATATTTCTCCATATGGAATCATTGATCCCATATAATGTTTCAAACCGTATATGATGAGCTCCACATAATGCTATAGTATATGTTGGTCCCAATGGATGAAGCTCCACTGTCTTATGGGCCCAAATAATGCTCCATATATAATGGGCCCCATTTCTACTGCTCTAGTGTATAATGGGCCCTGTAAATGCTGCTCCAGTGTTTGATGTCCACCTTTGGAATGCTCCAGTGTATGGTGGGCCCCATATATCATTCACCAGAGTATAGTGCTCCCCAAAAATTGCTGTCCCAACATTGAAAACAATTACATAAGTCTCCTTGCTAGGGAATCCCTGCACTACTCTGAACTCCTTGTCGTCCCCATCTTCCATCTCACTGCACTTGGCTGTTTAGGCCCTCCCACCGGCAGAGACACTTTTGCGTACTATGCAGTGCCCTGTGCCAGTGCCATCGCCCATGAGTATGCCCTCCCACCTGCTCAAGGAGCCTGCACTTTCATCTGCACCTTCCTCTTTGTCACCTTGTAAGGTGGTTTAGTATGTGGGAAGGGGAACCTGAGTTTCCTCTGGGTCAGATTCTGGCAGTGTAGAGTGCGAGGGGAATGTAGTTGTCTGGGTCAATGTACCAGCAGCATCATCCAGCAGTGGCTGGGCCTCAGTGCACTTGTGGCGTCCCCAAGAGTACGGTCGCCACCGTGGCATTGCCTTCCTCCTAGGGAGTGTGTTGTCAAGCTTGGGAGCAACAAAGGATCTCTCTAGCAGAGAAACCAACACACAACACATTTCCCACTCCAGGCTAGCAGGGAGTCCTCTGAACCTGACTGCTCAGGAGCTGCTCTCTGTGGTCGGGAGGAGGTAAGTTAGGGCAGTCTGTGAAGGGAAGGGGAAGTGTGTGGATGTGAGAAGGTGTGAAAAATGTCACTATAGGACAGGGGAGATGTAGAATTTCTGAACACACTTGTGGACACTGTTGTATTGTGTTAGGCCCAGTGAATATCACACCACTATGTCACAGGCTCAATGTCGCAGGTGTGAAAAAGTCACCATAGGACAGGGCAGATGTAGAATTACTGAACACACTTGTGGAAACTGTTGGATTGTGTGAGACCCAGTGAATATCACACCGCTATGTCACAGGCTCAATGTCGCAGGTGTGAAAAATGTCACTAAGGGACAGGGGAGATGTAGAATTTCTGAACACACTTGTGGACACTGTGGGATTGTGTGAGGCCCAGTGAATATCACACCGCTATGTCACAGGCTCAATGTCGCAGGTGTGAAAAATGTCACTATAGGACAGGGCAGATGTAGAATTTCTGAACACACTTGTGGACACTGTTGGATTGTGTGAGGCCCAGTGAATATCACACCGCTATGTCACAGGCTCAATGTCGTAAGTGTGAAAAATGTCACTATAGGACAGGGGAGATGTAGAATTTCTGAACACACTTGTGGACACTTTTGTATTGTGTGAGGCCCAGTGAATATCACACCGCTATGTCACAGTCTCAATGTCGCAGGTGTGAAAAATGTCACTATAGGACAGGGGAGATGTAGAATTTCTGAACACACTTGTGGACACTGTTGGATTGTGTGAGGCCCAGTGAATATCACACCGCTATGTCACAGTCTCAATGTCGCAGGTGTGAAAAATGTCACTATAGGACAGGGGAGCTGTTGGATTGTGTGAGGCCCAGTGAATATCACACCGCTATGTCACAGTCTCAATGTCATAGGTGTGAAAAATGTCACTATAGGACAGGGGAGATGTAGAATTTCTGAACACACTTGTGGACACTGTTGAATTGTGTGAGGCCCAGTGAATATCACACCGCTATGTCACAGGCTCAATGTCGCAGGTGTGAAAAATGTCACTATAGGACAGGGGAGATGTAGAATTTCTGAACACACTTGTGGACACTGTTGGATTGTGTGAGGCCCAGTGAATATCACACCGCTATGTCACAGTCTCAATGTCGCAGGTGTGAAAAATGTCACTATAGGACAGGGCAGATGTAGAATTTATGAACACACTTGTGGACACTGTTGGATTGTGTGAGGCCCAGTGAATATCACACCGCTATGTCACAGGCTCAATGTCGTAGGTGTGAAAAATGTCACTATAGGACAGGGGAGATGTAGAATTTCTGAACACACTTTTGGACACTGTTGGATTGTGTGAGGCTCAGTGAATATCACACCGCTATGTCACAGGCAGAAATTGGCTAGTGTATGACAAACTACAAGGTGTATATAGAATTGGGTAGAATAGGAATCTCCCTAGAGTGTAGGTCTGTAAGAACGGAACAAGTCCTCAACTTATCCTTACAGAGTCACACACAGATAGCTTCTCTGTGGCCGTGATAACAGCCGTTACACGGTACTGAGAGAGGAGCGTGCACGTACACCGCTGTCCGGTGTCCGTAAAATTGTCAAGCTCCGTGTTTTTTAAGTATAAGGACTGACACACGCTGTCTCTCTATAGTTTTGAATGTGACCAAACAGCAAATATACTTAACTGTTTGAAAACCAGACAAAACTAGAAGGTGGAGGTCTGTAAGAACGGAACATGTCCTCGACTTATCCTTACAGAGTCACACACAGATAGCTTCATTGTGGCCGTGATAACAGCCGTTACACGGTACTGTGTGAGGAGCGTACACCGCTGTATGGTGTGAAATAATGCACGCTCAGTACCTCACCAGAACAAAAAAAAAATTTGGATTGCTTTTAAAAAAGCAGTTTGCAGAGCAGTGGGAAAACAGCAATGCAGCTATCAGGAAGCCTTATAAGGCAGCCTAACAACCAACACAGCTGATCCAGCAAAACATAGCCTCCACTTGCACTGCACACACAGTGACTGGTGTGTTGTACAGGCGAAATCGCTAGCAGCAGAAGCAGTTTTTGGTGTCTTCTTCCCTGCCTAACGCTCTCCCCACAGAATCAGCAGCAGCAGCAGCTCTCCCTATTCTGAGATCAGCATGAGTAACATGGCGGTCAGCATGCACGCCCTTTTATTCCCCCTGTGACGCCCCCCAAAGCAAGCCAATCACTTGCATGCCCTTCTGAAAGATGGTGGTGACCCCTGCCTATGTCATCACATTGCCCACAGTGTCCGTGGATCCTGATTGGCTGAAAGAGGGCGGAAAACAAACTTTTGAAACGCGACTTTGGCGCTAAAGTCGCCGACCTCGTGGCCGACCTCATCCTAGGGTCGGGTTTCGTTTCATGAAACCTGACTTTACCAAAAGTCGGCGACTTTTGAAATTTTTCAACCTGTTTCGCTCAACTCTAATACTACATATATACTACATTCATACAACATACATACTACATATATACTACATAAATACTACATTCATACAACATACATATATACTACATACTACATACATACTACATATATACAAAGAGGGTAGTGTAAAAAAATGTAAACATCCTATGGGACAATGTAATGAATAATATGTCATAAGTGACCATAATGAATGTCCACATATATTTATAACATTGGACTGTCAGAGACCAATTGCCAAGACTCATAAAGAAGGGGGGGGGGACGAATCCAAAAAGGCAACAAAAGGTCATGGTGAAAAAATATTTTATTAAGCTAGCTATTTGTTTCCTGCAATTCCACTTAATAAAATATTTTTTCACCATGTCCTTTTGTTGCCTTTTTGGATTCGTCCCTCCCCCCCTTCATACATACTACATATATACTACATTCATACAACATACATACATACTACATACATACTACATATATACAACATTCATGCAACATACATATATACAACATGCAGTTGTGGTCAAAAGTATTGACACCCCTGCAATTCTGTCAGATAATACTCAGTTTCTTCCTGAAAATGATTGCAAACAAAAATTCTTTGTTATTAATATCTTCATTTAATTTGTCTTAAATGAAAAAATACAAAAGAGAATGAAGCAAAAAGTAAAACATTGATTATTTCACACAAAACTCCAAAAATGGGCCAGACAAAAATATTGGCACCCTCAGCCTAATACTTGGTTGCACAACCTTTAGCCAAATTTACTGCGACCAACCGCTTCCGGTAACCATCAATGAGTTTCTTACAATGCTCTGCTGGAATTTTAGACCATTCTTCTTTGGCAAACTGCTCCAGGTCCCTGATATTTGAAGGGTGCCTTCTCCAAACTGCCATTTTTAGATCTCTCCACAGATGTTCTATGGGATTCAGGTCTGGACTCATTGCTGGCCATCTTAGAAGTCTCAAGTGCTTTCTCTCAAACCATTTTCTAGTGCTTTTTGAAGTGTGTTTTGGGTCATTGTCCTGCTGGAAGACCCATGACCTCTGAGGGAGACCCAGCTTTCTCACACTGGGCCCTACATTTTGCTGCAAAATTTGTTGGTAGTCTTCAGACTTCATAATGCCATGCACACGGTCAAGCATTCCAGTGTCAGAGGCAGCAAAGCAACCCTAAATCATCAGGGAACCTCCACCATGTTTGACTGTAGGGACCGTGTTCTTTTCTTTGAATGCCTCTTTTTTTGTCCTGTAAACTCTATGTTGATGCCTTTGCCCAATAAGCTCTACTTTTGTCTCATCTGACCAGAGAACATTCTTCCAAAACGTTTTAGGCTTTTTCAGGTAAGTTTTGACAAACTCCAGCCTGGCTTTTTTATGTCTCGGGGTAAGTAGTGGGGTCTTCCTGGGTCTCCTACCATACGGTCCCTTTTCATTCAGACGCCGACGGATAGTACGGGTGGACACTGTTGTACCCTCGGACTGCAGGGCAGCTTGAACTTATTTGGATGTTAGTCGAGGTTCTTTATCCAACATCCGCACAATCTTGCGTTTAAATCTCTTGTCAATTTTTCTTTTCCGTCCACATCTAGGGAGGTTAGCCACAGTGCCATGGGCTTTAAACTTCTTGATGACACTGCGCACGGTTGACACAGGAACATTCTGGTCTTTGGAGATGGACTTGTAGCCTTGAGATTGCTCATGCTTCCTCACAATTTGGTTTCTCAAGTCCTCAGACAGTTCTTTGGTCTTCTTTCTTTTCTCCATGCTCAATGTGGTACACACAAGGACACTAGACAGAGGTTGAGTCAACTTTAATCCATGTCAGCTGGCTGCAAGTGTGATTTAGCTATTGCCAACACCTGTTAGGTGCCACAGGTAAGTTACAGGTGCTGTTAATTACACAAATTAGAGAAGCATCACATGATTTTTCGAACAGTGCCAATACTTTTGTCCACCCTCTTTGTTATGTTTGGTGTGGAATTATATCCAATTTGGCTTTAGGACAATTCTTTTTGCGTTTTTTCATTTAAGACAAATTAAATGAAGATAATAATACCAAAGAATTTGTGTTTGCAATCATTTTCAGGAAGAAACTGAGTATTATCTGACAGAATTGGAGGGGTGTCAATACTTTTGGACACAACTGTACATACTACATATATACTACATTCATACAACATACATACATACTACATACAACATACATGCTACATATATACTACATTCATACAAAATACATATATACTACATACTACATACATACTACATATATACTACATTCATACAACATGCATACATACTACATACATATATACTACATTCATACAACATACATACATACTACATACATACTACATATATACTACATTCATACAACATACATATATACTACATACATGCTACATATATACTACATTCATACAACATACATATATACTACATACTACATACATACTACATATATACTACATTCATACAACATACATATATACTACATACATGCTACATATATACTACATTCATACAACATACATATATACTACATACTACATACATACTGCATATATACTACATTCATACAACATACAAACATACTACATACTACATACATATATACTACATTCATACAACATACATACATACATACTGCATATATACAAAATACATACATACTACATACAACATACATGCTACATACTACATACATACTACATATATGCTACATTCATACAACATACATACATACATACTACATACAACATACATGCTACATATATACTACATTCATACAACATGCATATATGCTACATACTACATACATGCTACATATATACTACATTCATACAACATACATACATGCTACATATATACTACATTCATACAATATACATACATACTACATACATACTACATATATACTACATTCATACAACATACATACATACTACATATATACAGTCATGGCCAAAAGTATTGACACCCCTGCAATTCTGTCAGATAATATTCAGTTTCTTCCTGAAAATGATTGCAAACACAAATTCTTTGGTATTATTATCTTCATTTAATTTGTCTTAAATGAAAAAACACAAAAGAGAATGAAGCAAAAAGCAAAACATTGATCATTTCACACAAAACTCCAAAAATGGGCCGGACAAAAGTATTGGCACCCTCAGCCTAATACTTGGTTGCACAACCTTTAGCCAAAATAACTGCGACCAACCGCTTCTGGTAACCATCAATAAGTTTCTTACAATGCTCTGCTGGAATTTTAGACCATTCTTCTTTGGCAAACTACTCCAGGTCCCTGATATTTGAAGGGTGCCTTCTCCAAACTGCCATTTTTAGATCTCTCCACAGGTGTTCTATGGGATTCAGGTCTGGACTCATTGCTGGCCACCTTAGAAGTCTCCAGTGCTTTCTCTGAAACCATTTTCTAGTGCTTTTTGAAGTGTGTTTTGGGTTATTGTCCTGCTGGAAGACCCATGACCTCTGAGGTAGACTCAGCTTTCTCACACTGGGCCCTAAATTATGCTGCAAAATTTGTTGGTAGTCTTCTGACTTCATAATGCCATGCACACGGTCAAGCAGTCCAGTGCCAGAGGCAGCAAAGCAACCCCCAAACATCAGGGAACCTCTGCCATGTTTGACTGTAGGGACCGTGTACTTTTCTTTGAATGCCGCTTTTTTCTCCTGTAAACTCTATGTTGATGCTTTTGCCCTAAAAGCTCTACTTTTGTCTCATCTGACCAGAGAACATTCTTCCAAAATGTTTTAGGCTTTTTCAGGTAAGTTTTGGCAAACTCCAGCCTGGCTTTTTTGTCTCGGGGTAAGAAGTGGAGTCTTCCTGGGTCTCCTACCATACAGTCCCTTTTCATTCAGATGCCAACGGATAGTACGGGTTGACACCGTTGTACCCTCGGACTGCAGGGCAGCTTGAACTTGTTTGGATGTTAGTGGAGGTTCTTTATCCAACATCCGCACAATCTTGCGTTGAAATCTCTTGTCAATTTTTCTTTTCCAGCCACATCTAGGGAGGTTAGCCACAGTGCCATGGGCTTTAAACTTCTTGATGACACTGCGCACGGTAGACACAGGAACATTCAGATCTTTGGAGATGGACTTGTAGCCTTGAGCTTGCTCATGCTTCCTCACAATTTGGTTTCTCAAGTCCTCAGACAATTCTTTGGTCTTCTTTCTTTTCTCCGTGCTCAATGTGGTACACACAAGGACACAGGACAGAGGTTGAGTCAACTTTAATCCATGTCAACTGGCTGCAAGTGTGATTTAGTTATTGCCAACACCTGTTAGGTGCCACAGGTAAGTTACAGGTGCTGTTAATTACACAAATTAGAGAAGCATCACATGATTTTTCGAACAGTGCCAATACTTTTGTCCACCCTCTTTGTTATGTTTGGTGTGGAATTATATCCAATTTGGCTTTAGGACAATTCTTTTTGTGTTTTTTCATTTAAGACAAATTAAATGAAGATAATAATACCAAAGAATTTGTGTTTGCAATCATTTTCAGGAAGAAACTGAACATTATCTGACAGAATTGCAGGGGTGTCAATACTTTTGGCCATGACTGTACTACATTCATACAGCATACATACATACTACATACTACATACATACTACATATATACTACATTCATACAACATACATACTACATACAATACATTCATACAACATACATATATACTACATACATACTACATACAATACATTCATACATTTCTCCGCCACTTTAAAAAAAAATAGTCCCTAGTCTCACTTTATGGCAAAAGCGGCCTGGGAACTTTCTCACACAGCTTTTGCCATAAAGTGAGACTAGGGACTATTTTTTTTACAGTGGCGGAGAAATACAGTGCGGAAGGATACCTACCTTCCGATATTGGAATATTGAAGCCCCTAGAGAGCGGTCGCATCAGCTGATGCTGCTGTTCTCCACGGGAGATCGGCGTGGGACCCTCGTGGATTTCTGCGGATCAGGGAGTATATTGCTTGTTTGCTATTTTCATATTTTTTCATAGATGACACTGGCTTCGGGGAACAATGTGACAAGTAATGATGAGTATGTACTCTATGTTATATGTATGTTGTATGAATGTAGTATATATGTAGCATGTATGTTGTATGAAGTATGTATGTATGTTGTATGAATGTAGTATATGTAGTATGTATGTAGTATGTAGTATATATGTATGAATGTAGTATATATATAGCATGTATGTAGCATGTATGTATGTTGTATGAATGTAGTATTTAGCATGTATGCTGTATGTAGTATGTATGTATGTTGTATGAATGTAGTATATATAGTATGTATGTAGTATGTAGTATATATGTATGTTGTATGAATGTAGTATATATGTAGCATGTATGTAGTATATATGTATGTTGTATGAATGTAGTATATATGTAGCATGTATGTAGTATGTATGTATGTTGTATGATTGTAGTGTGTATGTTGTATGAATGTAGTATATATGTAGTATGTATGTATGTTGTATGAATGTAGTATATATGTAGTATGTATGTAGTATGTATTATGTATGTATGTTGCATGAATGTAGTATATATGTACTATGTATGTATGTTGTATGAATGTAGTATATATGTAGTATGTATGTAGTATATATGTATGTTGTATGAATGTAGTATATATGTAGCATGTATGTAGTATGTAGCATATATTTATGTTGTATGAATGTAGTATATATGTAGCATGTATGTAGTACGTAGTATATATGTATGTTGTATGAATGTATGTATGTTGTATGAATGTAGTATATATGTAGTATGTATATAGTATGTATGTTGTATGTATGTAGTATGCATTTTTTTTTTTTAAATTCAACACATTAGCCGGATGATGGGACTACTACTGTCCCATCATTGGCTAATGTGTCAATCACTGTCAGTGTAGCAGGCATAGCCTGATGGAACTTGTAGTCCCATCGGACGATGCCTGCACAGACACAAGACCCCTGGCAGGCCCGCACAGACCACCGACAGCCAGCACAGGCCCCCGAGAGGCCCGTACAGACAACCGGCAGCCGGCACAGGCCCCCGGCAGCCGGCACAGACCACCGACAGCCGGCACAGGCCCCCGAGAGGCCCGTACAGACCACCGGCAGCCGGCACAGGCCCCCCGAGAGGGCTGTACAGACCACCAGCAGCTGGCACAGGCCCCCCGAGAGGGCCATACAGACTACCGGCAGCCGGCACAGGCCCCCGAGAGGCCCGTACAGACCACTGACAGCCCGCACAGGCCCCACCCGTGCACACAGACACGCACAGTGTCCGCCCACGCACTGCCCTCATTCTTCCCCCCTCCTGAAAGGTTTTTTTTTAATTCCGATATTTCTGTCCCATTGACTTTAATGGGACTTCCAGGATCGGAATCAGCAATACCCGATACTTTTGTTAGATCGGCCGATCCAATCCGATCCGATATTTTTCAATATCGGGTGGTATCGCTCAACACTAGTGGTCAGAGGACTGGCACGTGACTTATTTCTTCCAAAGACCATACTAAGGACAAGGGGGCACTCATTGCAGGTGGTAGAAAGACGATTTTGGCTGCTAATTATGAAAGAGTTCTTTACAGTTAGAACAGTCAGACTGTGTAATGCCCTACTACAAGAGGTAGTAATGGCAGACAAAATAACAGCTTTTAAAAAAGGGCTGGATGATGTGTTTTTTGGGCACAAAAAAGAGAACTGACAATGCAATGAAGTTAGAGGAGGAAGTCTATCGAAAACAGAAGCTGAGAATGACAATGAGTCTGATGAATATAACAAGTCTCTATTTGCAGGGGTGCAGACTGCCTAACACTAAAAAAAGATGAGAAGAGGAAGGAGGACATCTTGAGCCTTTCTCATTTTGCATAGTTAATTTGGTGCACCTATATGAGAGTGATGGAATTCCTAGTCTATGTGTTCTAGAGTGTATTTGGCTTGTTTTCCAAGAGCACCACTTGCACAAGGCAATAGGTTTGTTCTCAGTAACGTGGAAAATAATTTCCACAGATGAAATGCCGGCATAGAACTTGATATCACCATGACCACCATTACAGTTTTCAGGCACGGTTAATTTGAATAAATCTTCAACAGTCATCAAATCACCTGTTCCAGAAATGACAACAAAACATGCAGATTTTACCCCCAAATGATGTTATAACCCCCATTTTGACTGCATTGTTCAAGACAAACAACCTCCTCCTCTAATGGCATCACTTCCTTGGCACCACGTCTAGCTCCCACGTCTTGTCCATCACAGAATCATCATCACCATCATAGTCTTCCCTAATTTGAGTTCCTTTGGTTTGGGAACTGGCCTGAGGTCTTTGCCTGTAACTGATCCTCACCTCAGTATTTGCCACAAACTAAGAGGGCTACTACCATTGCCAATGCCCCTACTACGCACCATGGCTCAAAGAGTCATTAACACAGCTTGGCAGTAAAAGAATATCATTCATCTCCTCCTGTCTTATGTCTTCTGAAAACAAAGGATGACTTTTTATCTGTTTTAGTAAATCAACTGCAATAAGTTGTTTGAATGTTGTAAGTTCCTGAACATCTGGCTGCTGTGGGTTAGATTCGAAGTAGCAATCTGAACAACATTATTTGCTATAATAGCAGCGGAGGTGTATTGAGCATATTGTTTCCATCTGATCATGTTGTTGTCAGGGCTGCATTATCCTGCTGTAACTGAGATGAGTGATTCGACATATATTCAATTATGTCCTCTGCTTCCTCCCCATTTTCTACCAGCAGTTTTGGAGATGTTGCTGTTAGTGACTAATATGCAAATGTTAGATTTTCTGCTTTTTTTTTTCATTTTAGGATTGGAGTGAGGATATATTTTTGGTTTTAAATTCTCCCACTCTTAACAAACAATGCTTAACCCTAAATTAGTAAAATATATATCTTTGTACTGTGTTAGCCAGTAGATAGAAAAATTTCAAAAATTGGGAGCCCTCTGTGGTTGATACCTGTCTATGCCTAATTGTAAAGATGAAAACAAATTGCAAGCTTTCAAGACTGATAAAGTCCCTTCATCAGGCATAGAATAGCACAAAATCTGAGGAGTTGCATAGTAACCCCTTCCTGACATCAGACGTACTATCCCATCCATGGGACCCGGGACCCTATGCCCATGGATGGGATAGTACGTCTACCGCGATCAGCGGCGCCCACGTGGTGAGCGCCGCTGATCGCGGCCGGGTGTCAGCTGATTATCACAGCTGACACTCGGCACAATGTGTCAGGGGTGGTCACGGACCGCCCCTGACACATTAACCCCTTGCACACCACGATCAAACATGATCGCAGTGTACCGGGGGTTAAAGGGAAGCATCGGCAGGGAGGGGGCTCCCTCCGGGCTTCCCTGAGCCCCCACGGCAGCGCAATGTGCAGCGCTGCTGCAGGGGGCTCCTTTCCTGCAGGCCCCCGAATCCAAGATGGCGACGGGGGCCTTGGGGGCCTGCAGGAAGCTGGCTTCCTCAGTGCCTGCAAAGCGCAGGCATGAGGAAGCCTTCTGCACTGCCTGTGACCTGTGATGTGACAGATTAGCGATCTGTCACAGGTAGTGTTGAGCATTCCGATACCGCAAGTATCGGGTATCGGCCGATACTTGCTGTATCGGAATTCCGATACCGACTTCCGATATTTTTTCAATATCGGAATTCGGCATCGGAATCGGAAGTTCAGTTGATTGACGGCCTGACGTCATCATGATGCGCGGTGTGTGCGCATCATGATGCGCCATCATTTCGGGCCTTCCGGGGGTCTCTGCCGGCCTGCCGGGGGGCTGTGCCGGCCTGCCGGGGGGCTGTGTGGACTGCCCGGGGTCTGTACCGGCCTGCCGGGGGGCTGTGCCGGCCTGCCGGTGGTCTGTGCACCCTGTGGGGGTCTGTACCGGCCTGCCGGGGGGCTGTGCCGGCCTGCCGGGGGGCTGTGCTGATGTCCGGGGGTCTGTGCAAGCATCGTCCGATGGGACTACAAGTCCCATCGGGCGATGCCTGCTACCATGACAGTGATTGACACATTAGCCAATGATGGGACAGTAGTAGTCCCATCATCCGGCTAATGTGTTAAATGTTAAAAAAAAAAAAAAAAATACTACATACATACTACATGCATGCTACATACATACTACATGCATGCTACATACATACTACATATATACTACATACATACTACATACATGCTACATACATACTGCATGCTACATACATACTACATACATACTACATGCATGCTACATACATACTACATATATACTACATACATACTACATACATACTGCATGCTACATACATACTACATACATACTACATACATACTACATGCATGCTACATACATACTACATATATACTACATGCATGCTACATACATACTACATGCTACATACATACTACATATATACTACATACATACTACATACATGCTACATGCATACTGCATGCTACATACATACTACATACATACTACATACATACTACATGCATGCTACATACATACTACATGCATGCTACATGCATGCTACATACATACTACATGCTACATACATACCACATATATACTACATACATACAATACATTCATACAATACATACATAGACATACAGTACATATAACATAGAGTAACATACTTACCAATACTTGTCACATTGTTCCCCGAAGCCATTGTCTTTTCCGGGATAAATATTAACATAACAAACCACAAAAATACTCACCCACGATCCGAAGCAGTCCACGAGTGTGTCCCACGACGATCTTGGGTAGAGAACTGCAGCATCAGATGATGCTGCCGTTCTCTACGGGCTGCAGGAATCCAATGACGGAAGGTAGGTATCCTTCCGCACTGTATTCCTCCGCCACTTAAAAAAAAAAAGTCCCTAGTCTCACTTTATGCCATTGCTGCGTGGGAATTTCCCACACAGCAATGGCATAAAGTGAGACTAGGGACTTTTTTTTTTTTAAGTGGCGGAGGAATACAGTGCGGAAGGATACCTACCTTCCGTCATTGGATTCCTGCAGCCCGTAGAGAACGGCAGCATCATCTGATGCTGCAGTTCTCTACCCAAGATCGTCGTGGGACACACTCGTGGACTGCTTCGGATCGTGGGTGAGTATTTTTGTGGTTTGTTATGTTAATATTTATCCCGGAAAAGACAATGGCTTCGGGGAACAATGTGACAAGTATTGGTAAGTATGTTACTCTATGTTATATGTACTGTATGTCTATGTATGTATTGTATGAATGTATTGTATGTATGTAGTATATATGTGGTATGTATGTAGCATGTAGTATGTATGTAGCATGCATGTAGTATATATGTAGTATGTATGTAGCATGTAGTATGTAGCATGCATGTAGTATATATGTAGTATGTATGTAGCATGTAGTATGTATGTAGCATGCATGTAGTATATATGTAGTATGTATGTAGCATGTAGTATGTATGTAGCATGCATGTAGTATATATGTAGTATGTATGTAGCATGTAGTATGTATGTAGCATGTAGTATGTATGTAGCATGCATGTAGTATATATGTGGTATGTATGTAGCATGCATGTAGCATGCATGTAGTATGTATGTAGTATATATGTAGTATGTATGTAGCATGTATGTAGTATGTATGTAGCATGCATGTAGCATGCAGTATGTATGTAGCATGCATGTAGTATATATGTAGTATGTATGTAGCATGTAGTATGTAGCATGCATGTAGCATGCAGTATGTATGTAGCATGCATGTAGTATATATGTAGTATGTATGTAGCATGTAGTATGTAGCATGCATGTAGTATATATGTAGTATGTAGCATGTAGTATGTATGTAGCATGCATGTAGTATATATGTGTTATGTATGTAGCATGTAGCATGCATGTAGCATGCATGTAGTATGTATGTAGTATATATGTGGTATGTATGTAGCATGCAGTATGTATGTAGCATGCATGTAGTATATATGTAGTATGTATGTTGCATGTAGTATTTATGTAGTATGAATGTAGCATGTATGTAGTATGTAGTATGAATGTAGCATGTATGTAGTATGCATGTTGTATGTATGTAGCATGTAATTTTTTTTTTTTTTTTTTTACATTTAACACATTAGCCGGATGATGGGACTACTACTGTCCCATCATTGGCTAATGTGTCAATCACTGTCATGGTAGCAGGCATCGCCCGATGGGACTTGTAGTCCCATCGGACGATGCCTGCACAGACCCCCGGAGCCTGCACAGACCACCGGCAGGCCGGCACAGCCCCCCGGCAGGCCGGCACAGCCCCCCGGCAGGCCGGCACAGCCCCCCGGAGCCTGCACAGACCACCGGCAGGCCGGCACAGACCACCGGAGCCTGCACAGACCCCCTGGCAGGCCGGCACAGCCCCCCGAAAGGCCCGTACAGACCCCAGAGAGGCTGTACAAGGGCAGGAAAGGGTTTTTCTTATTCCGATACCGGAAGTCCCATAGACTTGAATGGGACTTCCGGTATCGGAATCGGCGATACCGATACTTTTTTTAAAGATCGGCCGATACCATCCGATACGATACTTTGAAGTATCGGACGGTATCGCTCAACTCTAGTCACAGGACAGTGATGTACCACCTGGGACTATTTAATAAAGTTAAAAAAAAATAAAAAAAAGTGTTAAAATAAATTTAAAAAAATCGCCAAATAAATTAGAAAAAAAAATATTCCCCCAAATAAACCCATTTTTTGGAAATAAAAAAAAAAACAATAAAAGTACACATATTAGGTATCGCCGCGTCCGTAACGACCCGCCCTATAAAACTGTCCCATTAGTTAACCCCTTTAGCGAACCCCTTAAAAAATAAAAATAAAAAACGAAGCAAAAAATAATGATTTATTATCATACCACCAAACAAAAAGTGTAATAACGCGCGATCAAAAAGACGCATATAAATATCCATGGTACCGCTGAAAACGTCATCTTGTCCCGCAAAAAACAAACCATCATACAGCATCATCAGTGAAAAAATAAAAAAGTTATAGCTCGCAGAATAAAGCGATGCAAAAATAATTATTTTTTATATAAAATAGTTTTCATTGCATAAAACCGACAAAACATAAAAAAACGACCTAAATGAGATATCGCTGTAACTGTACTGACCCGAAGAATAAAACCGCTTTATAAATTTTATCGCACGCGGAACGGTGTAAACGCACCCCCCCAAAAGAAATTCATGAAACGCTGGTTTTTGTTCATTCTGCGTCCCAAAAATTGGAATAAAAAGCGAACAAAAAATGTCACGTGCCCGAAAATGGTACCAATAAAAACGTCAACTCGTCCCGCAAAAAATAAGACCTCACATGACACGGTGGGTCAAAATACAGAAAAATTATAGCTCTCAATATGTGGTGATGCAAAAACTACTTTTACAATAAAAAGCGTCTTTTAGCGTGCGACAGCTGCCAAACATAAAAACCCGCCATAAATAGTAAATCAAACCCCCGTTATCACCCCCTTAGTAAGGAAAAAATAATAAAATAAAAAAAATGTATTTATTTCCATTTTTCCATTAGGGTTAGGACTAGGGTTAGGGTTAGGGCTAGGGTTAGGGCTAGGGCTAGTGTTAGGGTTAGGGCTAGGGTTAGGGTTAGGGCTAAGATTAGGGTTAGGGGTGTGTTGGGGTTCGGGTTGGAGTTATAATTGGGGGGGTTTCCACTGTTTGGGCACATCAGGGGCTCTCCAAGTGCAACATGGCGTCTGATCTCAATTCCAGCCAATTCTGAGTTGAAAAAGTCAAATGGTGCTCCTTCCCTTCCAAGCTCTGCCATGCGCCCAAACAGTGTTTTACCCCCACATGTAGGGTATCAGCCTACTCAGGTCAAATTGCAAAACAATTTTTGGGGTCCAATTTCTCCTGTTACCCTTAGGAAAATAAAAAATTGGGGGCAAAAATATCATTTTTGTGGAAAAAAATGATTTTTTTTATTTTCACGTCCGAGCGTTATAAACTTCTGTGAAGCACTTGGGGGTTCAAAGTGCTCACCACACATCTAGATAAGTTCTGTGGGGGGCCTAGTGTCCAAAATGGGGTCACTTGTGGGGAGTTTCAATAGTTTAGGTACATCAGGGGCTCTCCAAACGCACATGACACCCGCAGACCATTCCATCAAAGTCTGCATTCCAAAATGTCACTGTTTCCCTTCCGAGCCCCGACGTGTGTCCATACAGTAGTTTTCTCCCACATATGGGTTGTCAGCGTACTCATGACAAATTGGACAACAACTTTTGGGGTCCAATTTCTCCTGTTACCCTGGGGAAAATGAAAAAATTGGGGACTAATTGATCATGTTTGTGGAAAAAATACGATTTTTTTATTTTCATGCCCGGGCATTATAAACTTCTGTGAAGCCCTTGGGGGTTCAAAGTGCTCACCACACATCTAGATAAGTTCCTTAGGGGGTCTCATTTCCAAAATGGGGTCATTTGTGGGGGTTTCCACTGTTTAGGTACATTAGGGGCTCTCCAAAGGCAACATGACACCCGCAGAACATTCCCTCAAAGTCTGCATTCCAAAACCTCACTACTTCCCTTCCGAGCCCCGACGTGTGTCCATATAGTAGTTTTCTCCCACATATGGGGTGTCAGCATACTCAGGACAAATTGGACAACAACTTTTGGGGTCCAATTTCTCCTGTTACCCTTGGGAAAATGAAAAAATTGGGGACTAATTGATCATGTTTGTGGAAAAAATACTATTTTTTTATTTTCATGCCCGGGCATTATAAACTTCTGTGAAGCCCTTGGAGGTTCAAAGTGCTCACCAAACATATAGATAAGTTCCTTAGGGGGTCTAGTTTCCAAAATGGGGTCATTTGTGGGGGGTTTCCACTGTTTAGGCACATTAGGGGCTCTCCAAAGGCAACATGACACCCGCAGAACATTCCCTCAAAGTCTGCATTCCAAAACATCACTACTTCCCTTCCGAGCCCCGACGTGTGTCCATATAGTAGTTTTCTCCAACATATGGGGCGTCAGCGTACTCAGGACAAATTGGACAACAACTTTTGGGGTTCAATTTCTCCTGTTACCCTTGGGAAAATAAAAAATTGGGGACTAATTGATCATGTTTGTGGAAAAAATACTATTTTTTTATTTTCATGCCCGGGCATTATAAACTTCTGTGAAGCCCTTGGAGGTTCAAAGTGCTCACCACACATCTAGATAAGTTCCTTAGGGGGTCTCGTTTAAAAAATGGGGTCATTTGTGGGGGTTTCCACTGTTTAGGTACATTAGGGGCTCTCCAAAGGCAACATGACACCCGCAGACCATTCCATCAAAGTCTGCATTCCAAAACGTCACTACTTCCCTTCCGAGCCCTGACGTGTGTCCATACAGTAGTTTTCTCCCACATATGGGTTGTCAGCATACTCAGGACAAATTGGACAACAACTTTTGGGGTTCAATTTCTCCTGGTACCCTTGGGAAAATAAAAAAATGGTGACTAAAAGATCATGTTTGTGGAAAAAATACGAATTTTTTATTTTCACGCCCGGGCGTTATATACTTATGTGAAGCACTGGGGGGTTCAAAGTGCTCACCACACATCTAGATAAGTTCCTTGGGGGGTCTAGTTTACAAAATGGTGTCATTTGTGGGGGGTTTCCACTGTTTTGGTACATCAGGGGTTTTCCAATTGCGACATGGTGTCCGATCTCAATTCCAGCCAAAAACGTCAAATGGCGCTGCTTCCCTTCCGAGCTCTGCCATGCTCCCAAATAGTGGTTTACTCCCACATGTGGGGTATCAGCGTACTCAGGACAAATTGCACAATAGCTTTTAGGGTCCTGTTACCCATGGAAAAATAAGAATTGAGGGTGAAAAGATCATTTTTGTGGAAAAAATATGATTTTTTAATTGTACGGCTGTATGTTATAAATTTCTGTGAAGCCCTTGTGGGTTCAAAGTTCTCACCACACATCTAGATAAGTTCCTTAGGGGGTCTAGTTTCCAAAATGGTGTCATTTGTGGGGGGTTTCCACTGTTTTGATACATCAGGGGTTTTCCAATCGCGACATGATGTCCGATCTCAATTCCAGCCAAAAACGTCAAATGGCGCTGCTTCCCTTCTGAGCTCTGCCATGCGCACAAATAGTGGTTTACCCCCACATGTGGGGTATCAGCGTACTCAGGACAAATTGCACAATAACTTGTAGGGTCCTGTTACCCTTGGGAAAATAAAAATTGTGGTGAAAAGATCATTTTTGTGGAAAAAATATGATTTTTTAATTGTACCGCTGTACATTATAAACTTCTGTAAAGCCCTTGTGGGTTTAAAGTTCTCACCACACATCTAGATAAGTTCCTTGGGGGGTCTAGTTTCCAAAATGGGGTCACTTGTAGGGGGTTTCCACTGTTTAGGTACATCAGGGACACTCCAAACGTGACATGGCGTCCAATCTGAATTCCAGCCAATTTTGCATTGAAAAAGTCAAACGGCTCTCCTTCCATTCTGAGCTCTGCCATGCGCCGAAACAGTTGTTCCCCCCACATATCACGTATCAGCGTACTCAGGACAAATTGCACAATAACTTTTGCAGTCCAATTTCTCCAGTTACCCTTGGTAAAATAAAAAAAATTGAACCTGAAGTATTTTTTTTGTGAAAAAAAGTTAGATGTTCATTTTTTTTTTAAATATTCAAAAAAATTCCTGTGACACACCTAAAGGGTTAATAAACTTCTTGAATGTGGTTTTGAGCACCTTAAGGGGTGCAGTTTTTAGAATGGTGTCACTTTTGGGTATTTTCTATCATATAGACCCCTCAAAGTGGCTTCAAATGTGATGTGGTCCGTAAAAATAAAATGGTGTTGTAAAAATGAGAAATCGCTGGTCAAATTTTAACCCTTATAACTTCCTAACAAAAAAAAAATTTGGTTCCAAAATTGTGCTGATGTAAAGTAAACATGTGGGAAATATTAGTTATCAAGTTTTTTGGGTGCCATATCTCTGTGATTTAAGGGCATAAAAATTCAAAGTTGGAAAATTGCAAAATTTTCAAAATTTTAGCCAAATTTCCGTTTTTCTCACAAATAAACGCAAGTTATTTGAAGGAAATTTTACAACTAACATGAAGTACAATATGTCACGAGAAAACAATGTCAGAATCACTGGGATCCATGGAAGCGTTCCAGAGTTATGACCTCATAAAGGTACAGTGGTCAGAATTGTAAAAATTGGCCCGGTCATGAACGTGCAAACCACCCTTGGGGGTGAAGGGGTTAATATACAACAGAATATGGAAATAATTAAATGATAAGGTAAGTGATGTGAAGCATAGTTATGAATATAGGAAAAGAAGAACAGTTGTGGCCATAAATATTAGGACAGTTCATAGATAAGGAGTGTGAAAGTTTTATTGTCCTGTGAATGAGGTCTGGACAATGGCTGTGATGCCCCCAAAAGTTCTGACGATCTTTTTTCTTAGTTGATATAGAAAGACATAGATCCATGAGACACATTCATTTCTGCACTGAGTTTGTCAAAGCTTGTCATGAGTTTGTACTCCAACATTTTTCTGTCTCTCTAAGAAAATTTCTGGATGGGTAGAAAGTATTCTTAATCCTCTGATAAAGAATACACCCAGCTTCATACCAGAGACAACTGATGCATTATTATTATCATCATATTTTTATAACACCATTTATTTCATGGCACGTAGCATGTGAAAAGGGGTGTACATAATAAAAATGAGAATAGTAATCTTAAGCAATAAGTTATGACTGGAACAGGAGGAGTTAGGACCCTACTTGCAAGAGCTCGCAATCTGCAATCACTTGTTGAATAAACAAGCAGCAATAGGTCCTCTAACAGACAGAACCATCTTGCCACAATTAATGTGGAATATTTGTACTGTAATATCCCATAACAGGATGTATTAAATGCCTGCAAACTCTTCATGGAAAATTCAAGAATTGATGCTGAATTTGTGGTGAAACTTAAAAAAAATTTATCCTCATCCATAATTATTTTGAATTTGATAATCACAAAAATCTACAGGAGACTCGTACAGCATTTCAATGTAAAATGTCTCCACAGTACAAAAATCTTTTCATAACCAAGATTAAAAGTGACTTCTTGTCCTCATGTCCCAGCAGGTCTCTGGCCTACTACCTTTAAGTTGACGATATTTTAATTATCTGTATGGAGTCTGAGCAACAAATAAAGACGTTCCATTAACACTTTAGTCAATTTTATCCCACCATCAACTTAACACTAAACTACTCATGTACTGAAATTAACATTTGTAAACCATGATTAAAATACAGAACAATGAAATAGAGACGTCCCTGTACCAGAAGCCAATTGATCATCCAACATACCTTAAATGGGATACTTTACATGTAAAATTAAAACTCTATTCTCTACAGCCAAGTCATCAGATACAATCAGATATGTTCAAAGCCATCCCAATGGACAGAGACAAACACCTTAGTGGTCTCAGAAAGACCTTTTAAAACCAGGGCTACCATACAAGCACAATTGAAAACAAGATTGCAAGAGCCACCAGAATATCAACGAATCATCTCCTACATTAGAAAACTAAAGAAGAAAGCAAGGGGGTGACTCAGTAGTTACCAACTGCATAATACTAATATGGAGGTGCTAACGTGAGCTGCACAGAAACTACAACCTTTTTTACAAAAAATGTCTAAATACAATCTATATTTTCAAATCCCATTTTTGCGTGTTTTAAGCAGTACCTAAATCTAAGAAGCATTATTGTCACAAGATCCCTGTCCTCTCTGACAGCTATATGAACGTTTCCCTGAAACCAGAAAAAATGTAAAACTTGTCCATTTATAATGACCACGGACAAGAAAAAGACTCCCAACTCACATCAGGACTAGAGTTGAGAGAAACGGGTCGGTCAAATTAAAAAATAGCCGACTTTAGCTAAAGTCGGGTTTCGCCGATCGAAATAGCGCTTTTCACTGTACTGATAGCGCTTTTCACTGTACAGTTAGTGTGCAGTGAAAGGGGAGGATTTTTGTTGTGTGCAGCAGTGCTGGAGGTGATTAGGCTGCCTTTTAAGGCTACCTGCTAGCTACTTTGCTGTGTGCACACTGCTGTTCAAACTGCTTTTATCAAAGCACTCCAACCTTTATTATTTTGTCCTGGTGAGTTACTGAGCGTTCATTTTTTCGCATACCGTATAGCAGTGTATGCTCCTCACACACTACCATGTACTGGCTGGTATCACGGACAAATAGAAGCTATCTGTGTGTGACTCTGGAAAAAAAAGCCAAAGAGTTTTCCCGTTTTTCCAGATCTACACCTAAGAGTGCTGTCCGCTTTTCAAACAGTTTTGTATATCTGCTGTTTGATCACGGTCAAAAATAGACAGAGACAGCGTGTGTCAGTCCCTATACAAATAGACGGAGATTGACAATTAACCATACAGACACTGTATAGCCGTGTACGCTCCTCCCACACTACCGTGTACCGCCTAGTATCACGGACAAATAGAAGCTATCTGTGTGTGACTCAGGAAAAAAAGCAGAGGAGTTTTTCCATTTTTCCAGACCTACACCTTAGAGTGCTGTCCGCTTTTCAAACAGTTTTGTATATCTGCTGTTGGAATACGGTCAAAATTAGACAAGACAGCGTGTGTCAGTCCGTATATAAATAGACGGAGATTTACAATTTTTCATGCAGACACCGTTTAGCGGTGTACGTTCTTCACATACTACCGTGTACCGCCTTGTATCACGGACAAATAGAAGCTATTTGTGTGTGACTCTGGAAAAAAAAGCTGAAGAGTTTTTCTGTTTTTCCAGACCTACACCTTAGAGTGCTGTCCACTTTTCAAACAGTTTTGCATATCTGCTGTGTGAAGACGGTCAAAACTAGACAGAGACAGCGTGTGTCAGTCCCTAAACAAATAGACGGAGATTGACAATTTTCCATAGAGACACCGTATAGCGGTGTACGCTCCTCACACATTACCATTACCATGTACCACCTTGTATCACGGACAAATAGAAGCTGTGTATAGAAAATTGTCAATCTCCTTCTTTTTGTATAGGGACTTACGCAGGCTGTCTCTGTCTAGTTTTGACCGTAATCAAACAGTAGATAAACGAAACTGTTTGAAAAGTGGACAGCACTCTAAGGTGTAACTCTGGAAAAAAAAATCCGAGGAGTTTTTCCATTTTTCCAGACCTACACCTTAGAGTGCTGTCCACTTTTCAAACAGTTTCGTTTATCTACTGTTTGATTACGGTCAAAACTAGACAGAGACAGCCTGCGTAAGTCCCTATACAAAAAGAAGGAGATTGACAATTTTCTATACACACACTGTAAAGCGGTATACGCTCCTCACACACTACCGTGTACCGCCTTGTATCATGGACAAATAGAAGCTATCTGTGTGTGACTCTGGAAAAAAAAGCCGAGGAGTTTTTCCGTTTTTCCAGAAATACACCTTAGAGTGCTGTCTGCTTTTCAAACAGTTTCGCATATCAGCTGTTTGAATACGGTCAAAACTAGAAAGAGACAGCCTGTGTCAGTCCCTATACAAGTAGACGGAGATTGACAATTTTCCGTACAGACACCGTATAGCGGTGTACGCTCCTCACACACTACCGTGTACCGCCTTGTATCACAAACAAATAGAAGCTATCTGTGTGTGACTGAGGAAAAAAAGCCGATCAGTTTTTCCGTTTTTCCAAACCTACACTTTAGAGTGCTGTCTGCTTTTCAAACAGTTTTGTATATCTGCTGTTTGATCACAGTCAAAACTAGACATAGATAGCGTGTGTCAATCCCTATACAAATAGATGGAGATTGACAATTTTCCATACAGATGCTGTATAGCGATGTACTCTCCTCACACACTACCATGTACCGCCTTGTATCACGGACAAATATATCCATGTGTGACTCTGGAAAAAAAGCAGAGGAGTTTTTCGGTTTTCCCAGACCTACACCTTAGAGTGCTGTCCGCTTTTCAAACAGTTTCGTATATCTGCTGTTTGATCACGGTCAAAACTAGACAGAGACAGCGTGTGTCAGTCCATATACAAATAGACGGAGACTGACAATTTTCCATACAGACACCGTATAGAGCTGTCTGATTCTCAAACAGTATTGTATATCTGCCATTCACATTACAGTCACATCTATACAGAGTCAGCGTGTGTGTGACACTCCGTAAATACATATATGGAGATTGTTAGTTACACAAAAAATGTATACAGCTGTACACTTCTGATACAGTCCCATATATCTGCTTGTTGGATTACGGTCCAATACATACAGTGAGAGCGTCTGTGACTAACAAAATATTTACGTAGATTTAATTTTTTTAATACACCTTACACAGCTGGACGCTCCTCATACAGTACCATCTCTTTGCTGGTATTTTTGGTACATTTTACCAAGCATGAAGAAGTATGGTGGTAGAGGCCTTGGACGTGGGCAGGGGGGCGCTGCTGGTACTGATGGTGGTGGTGCATTGGCTGGTTCTGGCAAAAACACTATAGCAGCTAAGGCAGGAGGTGTGGAGCCTGCGTCATCATCTGGCCCAAGAAGGCCTGAAAGGTTCAATTTTCTTGGAGTAGGAAAACCGCTTTTAAAGCCAGAGCATCAGGAACAGCTTTTGGCGTACATTGCTGAAACAGCCACCAGCTTTATTGCCTCCTCTTCTGAACGTTCGAAACCTGCAAGCACGGAGTCGTCAGTGCAGGGTTCTGGTCAGGAAAAACACCTTTCCTTGTGTCCTTCACCCCCACCAAAAGTTACGGATGCGGCAGCCCACACTTCAGATTACTCTATGGAGCTCTTTTCACATACCATGCCTGGGTTATCCAGTCAAATCCAGAATTCCCCAGTCCAAGATGAATCTGACATGGAGTGCACTGATGCACAGCCACTGCTAGATGATTCTGCTGGTACATCGATCCAGAGCACTACATTGCCCTCGCAGTCTATTGAGCCAGAACCTGACCCTGATGAAACTCAGGTGCCCTTTCCCGCATACTGTACCACCTTACACGGTGACACAGAGGAAGGTAAAGAGGAAGGTGCAGATGACTTTGAAGAGGAGGTGATGGATGACCCAGTTCTTGACCCGGATTGGCATCCATTGAGGGAGGAGGGTGGCGCTGGCAATAGATCAGATAAGGAGAAGGATCCGCAGCAGGCATTGACATCGCAGCATCGGTTATCTGCCAGACCAGTACGTGTCCATCACTGCGCACTGGGTTAATGTGGTGGATCTAGGCTCCACAGGGGACAGCAGCGGTGGAACAGTGCTGCCTAGTCCACGGTATAGGAAACAGTTGGCTGTAGGCTTTCGATCCTCCTCCTCTATCAGCGAAAGCTCGTCCACAGAGTGCAGTCGCACGAGCACTCCATCCGTAGCTGGCAGTGTTGCAAACGAGGTGTCACACTATCGAACAGCTAGTGGTAAGCGTCAGCAGGCTGTGTTAAAGATGATGTCTTTGGGCGACAACAGTCACACCCCGGAGGTACTGGCTGACTACTTGCAGCGACAAACTGAGTCATGACTGGGCAATCTACATCTTGAGGCAGGCAAGGTAGTCAGTGATAACCGCCGTAATTTTGTGGCAGCCATAGCCTGTGCAAAACTCACACACATATACCTTGCCTGGCTCACACTTTGAACCTGGTGGTGCAGTGCTTCCTTAATAATTATCCGGAGTTAACATCCCTGCTCCATAAGGTGCGAAGACTGTGCACGCACATCCGTTGCTCATATGTCCAATCCACTCATATGCAGAAGCTGCAGCGATTGCTCCACCTCTCCAAGCACCACCTAATCATAGACGTTGCAACAAGATGGAACTCCACCCTGCACATGGTTGAGAGGCTGTGTGAACAGAGGCAGGCTGTATTGCATTTGTGAGAGGATACACGGGCAGGCAGTTTGAGGGAAGACATGGAATTTTCGGGTGAGCAGTGGTCAAAGCTGAAAGACCTCTGTAAAGTCCTTCAGTGTTTTGAGGAATGCACACGGCTGGTAAGCGCAGAAGACGCCATCATGAGCATCCCACTTATGCGTCTACTCATGCAAAGTTTGATGCACATTAAGGATCAGGTGTCTGCAGCGGAGGAGGAGGAGGAGGAGGAAAGCCTTGATGACAGTCAGCCATTGTCTGGTCAGGGAACTGTCCTTGACGAGGTGGAGGAAGAAGAGGAAGAGGAGGAGGAGGATGAGGGGGATGATTATTTTGGGCAGGAGGATGCTACTCAGGGGGCAAGAGAAAATGTTGGTGTTCCAAGGTCAGGTACAGTGTTTGTGCGTGACTGTAGGGTTGTGGATTTGCCAGAAAGTGCTCCTCCACCCACCACTGGCAATGTATCATTGACACCTGGAACATTGGCCCACATGTGCGATTTTGCCTTGCGGATCCTAAAAAGGGACCCCCACATTGCCAAAATAATGAGAGATGACAATTACTGGCTGGCCAGCATCCTCGATCCACGCTACAAAGGCAAATTACACAACATCATGCCACAGGAGAACCTAGAGATAATATTGGCTAACAAACAAGCAACTCTGGTAAACCGTTTGTTTGTTGCTTTCCCAGCACACAGCAGCGGTGCTAGTTCTCCCACGAGCCATAGTGGGCACAATGGAAGAGGTGTTCGTGGTGCACACAGCCGAAGTGGCATTGGAGACAGGGGCTTAATGACCATGTTGTGGAATGATTTCTCAAGTACCACTCACGCGAATGCTAATTCTGCATCGATTAAAAGTGACAGGAGACAGCAGTTGTCAACTATGATTACAAACTACTTCTCGTCCCATATCAATGTTCTCCCTCACAGGTCATTCCCCTTATACTATTGGGCCTCTAAACTGGACGCCTGGCCTGAATTGGCACAATATGCCTTACAGGAACTCGCTTGCACTGCTGCTAGTGTGTTATCTGAAAGAGTCTCAGTGTTGCTGGATCAATCCTGACAGAAAAAAGGACCCATCTGTCTACCCAAAATGTTGATGATCTAACCTTCATTAAAAAGAACCATGCATGGGTTTCAAAGGATTTCCTCCCACCTTCCCCTGATGACACATAGCTTGCCAGAAAACTGCCTCGCTTTTATCCTCCTCTTCCTCGGACTTGCCCAATTCTGCCCTTTGCAGCAGCTGAATGTCCAGCCAACACATCAACATATGCCATTTTTTAAACTTCCCTAAGTGGGCTGCCCACCCCCCAATGGCTCGGGTCAACACCTGGCACACCCGGGCAAGTGCCATTGCTCTGAACAGGTGGATGGGCCCACAGATGGCCAACGGCACTGGCACAGGGCCCCTCATAGTACAATACAGTGTCTCTGACGGTGAGGGGCCCACTCGCCGTCAGATACATCAGCGTACTATGAGGGGCCCTGTGCCAGTACTGTAGACCACGAGTGTGCCCCTCCTGCTTGGTCATGGCCCCAGCACTTGCAAGTTGCAATACTTACCTCTCCCTGCTTCACCGCTGTGTAGTCTGGGCAGTTAAATCCCTCACAGGGACGGCCACTAGAAATTTGGTTTATTGATCGATGATGGGTAAGATGTAGCTATGGCCTTTCCTGCTGGCTTCTACCTTCAGATGATCAATGGCTACCATTTGTAATGGACGTCAACTTACAAGCGGACGCAGTGGTGCTTTACGAGCACCTTTCACAGTTGTGATAGTCACAGACGTGTGACATTCCTGCCACTATTTTTCATTGACTCCTCTCATGCCAATCTAATAGAATCGCCTACGGTCTGTGGCTTCTGTCTTTTGCACTCCAAAATGACCAGACACATCATGATAGGAAGTGAGGGCCATGTCTACATCTCTCCCTGTGATCACAATTTGATGGAGATGAGTAATGGTGATGTGATCCATGCTACTGCAATAAAGCAATCCTTTCTTCACAAAGAACCATTTTCGCTGTCTTCAAAGACACAGTAATTGAGGGTCTGCATCGTCTCTGCAACATGTACCGGGAGGTTTTCCCACGATGAGTAATTCCCAAATTTCTGCTAACACTCTACTTTCCATCTGTACTTGTATCCATGTAGTTTCCAGTAGCGGAGAGTCTGGACAGGCTTACTGAGATTGAAATATAAGCGAAGATTTAAAAGTACCACAACACTGTATACTGTTGTACGCTTCGACTACCTTTCCCTTTTTCTACTTGTTAAATTCTGGTGTAATACACATTGATCCTGTGAGAGTCTGTGCCTGACTCCGTAAGTTTAGACGGATATTTAAAATTACCCCTAGACTGGATACACCTGGTATGTGCTGATACAGTACCTTTGTTCAAAATTTTGTATTATTGTATCATCCATAGTGAATGAGCGTGTGTGGTTTACGCCTTCTATATATATGGTGAATCGGAGATACCAATTTTTACCCTATACTCGATACAGATTGTATCTTGTTTTACAGTACCTTTGTTCGACATTTAGTATTACGGTCAAATCCATACTGAGTAAGCGTCTGAGACTGACTACTGGACTATGTATACAGAGATTTCAATTGTACCCTATAATATACATACTTGCTATCTTGTTATCCAGTACCTTTTTTACAACATTTTTTAATATGGTCAAACCCAGACTGCGTGAGCGTCTAAGGGTGACTCTGGAAATATATACAGAGATTTCAAACTTGGCCAACACTGTATACAGCTGTATGTGTCAGAGACACCGCACTGAACTTGCTCACTGAGCCAGTGCGCGTGTCCTGAGTAAAGCGAACAGTGCTCAAAGCTACCTGTGGAGCGGGCAGCAACCAAGTAGATGTGTACTTCACACCCGCAGGACCTGAAGCACGTGACTGCTAGAGGCGTGGCCTAATCTCCACAGAGCTAGGAGCTGCAAGACAATTCCTAGCAGAGTAATTGCGAGACAAAGTTACCAAGGGGCATAGACAGTGAGAATAGTCAGGACGTAGCCAATGAGTCATACACAGAGATAGCTGCAAGGTACCAAAGGGGGTGAGCAGAGAGTAGTCAGGTCACAGGCAATGAGTCATACACAGATAATAACGCAGTACAAAATCAACAGGCAAACTCACAACGGGAAACAGAATCGGGTCAGAACCATATAAACAAGCTATAGCAACAAACAGGCACACGGGGGTCAGTACACTCGGCCAAAGGCAAAAGTATAACTGGCAGGGATTGAAGCTACCCAGGGGTTTATGAAGCTCTCCCAGAACCAGAAAGAGGCCACAATCATTAACCCCAAGTGTGCAGGTCAAAACCTGCACAGAGCTCCAGACATTAACCCCCGGTGTGCAGCTCAAAAACCTGCACTGGGATCATGACAGTATGCTTGTGTTACATTACCCATTTACAGCTTTTCACATTCTTGTGTAATCCATACTGGGCCTGAGAGCATTTGTGTCTGCCTACTGAAATGTATACGGAGATTCAGAATGTTTACACTATACTATATACAGCTTATATCTGGTGATACTGTACCCTTTTTCACCTTTTTATTTTATTGGGTAATCCATACTGAGCCTGTGAGCGTCTGTGTATGACTCATGAAATACATACGAAGATTTACTGTTATCCCTAGACTGAATAGAGCTGTACGCTTCTGCTACAGTACCATATATCTGCTGGTATTTTGAGTCAATTTTCTAAAACAAGAGGAAGTATGGTGGAAGAGGATGTGGACGTGGGTGGGGGGGCCACCTGGTACTGATGGTGGTGGTGGTACATCTGCTGGTAGTGCCAAAAACACAATAGCAGCTAAGGCAGGAGGTGTTGAGCCTGCGTCATGGTGTAGCTCTGTAAGGCCTGTAAGGCTCCGTTTTCTGGGAGTAGGTAGACTGCTTTTAAAGCCAGAGCATCAAGAACTGTTTTTGGCTTACATTGCTGAAATAGCCTCCAGCTCTATCGCCTCCTCTTCTGAAGTTTAAAAAAATGCAAGCACTGAGTCATAAGTGCGGGCTTCTAGTCAGGAGCAACCACTTTCCTTGTGTCCTTTACCCACACCAAAAGTGAAGGATGCGTCATCACACACTTCAGATTACTCCATGGATCTCTTTTCACATACCATGCCTGGGTTAATTAAAAATGGGGCCCATCATATACTGGAGCATTCAAAATGGGGGACATCTGACACTGGAGCATCATCCATGAGGCCCATCATATACTGGAGCATTCTAAATGGGGCACATCAGACATTGGAGCAGCATCTATGGGACACATGATACACTGGAGCATTAGAAATGGGGCCTATTATATATGGAGCATTATTAGGGCCCATAAGACACTGGAGCATCATCAATGAGGCCCATCAAATACTGGAGCATTCCAAATGGGGCAGATCAGACACTGGAGCAACATCTATGGTGCACATGATACACTGGAGCATTAGAAATGGGACCCATTGTATATGGAGCATTATTAGGGCCAATAAGACACTGGAGCATCATCCATGAGGCCCATCATATACTGGAGAATTCCAAATGGGGGACATCAGACACTGGAACAGCATTTACAGGGGCCCTTTATACACTGGAGCATTAGAAATGGGGCCCATTATATATGGAGCATTATTAGGGCCCATCATACACTGGAGCATCATCCATGAGGCCCATCATATACTGGAGCATTCCAGATTGGGGACATCAGACACTGGAGCAGCATTTACGGGGCCCATTATACACTGGAGCATTAGAAATGGAGTCCATTATATGTGGAGCATTATTTGTGCCCATAACACACTGGAACATCGTCCATGGGGACCATCGTATACTGTAGCATTGTGTGGAGCTCATCATATACTGTATTGAACAATATATGTGGCCAATTATTCTGTATGGAGAAATATATGGGGCTCATTATTCTGTATGGCGCACAACGTGGTGGCCATAATACTGTATGGAGTAATATACTGTCCTTTTTTTGAGCTATTGTGCAATTTAAAATAGATCAGTCATGTCATGTAAGCAGTGATGTATTTGTCATTGTACTATACCTATATTTCTGTGCCATATCGGAGCATCATGAGTTGTGGTATGCGTTAAAGGGGCGCACTAACACTCTTTGGCCCAGGGCCCATGAAAACCTGGAGCCAGCCCTAGCCCGCCACAACTTTAGCCAAATAACCCTCAGTTTTCAATGCATAACTATTATTATGAAGTAAATTAAGGTTGACAAGCTTCAGTAATAAGAATTGATGTTTTTGGCATTGTAATGGGCACTGTAGGTGTGTTTACTGTCCTCCACTCCCTGCCGACTTTGCTTCCCCATTGACTTGCATTTGGTTTCGTGTTTCAGTCGGCCTCCGACTTTTCCCTATAGTTGGCCGATTTCGTTCGACCCGACTTTTGAGAAAGTCGGGTTTCATGAAACCCGACTCGACCATAAAAAAGGCAAAGTCGCTCATCTCTAATCAGGACTACAAGATCCCAGGTTCTTTCAGTTGCATCACATCTAATGTGGTATACTTAATTGTATGTACCAAATGTCCATTTGGGGGTCTCTATGTAAGGATGATGGGGCAAAAATTTAGAACAAGGATGAATTTTCATTGCCACACAATAAAGGAAAAAAGAATAGATCTACCTGTGGCCAAAAATTTTTGTATTTCTGATTACAGCATCATGTAGATGAAATTACTGGTATTAAAAGGTAATTTCAAATAGCAAAGAAAAATGTGGGTGTACAAACTTATGACAGCCTTGGACACATTCAGTGCAGGAATTACTGTGTCTTAAGGAATGTGCACTTCAGACCTTTTGGGGCCATCACAAACATGGACCAGATGTCATTCAAAGCAGAAAAAACCTTTCACACTCCTTTTCTATGAACTGTTCCAATATTTACGGCCACCACTCTTTTCTCCCTCTCCCATATTGATAGTTACTCTTCACATTACTTGTCTCATCTAATTCATTATTCTTGTGCCCTGTTGTGTATAAATATGTGACTCTTCAGATTTTGGGTTGTTCTATGCCTGATGAAGAGACCTGAGTAGTCTCAAAAGCTTGCAATTTGTTAACTTTTTAGTTAGCCATTAAAAGTTATCAACCACTGAGGACTCTCAAATGTCAATATTTTTCTAACCCTAAACAAAGAAGTCACTACATAGGCAAATGCATGAATTGCTAAATGTTACTACTAGTTAAAAAGTTTCAAAACTTTAATTCTTCATTTTATTTTCTAATTTTTGTTGTGTTTTTAATTTTTTTTAATTTTTTGTAATTCTTACTTTTGTATATTTTTTATATTCATGTCTTCCCACCTCTTTTATCCAAATTAAAATGTAATTCATGGAAAGTGAAAGTGCTAGGTAAGTTGCTACATACAGTATAGGTTTACAATCCGGAAGCAAGCATGCTGCAACAGTGGGCATTATGATCATGGTGTGTAGAAATTGTATCTAAAGTAATCAGTTAAGACATCTATTAAAAACTTAAAATAGATGTTTTATATTAAATATGAACAAAAACAGTCTTTGCAAAATATGGATGTATCAGAAATTGTAGGGAGAATCATCCCCCCAAAATAAGCACCTGCTGCTGACTGATGTGTTCAGGTGGCATGAATGTGCCTCTAATTTTAACCTTCTAGAGCAATGAAGCAGTCTAAAAAACGATTTTAACAAACATGCACATTTAGTGTATATAGAAATAAAAAATAAATTGCTTGCATTTTGCAAAAATGAAAAATGCATTTAATAAAGAACTGATTAGAAATGGGCAAACTTTTCAAGGTTTGGTTCGGATTCGGCGAACAAGCCAATGTTCGCCTAATAGTTCGTTGAAAATATCCGAACCTCATTAAATTCAACGGGAGGCAAAACCAAACGCATAGATAATGCCTTCAGGGAGGAGGGCAAAAATCTGCCCAAAAAGTTCAAATTATGGGCAGACCCCATAAAAAGTGGCATCAAATGACCCACAGCAGAAATGTTATAATAGCACAGCAGTCAGGCATAGGCCATGTATGAGAAAGGGTCTGGGTCTGCATTTACAGCTTTGATTTGAAGTTTCAATGAAGACCTGGTGATTAAGGGAGCAGCGTATGCCTTCTTGTGGGAGACCTGATAACCTCATGCAACACCTACAGTATATTTTCTTTTCTTTATTCCAGCCACACTCAGTTCGCACAAACATCAGTTTCATATAAAACTGTTGGTAGAAAAATGTAAGGAAAGTAACACAGGTAGTTGACTGAAAGTAAGTGCAGGCCTTTCTGTCTGGGAGCCCTACTTACCAAGGCAACTCACCAGTGGAGACCTAACTTGAAGTCTCAACATTTCAAAAAAATATTTGTAACATCAACAGCAGTAGCCACAGCAGGCAGAGAAGACACCATGAAGATGGCAAGGACTGCAATAATGCAAGATTAATGCATGACACTAAAATCAACACCATTGCCTAGTCTGCCCAGTCTGTGAGTGAGGTATGAAAGACAGTGGAGATCCATAACTTGGTTATTTTGATGAAAGGTAGGTGGTCTACATATTAAGGGGACAGCCAGATGTGCTTATCTATCAGTACACCACCAGTTGCACTGAAGACACTTTCTGAGAGAACGCTAGATGCCGGGCATTACAAAACCTCCAAGGCTTGACAGGCGAGCTCAGGCCATTCTTCTATTTTTGAAGGCCAAAATGCGAAAGGGTCAAATCCCACCCTGATGACATTGATATTGAGCTTCAGATACTACTGCATCATCCTAACCAGTCGTTCACAACGTGTCAGACTTGTGCATCGCTCTGCTGGTGAGCCGACTGGTCTAACAATTTGTGAAATGACTCAAAGAGATTGCTTATGCCACTTACACTGCTGCTGCTAATATTTTTACAATGATGCCTTGATGTTCCTGGAATTAGAAGTCTAGAACTGGGATGCACACTGTGTGCTTCACTGCTGTCTTGGAGTAAACCACTTAAGATTGTCTAGAAGCATGTTTCGATACTCCTGCATTCGCGCATCCCTTTCTGGGGGAAAACATATGGCTAAATTTACTCTTGTGACATGAATTTAACAGAGTGGCAACCCAGTAGTCATCACTATTTCTAACCCTAAGAATATGGGCATCATGTGGAAGATAACGCAGCAAGAAGGCATTTATGTGCTGGGAGCTTCAATGAGATCCAAGTCCATGGTGGGTTGGTGGCGATGTAACACTCAAGGTTGCGTTTTCCATCCACTCCCGCCAACCACCAACAGCAAAAAGGGGATCATTATCCTCTTTATGTCCTGACTGTTGCATGTCCATCACCTCATCCTCCTCCATTTGTTCCTCAGCTCCTGCATCTTTACTATCAGTTTGTTTGGTACCATGAGCCTCCCTCTATCATTGTAAGCGACCTTCCCATGGCACCAGCCTGTGCGCAACAGTCCGGAAATGTTAGACATTGTTATCTCATCAGAATTCTCTGCTTCTACCTCTTCCTCTGGGAACACTACCTCCTCTCACAGTCTATTCAAAGTGTTCTTCAGCATTTAGATGGCCAGAATAGTGATGCTGATGACAACATCATCAGCGGCGCTAAGCTTCTAAATAGCCATTTTGATACTGTGCAGAAGAGTGCAGAGGTCCTTTGCACCATGTCTGTACAGCATTGGCTCAATCAAAAGGACGTACTGCACCAGGGCTCGTCGCTACTGCCACAAATGCTGCAACATATGCAGGGTGGAATTCTACCATGTCGGAAGATTGCAAATCAAATTTAAATTGTAAATCAAGTTAATCGGTGGGCCAAAAGACCTCTGTAGCAATGTAAGTCGATGACCTGCGTGGTACGTTAGGCGGAAGTGAGGACTGTTGTGAATTCTCTTGCTCGGAGTGCTGAGCCGAAGCTTCCTCTGCTCCCTCTGGTGGTTGCTGAGAGTAGTGGAGCTGGCCAGGCGGATGGAAGTTCCACACCTGACGACGATAATTGGGAACCTGAGATTACTGGATGGGAGCATATAAGTGAGCTGGCTGCTCTTGGAGGTTGCTGGTGAGTTCCTCCTTGTGCATTTGGAGTTCTTTTGTCACCTGCCTGATCTGCATTGTTCAGATAAGTGATTCTTTTGCTAATCCTTTGCATCTAATCTGGTTTTGCCTTTTTTTTGCTTTCTGCTTGTTGCTAGGGTTCAGCGTGCTCCCTGCTGGGGGCAGCGCTGGGCCCTGCTTCATATGTTGCAGCTTGTTCAGTCCCCTGTTTTGTTAGTATCTTTTTGCTTTGCTTCCAGTTTATACAAGAGTGCTGATCTAGCGGGGGTGAGGTCATGTGACCTCAGGTTTTTTGTATATCAGAAGTGTTGGACTTTTTTTAGGGTTTTGTGCATGATTGCAGACAGTATCTTTTTTGTTCTGTCCTGTCTAGACAGCTTGGGCCCCACCGTTTGCTCAGTCTGTTCTCTGCCTGTGTTTGTGTCTCATCTTGTCTCACCAACAATATATGTTTGGGGACTGTCTATTCCTTTGGGGGTCTTTTCCGGGGCAGTTTTGATTTCACTTTTCTGTCTGTTTAGGCTTAGTTAGTTCTCCGGCTGTGACGAAGCATCTAGGGCATCATAGGAATGCTCCACGGCTACTGCGAGTTGTGGGGATAGGATCAGGGGTCTGCAATCCGCTTAGTTACCAACCTCTCTGGTCTTCTGGTGGCTTAGCCTGTTCCTGCCATCCTCCTCGGTGACCCATTCATAACAGATGACTCAATGACCATTATTTTTCCAGAAGCGCATCCAGGCCGGAATAATGGAGGAGTAATTGCTGTACCACCAGGTTGAGGACGTGAACCATACAAGGCATTTGTGTGAGGTTGCCTCTACGTAGGGCCATCAATTTTGCACTGTTATCGCACACGGCCTTCGCTGGCTCCAGGTTCAGTGAGTAAAATGTAAATTGCTCTTTTATTCTATAAACTACTGACAACATGTCTTTGAATTTCCAAGCACTAAATTTTATATTTATTTTCAGAAAATGAGAAATGGTCAAAATAACAAAAAAAATGCAGTGCCTGCGGACCTCAAATAATGCTAAGAAAACATGTTCATAATTATTTAGAAACAACAATACTAATGTTTTAACTCAGGAAGAGTTCAGAAAAAAAAGATGCGCTTAGAAAATTTAAACTGTGGGATAGTAGAGGCAGGGGAAACACATGCCCCTCATGAAGAGCCAAAAAAATCAAAAGGCTCCTGTAGCTCCTGTTCACAGACATAAAGCAATGGCCTGAACCTTGATCATTTATACTCCCAACCTACTCAAATTCATTGTGATAGTATGCTGTGAATGGAGAACTATAAAATGTGTGTGGAGCAATGTGAGGGCATCATACCACCAGGAAGGTTGTGGCATCATTTTATGCAGAAGGACCATGGAGGCATTCTACAGTGTAGAAGAGTAGTGGTATATACTGCCCTGTAGACAATTCTCGGTGTAAGTGCACATTATTTTGAAATCATTGTGCTAGAGGCATCTTTGGGGCATCATACAGTATGTATGGGCATTGTAGAATCCATATACGAACTGTGTTGATGCCATAAAAAGGGTATTAAAACATGGAAGAAAAGTAAAATGACTCACTAGGAGCAATATTTCTGTGTAGGTGCATAAAAATGACTGGACAAGTTTAGGGTCTGACTTAACTGAACAAAATTGCTATGATTGTCCCTCCTTCCTATACTTCATTATTGAGAGGTTTTAAATCATCCTACATGTACAAACTACTTTAGTCTTTGTGTAACAGTACATGGAAGGTAAAATGAACATCAGAAGGGAAATGTCACTGGTTAGAAAACATCTCTGCAATTGTACCCATTAGACTTTTACTATATTACTTTCACATGTCTATCTGAATATTTTGATTAGCAGAGATTTTCATCTCTAAGGCCTCTTTCACACATCAGGTTTTCGCCGTCAGGCGCGATCCGGCGCTTTTGACAGAAACCGGATCCGGCGAAATGCAATGCCGGATCCGGTTTCCCCCCCATTGACTTGCATTTGCGCCGGATCGCGCCGGATGGCCATGCGTTTCATCCGGTTTTCGCCGGATATGGCAATGTGTCGCGATCCGGCGTCTGGAAAAAACGGCTACTGTAACGTTTTTTGTCTCCGGCGTAAAAGCCGGACACGCCGGATCCGGCGCGTCCGGCTTTTTCACACAATGAAAGCCTATGAGCGCCGCAATGCGCCGGATCCGGCGAAAGCCGGATCCGGTGGCCGGATCCGGTTTTTTGGGTCTGAGCATGCTCAGTAGCTCTGCCCACAAGACATATATAAAAGCAAGACAGTGGGACCCACAGCCACACCCAACATGCCACCCAAGAAAGCAACCAAGCGCAGCAGGAGAAGGCAGGAGACCACTGCAGCACCATCAGCACCACCACCACCCCAAATGGAGCAGCAAATGGAACATGCTGAGGAGGGGAGGCCAGCAGCAGATGAGAGACGGTAATTATCAAATCCCCCATTCCTCCAAACTAGGGCTATTGAATATCAAAATATTCATTGGCCCTTTGTTTCTCTTTATTCAACAGCCGCCCAATAGATGCAGCAGCAGCAGCAGCAATGGCAGCAGGTGGAACACCACCCACAGGCATGGAGTGTGGCCACCAGGAAGACAGCACATCATCTTCTGGGAGCCCTCCCTCGCATCGTCAGCGTTTGACGGTAAGTTTTTATTTCCAAAATCCATCATCTCTGTAATATATGTCTATTCATTGCCTTTTATTTCAAAACAGGATTCACAAGATGAAGAGGAGCTCCCAGAAGAAGAAGGAAGGGGTGGACAGACACTTGGAGTGGGCTCACAATTGGTAAGTTTTTTGCATCAAACGCAGAAACACAACATCACACTACACACAACACATAGAAAACAATGTTCTGCAGACCACACACAGCAAACAAATGCCTACATCCAAAGACATAACATTTTTTGTTTTCTTCTCTAGTCTTCCCAATCTGGTGCTCGGCCAAGAGGTCCTCGCAGTGCCTCCCAGGGTCGTCAGCGACAGCAACGCGGCGGTCACCAGCGTGTAAGTATAAATATTTTTGCTTTGTTTTTTTGCACTTTTTATTTCATTTCTTTTGTGGAGGCTAATTATGTTATTTTTGTCTTTTTCTTTAACAGCCTTCACAGCGTGCTCCTGACTCTGACGGTGAGGATGGAGGACTCGATGTGGACCACCTCATCGATCTCGTCAGAGAAAGGGAGCCGCTCTGGAATATGGCTGACCGCCGCCACGCTGACCTTATCGTTACCCGACGACTCTGGGAGGAAATCTGTTCACTCCTTGTGGACCGCTGGGAGGACCTCGATGTTCGGGCCCAGATTAAAGAGCGTAAGTATATACAGTACCGGTTGCTTGATGTAAACCAGTGTTTCCCGAACTCCAGTCCTCGTGGTCCCCACGGATCATGTGTTCAGGATTTCTATTTACTATGGAAATCCTGAAAACATGACCCCTGGGGACCATGAGGACTGGAGTGGACTGGACTGGAAACACTGATGTTGTATACTAACCACTTTGTCCTTTCTCGTTTCAGGGAACAGAATTGTGAATCGGTGGCAGTCTGTGAGGGATCGTTTCAAGAAGGAGTTCAATAAAGAGATGCGGGCCCCGAGTGGATCTGGAGGACGCAGGAGCAAGTACAAGTACGCAGAAGCCCTGTCGTTCCTCTGGGAAACAATGGTCACTAGAAGGTAAATATTACACACCACATGTGAAAAAAAATGTTAGATGTAAATTTTTTTTTTCAGCCAGGGCCATACCATGTCAGTATTTTAATTGTTTTTTTTTCTCTTTATTCCACAGCACGGTGAGCAGCACTCGGGAGCCTGCACGATTGGACCCTTCTGAGGCGATCCCTGAGGAGACCGGCACCGAGGGACACTTCGACTGCCCCGGTACATCTGCACCTTCCCAGCCTTCCCACACATTCGACCCATCTGTCCCATCCACCAGCACAGGAGCATCGTGGCCGCCTACATTACATGAAGCTGCTGGTGAGGAGATCGCTTTCCCTTTACCCCACCCTTCTGCCCCTGCCACCTCTAGTACACCTGCGGGCACTGGGCGGCAGCGGCAGAGGGGTCAGGAAAAGACTTATGCGCCACAGTTCTTGCATCTGAATGCATCTTTCCAGAACTGTCTAAAAGTCTTGTCAGAGCAAATCTCCGCAGGCTATCAGCAGATCAACTCCAGCATTCTGGAGGTGAAGACACTTCTGCAAACCATGCATTCAGAAGCAAGATCTTCGCCAAACCACACCTTTTTCAGGTCTGTTTTGGAGCGCATGGAAACGCTCTCTCCTGCCCAGCAGATGCATGTAATGCATTCATGCCACGCTGCTCTCCAGCAAGTTACCTCCCAACCTCCTCCTCCCACCACAGTAGTTCCTCCACCTGCACCCCCTCCAGCCACTTTCCATCCTCCCCCTCCTATTACATCTACACCCCCTCCAGCCACTTTCCATCCTCCCCCTCCTATTACATCTACACCCCCTCCAGCCACTTTCCATCCTCCCCCTCCTATTACATACCATCCACCTCCCCAGCACCATCCACCTCCCCAGCACCAGCAACCTCCCCAGCACCAGCAACCTCCCCAGCACCAGCAACCTCCCCAGCACCAGCAACCTCCCCAGTACCAGCAACCTCCCCAGTACCAGCAACCTCCCCAGTACCAGCAACCTCCCCAGTACCTGCAAACTCCCCAGTACCAGCAACCTCCCCAGTACCAGACATCTCCCCACTTCCAGCAACCTGCCCCGTACCAGACATCTCCCCACTTCCAGCAACCTGCCCCGTATCAGACATCTCCCCACTTCCAGCAACCTGCCCCGTACCAAACTCCTTCCCCATACAACTTGCCATCAACATCATCTGCTCCTACAGTCCCTGCCCAACCCTCCACTCCACCACCCACCACCTCTTCTGCTTCCCACATGTCCACCCATTCTGTAGTTTTTTCCACACCTTCACCTCTAACTGTTCCTTCCCCACCACGATCCCAGTCCTCTCTCCACACTCCCAGTGTCGAAGTGTCCCGCAGCCCCTACAGCAGTATTTCCACCACACACTACACAGATTTATAATGTGTGTATTTAAATAAATATGACCAGTTTTATGGTTTCAAAGCTTTATTAAACAAGTTTATTAAAATTTTAAAAAAGTTTACTAAAAAAAACATTTTTCAATAAAAGTTAAATTATTTTACACTGGTTGTCTGTCATTTCTTTCTGCGGCGAAAAAGGTTAAATACAGGGTATTTAAAAGGTGAAATGGTATTCAAAACTAGGTATATAACTGTGGGTAAATTTTAGCTTTTTGCCACAGTTGTGTTCCTGGTTGTGTTTGAAGCAAAGTATTTCACCTAAAAAGTTGTGTTTATTGTTGGTGATTTCCTAACAATGTACACAACTTTTGTTAAAAGGTGAAATACTTTGCATAAAACACAACCAGGTACACACCTGTGGCCTAAAGCTAAAAATAGTAAGACCATGACAAGATAGCCAACTTTGGTTGGCAAAGGTATATACTGTTGGTCCAGAAGGTACACAAGTTTGGTTAGGGCACAAATCTTTCACACTCTGTCATCCTGCCAGTGTACTCTGCCTTGAGGTGACATAAAGTATATTGCAAAATTGTCCCTCATTACTGAAACCGTCACAGAACTTCTAGTGGTAATGTCATGGTAATCTTGCAAGGTGGTTTCTTCAGAGGTGTCCTCAATGGAAATGGGTTCCTTGCAGATAACAAAATTGTGGAGTACCACGCACGCTTTGATCACCTCGTCCACAGTTTCTGTCTTGAGGTTGATCGCAGTCAATAGGACCCCCCATTTGGCTGTCAGAATACCAAAGGTACATTCAACCATTCTTCTTGCTCTTGTGAGGCGGTAATTAAAAATTCGTTTTGGTCTTGTCAATCCTCTGCTAGAGTACGGTTTCAAAAGGTGTTCTGACAGCTGGAAGGCTTCATCCCCTACACAGACAAATGGCATAGGTGGACCAGATGTTTGCGGCAGCGGTCTAGGTGGTGGGAACTGGAAGGTGTTTCCATACAGTTTACGCCCCATGGCAGACAGTTTGAAAACTTGAGAGTCATTGGAGCGGCCATAGGCCCCAATATCAACCGCAATAAATTTGTATTCCGCGTCAGCGATGGCCATGAGGACAATTGAAAAATATTTCTTGTAATTGAAATATTCCGATCCCGATCCAGCTGGCTTTACAATGCGGATATGTTTCCCGTCCACAGCGCCCAAGCAGTTTGGAAACTGACATATCTGTTGAAACTTGTCAGCAATTTCAATCCACCTCTCTGTTGTGGGCTCTGGTAAAAACTCTTCAGCTAAGGAGTCCCACAGTGCACGGCATGTGTACTTCACAATTCCAGATATGGTGGAAATCCTGAGTCTGTACTGGAAATGCAGTGACGAAAGGGATTCTCCAGTTGCAAGAAATCTGTGGGGAATTAAAAAACAATAAATTAGTTTTAAATCACAGCATTACATACCAAAACTGACCTATAACACTTGGAGATACAAACTACCACCAACAAGATTGCAGTGAAAGTGTGCTCTGATGCGAGCATATCCAATAAATGTGGCTTACCTTAAAGTCACCATCAGACGCTCTGCGGGTGAAACAGAGAAGCGGCAATAGGTGTCCGCTTTTCTTATGAGGTGTGCAATGCGCTCCACCAAGTAATCAAAATTCTCCATTTTCATCCTAACATATCCAAAAAATTTATCCGGGTTTCGTCGAAGGTCCATGCAGAGTGTAGAATAGACCCCACGCGTCATTCTCTTGGCTGTGATGGGGTGGATCCACAAACGTCGTCTACGATGCCTGATGCGCTGCTGTCTCGCTCTCTCCTTCTCCAGAACAATCACCCTCAAACGATTCGCCTCCGCTATAAAATCCGCCAAATTCTTCAAAATATTTCCAATGACAACATCCATCTTCGCCAGTAACTTGCTCTTCTCTCCAACCTGCACTTTCTCCTCTACAACCTGTCAAAGAAGGGCTGTAGGAACATGCTATATATATTTTTCCAGTAGCCAATCCCGTTCGGAAGGCCACAAGGGTCAATTTTAAAAACCGGATCCGGCGTAATCCGTCGAAAAACGGATAGAAAAACGGATGAACCGGATGAGACGGATCTGGTTTTGTCTGTCAAGAAAAAAGACGGATCCGGCAGAAAACCGGATCCGTCACATCCGGTTTTACGAAACATTTGCCGGATCCGGCGTTCCGGCACGACGCCGGATCGCGCCTGACGCCGAAAACCTGATGTGTGAAAGTAGCCTAAACTACATATTTACTCAAGGCATGTCACTTTCTATTAGACATATACCATATATTTTTTCTTTTATTTAAAAAAGATTGAATTATTTTGTTTCCTTATGAAAGTACAACATCTATTCATAACACTGATAAAATTGAATCTATCCCTTTTAGCAAAGGACTGAATTGACTTCTACAGCAGATGCTGGGGAAATCATGCAGAAAAGTTTGAGTACATTGCCATAGTATGCTATTTAGGAATATTGATTTTCCACATGAAAAATAAAGCACCTGCAAAGAAGTTATGATAAAGTTTGCGAACACTTCTTCACACTTCAAAGCCTTGCTATATCAATCTTTTACAATGAAATATTGCTGGGAAAAACAACAATACAATAACTGACTCTAGAATTTTGATTTAAAATATTACTGTATTGCTAAAATAGTCAAATATTTATAGGTAAATTGTATATGAAATCATTAATATGCAATTAGTTACTTTGTAGGGGGATTTTCTAGTATAGATTTGAATTGCATTGTTTTTCTGGTTTGCACTGCTGGATTTCCACCGCTGTCCCTTGTTCCTGAATGCCCCGTGTGAATTGCATTGTTTTGTTGCTTTGCTCACCCATCTTCTTGTGTCCATAACTGTCCTCCATTCTTCTTATCTTTACCAGTGGCCACACATCAGCGTGGTGTGTGTAACCCCTTCCCCCTTTTATGACCTTTGCTTAAAGGGAACCTGTCACCCCCCAGGGCGTTTTTAAGTAAAAGAGCCACCTTCATCAGCACTAAGGCTGAATTCTGTGAAGGTGGCTCTTCCGTTTCTGACCCCCAGTAACGCAGAAATATTAACTTTTATAAATAGGTCCTCATACCTGTAATGCGTCCCATAGGTAAGGTGTGTCCCCCTGAACACCCCGCTGTCAATCATGTCTCTGCAGTGTCTGGCCCTGCCTCCCATAGACATCCATCATGCTCCTGCTCTGCCTTCTGTGCCCTGCCTCCCATATCCGTCCATCATGCCCCTGTACTGCCATCTGTGCCCCTCCTCCTTCTGTCTCCTATGCCGACGCCTGCTCTGTGAAAACAGTTCTCAGGCATGCGCAGTGCGCACTGCCCGTGAACTGACATGAGGCAATCACGCCTTCATGTTGTGGAGGCCCCAGATCCTGCCCCGCAGTGTGAATACGGCATGATGGACAGCTATGGGAGGTAGGGCCAAGATGCTGCAGAGACATGATTGACAGTGGGGAGGCGGCTGCTTCAGGGGGACAGACCATACCTATGGGACGCATTACAGGTATGAGGACCTATTTATAAAAGATAACATTACTGGGGGTCAGAAACGGAAGAGCCACCTTCACAGAATGCAGCCTTAGTGCTGCTAAAGATGGTGGCTCTTTTAGTTAAAAATGCCCAGGGGGGTGACAGGTTCCCTTTAACTCTGTGCATCTGGCCTGGGCAGTCACACCCCACTTTTCACTCTCACCTGATTGACCTTAGCTGAACATATATTCAGTACTATGGGTCTGCCCCAGACAAAGTCTGCGCCATCTATTTCAAATTCCTTATTTCAAATCACAGATTTCTAATTACACTACTCTGAATTAGACTAAAATTGGACTGGAATTTGACTGTAAGATAACATACTATAACACCACTACAATGTTTCGGCTTCTTTTAACTATCACCCCCATACTACTTCATTTTTCCCTAACTCATGTAATCCCCCACCTAGTAAGGAACTAGGCATTTCCCCCTTCATCCTCCCCAGCAATCTCACCTTTTCCTCGGAACTGTTCCTCCACATACAATCCTTTTTCTCCAGACACAAATGGCCACCTCATCTCCTATCCTGCTCCCACCTTCTAGTGCTCTGTCTGCTACTCCTCATTGCTGGCAAAGTATTCCCAAATCCTGGCCCTCTTTAACGCAGCCCCACATTCATTTCTAACATCCTGCCACAATCCTCTACACGTTTTCACAACCATGATAACCTCATACTTATTCATCCAGCCCCCATTTCCCTGGTCCCCTTACCTGCAGCTCTATGGAACGCACACTCTGTCTGCAACAAGCTGTCATTTATCCATGACTTCTTTATCACCAACAAACTCTCCTTCCTTGCCATCACTGAAATCTGGCTCACTCCCTCTGACACAGCCTCTCCAGCCGTGCTTTCCTTTGGTGACTTCCATCTCTCTCACGCCCCTCACCCCAGCAACAAACGTGGTGATGGAGTTGGCCTACTCCTGTCTGATACCTGCTCCTTTACCCCAATTCAACTTCCACCCTCTGCTACTCTTCCCTTGTTCGAGGTGCACTCCGTCCGCATCTATTCCCCCTCCAAACTCCAACTGGCTGTCATCTACCGCCCCCCAGAACTAGCCATCTCCACCTTTCTCGACCATTTCACTACCTGGCTACTCCATTTCCTATCTGCTGACATCCCCACCATCATCATGGGCAATTTCAACATCCCCATTGACACTTCCACCCCGGCTGCTTCTAAACTTCTATCGATCACGGCTTCCCTTGGCCTCACTCAATGGTCCTCTGTGGCCACTCACAAAGATGGTCACACGCTGGACCTTAACTTCACCCGTCTCTGCTCCCTCACTAATCTCACTAACTCACCCATCCCTCTGTCCAACCACAACCTACTGACAGTATCTTCTGTTGTGAGTTCATTTTCCCCTTCACCATTGAGGTCTGATGAACTCCCTCTTTCTGGTGAAGGAAGGTAGTGAGGCTGATTACCAAGCACCTGGGCAGGATGATGATGACTGGGTGATGGGAATTGCTGACTGGATATAAGGGAGCAGCCCTGAACCTAATGGACTTGGATTTTGCAAACGTTGTGGATTTCCTATGACACCTCTGCGGACGCCTATCCCTTTGAGGGGGATTGATGCCACTCCTTTGGCGAAAAATAAACCTCAGTTATGGACCCAGGTGGTAATGCGGGTCGCCCCAGACCATCAAGAAAATTGCAGATTTTTGGTGTTGCATAATTTGCATGATACCATTGTTCTGGGGTTTCCCTGGTTGCAAATTCATAATCCAGTTTTGGATTGGAAATCTGTGTCTGTGGTGAGTTGGGGTTGTCGGTGTGCCCTTAGTGAGGCTCCGTTTTTTTCCACCTCTCCTCAGTCTCATGATGTTCCTGACTATTTGGCGGACTTTTATGATGTATTTAGTGAGAATGAGTCTGCGTCTTTGCCTCCTCATAGGAGTTATGACTGTGCAATTGAACTGAGCCCGGGGTGTAAATTTCCCAAGGGTCGGCTCTTCAATTTATCTGTACCAGATCACGAGGCTATGCGATCCTATATTAAGGAGGCTTTGGAGAAGGGCCATTTTAGACCATCCTCTTCACCCTTAGGTGCTGGGTTTTTATTCGTGGCCAAAAAGGATGGTTCATAAAGGCCTTGTATTGATTATCGTGCCCTCAACAAAATTACTATTAAATATCAGTATACGTTACCCCTGATTTCGGATCTATTCTCCAGAGTTAAAGGTGCTTGCTGGTTTACCAAGCTTGACCTCAGGGGGGCGTATAATCTTATCCGCATTAAGCATGGGGATGAATGGAAGACGGCGTTTAATACTCTGGAGGGACATTTTGAGTACCTGGTGATGCCTTTTGGGCTCACTAATGCCCCTTCTGTCTTCCAGTGCTTCATGAACGACATTTTCTGAGACTTTGTGGATACATTTTTGATTATCTATCTGGATGATATTTTGATCTTCTCCAAGGATTGGGATTCTCATGTGGAACATGTTCGGACTGTGTTCCGGATCTTGAGGGAGAATTCCCTGTATGTCAAAGGATCGAAATGCCTTTTTGGGGTACAGAGGATTTCTTTTTTGGGATTTATTTTGTCTCCGTCAACTATTGAAATGGACCCGGCCAAGGCACAGGCCATTTATGATTGGGTTCAGCCCACTTCTTTGAAGGCCCTCCAGAAGTTTTTGGGTTTTGCTAATTTTTATCGGAAATTTATAGCAAAATTTTCTAGTATTGCCAAGCCATTGACTGATCTGACTAAGAAGGGTGCTAATGTGTTGAATTGGTCTCCAGAGGCTGTTTCTTCCTTTCAGGAGCTGAAGCGAAGATTCACTTCTGCCCCGGTTTTGCGGCAACCTGATGTCTCACTCCCGTTCCAGGAAGAGGTGGACGCTTCTGAGATTGGTGCAGGAGCTGTTTTGTCCCAAAAGGATCCTGTAACATCTAAAATGAATCCCTGTGCTTTCTGAACGTAACTATGATGTGGGGAATCGGGAACTGTTAGCCATGAAATGGGCATTTGAGGAGTGGAGACATTGGTTGGAGGGAGCTAAACATCAAGTCGTGGTCCTCACTGACCACAAGAATTTGATTTACCTGGAGTCGGCCAAACACTTGAACCCTAGACAGGCTAGGTGGGCCTTGTTTTTTTACACGTTTTGATTTTGTGGTCTCTTTTCTTCCTGGCACTAAGAATGTCAAGGCTGACGCTCTCTCTAGGAGCTTCTTTGCTGATTCTCCTGTGGTGACCAAGCCTGCTACCATCTTAGGCGAAGGGGTAGTTCTTTCTGCAATCTCGCCCGATTTGAGACGTGCTCTGGAAGAGTTCCAGGAGGACAAACCTGAGCATTGTCCCAGTGGAAAGTTGTATGTTCCTGACCAGTGGAGGAAGAGACTGATGTCTGAAGTTCATTGCTCTGCATTGGCTAGTCATCCAGGTATTTTTGGTACTAGAGATCTGGTGAGTCGGTCTTTTTGGTGGCCCGCCGTGTCTCATGATGTCAGGAATTTTGTGCAGTCCTGTGGGACTTGCTCCCGGTCTAAACCTTGTTCTCACTCTAGTGGGTTGTTGATGCCTTTGCCGGTCCCCAGGAGGCCATGGACCCATATTTCAATGGATTTCATCTCTGATATGCCTGTCTCCCAGAGAATGACTGTTATTTGGGTGATTTGTGATAGGTTCTCTAAGATGGTTCATCTTGTACCACTCCCTAAGTTGCCATCTTCCTCTGAATTGGTGCCCCTGTTTTTGCAACAGGTGGTTCGCTTGCACGGGATTCCTGAGAACATTGTATCTGACAGAGGAGTTCAGTTTGTGTCTAGATTTTGGAGGACTTTCTGTTCCAAGCTGGGAATTCAGTTGTCCTTCTCCTCTGCTTTTCACCCTCAGACCAATGGGCAGAGGGAGAGAACAAACCAGACCTTGGAGTCGTATTTGAGATGTTTTATTTCCGCTGATCAGGATGATTGGGTTTCATTTTTGCCCTTGGCCGAATTTGCTTTAAATAATAGAGCTAGTTCTGCCACTTTGATGTCACCTTTTTTTTGTAACTTTGGGTTACATCCTCGATTTTCTTCAGGGCAGGTGGAGCCTTCTGCCTGCCCAGGTGTTGACACTGTGGTGGAGAGAATGCACCAGATCTGGGACCAAGTGGTGGATAAGTTATCTCTCTCCCAGGAAAAGGCCCAGCAGTTTTCCAACCGACATAGGACCATTGGTCCCCAGTTTAAGTTGGGTGATATGGTTTGGTTGTCATCAAAAAATATCACTATGAAGGTGGCTTCTCCTAAGTTTAAGCCTAGATTTATTGGACCTTACAAGATTTTGGAGATTATTAATCCGGTCTCTTTTCGTTTGGCTCTTCCTGTCACATTTAAAATCCATAATGTGTTTCATAAGTCCTTATTGAAGAGGTTTGTTGAACCAGTAGTTCCTGGGGTGGCACCTCCGGACCCTGTATTGGTTGAAGGTAACATGGAATATGAGGTAGAGAAGATACTGGATTCCCGTCTGGCTAGACGGAGACTCCAGTATTTGGTTAAGTGGAAGGGTTATGGTCAGGAGGATAATTCCTGGGTCTCTGCCTCTGATATTCATGCCAAAAGATTGGTGCGTGACTTTCATCGGGCTCACCCTGATCGCCCTGGTGGCGTGGATGAGGGTTCGGTGACCCCTCCTCAAGGGGGAGGTACTGTTGTGAGTTCATTTTCCCCTTCACCATGGAGGTCTGATGAACTCCCTCTTCTGGTGAAGGAAGGTAGTGAGGCTGATTACCAAGCACCTGGGCAGGATGATGATGACTGGGTGACGGGAATTGCTGACTGGATATAAGGCAGCCGACGCCCTTCTGCCTTGCTGGTAATCTCTCTGAGGGATTCTAGGAGACCAGTCTGATTCCTGCTCCTCAAAAGCTAAGTTTTCTGCTCTGGTTTTTGCATTTGTGTTTTGTTTTGCCCTGTTTTTCTGGATTTCTGCCATTCCCTGCTGGGGTGAGCTGAATTCCTTTTTGCTCTGTCTTCAGAAAAAACCTGAGTACTGATATAGTCTTTTTGAAGCCTAGCGTCTTCAGGGCTTTTTTCCCTATCAGCCTGTTGGCTCTTGTTTTGATAGGGTTTTGGCGGATTGCAGACAGCAGCTTTTCTATCCTTTCCTATTTAGTTAGCTTGGGCCCCATCATTTGATCAGCCTATCTTTCTATCTGTGTGAGTGTTTTTTCATCTTGCTTCACCGTCATGATATCTTGGGGGCTGCCTATTGCTTTGGGGTCTGCTCTGGGGCAGTTTAGATTTCCCTTTCTGTCTTTAGGCTATTTAGTTCTCCGGCTGTGATGGAGGGGTCTAGGGCATCGTAGGAACCCCCCACGGCTACTGCTAGTTGTTGTTGATAGGTTCAGGGGTCTGCAATCCGATAGCTGCCAACGTCTCTGGTTTTCTGGACTTAGCTAGTATTTCCGTTTTTGCCTCCTACGGTGACTCATTCATAACACTCTTCCCTCTCCTCTCCTGCTGTGCAACCCCTACTCCACAAACTCACTCACCCTTGCAGGAATCTCAAATACCTCAATTTACAATCACTCTCTCAGTCCCTTCTTCCCCTCACAGACATAGCTTCCCTTCATGACACAGATGCTGCTGCCACTTTTTATAACACCACAATAACAGCAACACTTGATTTGGCCACCCCCTCACACAGAGTAAAACTCGTACAATCAACAGGCAGCCCTAGTTGACCAGCCTGACCAAAGAACTGAGATGGGTTTCCAGGGCCGCTGAGCGGAGATGGAAGAGAACCTAGAGTTGAGCGACTTTGGTCGGATCTGGTTTCATGAAACAAAATTTGTTTCAGATTAAACTGGTCCGACTAGGGCAAAAAAAGTCAGATTTTCGTCCGAAACCCGACCCCAATGCAAGTCAATGGGAAATAAAAGTCGGCATTGAGCGGATGACATTCATCCACTCAATGCCGACTTTTATTCCCCATTGACTTGCATTGGGGTCAGGTTTCGGACGAAACTCTACAGATTCTCTCATCTCTTGGCATCACAGACTTGGGCCTATCCTGGATCTCATCAAGCCTAACAGACTGAACATTTAGTGTCTCCCTCTCACACACCACCTCCTCATCTCACCCCCTGTCTGTCAGTGTTCCTCAAGGCTCAGTCCTAGGACCCCTACTCTTCTCCATCTACACCTTCGGCCTTGGACAGCTCATAGAATCCCACGGTTTGCAGTGTCACCTCCATGCCGATGACACTCAAATATATCTATCTGGACCTGATCTCACCTCCTTACTGACCCAAATCCCACAATGCCTGTCTGCTATTTCAGTTTTTTTTCTGCTCGTTTTCTCAAACTGAACATGGACAAAACAGAATTCATCATCTTTCCACCATCTCACTCTAACCCTCCACGAGACCGCATGCTCGGTGCCTTGGGGTGATCCTCGACTCTACCCTCTCTTTAAAACCACATATCCAAGCCATTGCCTCCTCCTGCTTCCTCAAACTCAAAAATATTTCCCGGATACATGCATTCCTCAACCATGAAACCACAAAAATGCTAGTGCACGCCCTTATCATCTCCCGCCTCGACTTCTGCAACCTCCTTCTCTCTAGCCTCCCCTCTAGCACTTTGACACCACTCCAGTCCATCCTACACTCTGCTGCCCTACTAATCAACCTGTATCCCTGCAATTCCCCAGCCTCCCCCCTATGCCAGGCCCTTCACTGGTTTCCTATTGCCCAGAGGCTCCAGTTCAAAACCCTAACCATGACATACAAAGCCATCCACAACTTTTCTCCTCCCTACATCTGTGACATGGTCTCCCGGTACCTACATGCACGCAACCTTCGATCTTCTCAAGATCTCCTTCTCTACTCCCCCCTTATAGCTTCTTCCCACAACCGCACACAAGATTTCTCCTGTGCTTCCCCCATACTCTGGAACACTCTGCCGCAACACATCAGACTCTCACCAACAATGGAAACCTTCAAGAAGAACCTGAAGACCTACCTGTTCCGACAAGCCTACAATGATACTCAGTCTACTGAACTACCGCACAACCAGCTCTACCCTCTCCTCACCCATCCCTGTAGATTGTGAGCCCTCGTGAACAGGGTCCTCTCTCTTTCTGTACTTGTATGTCCCTTGTCTTGCGCGTGTTTATTGTACTTGTCTATATTTCCCCTTTTCACATGTAAAGCACCATGGAATAAATGGCACTATATAAATGAATAATAATAATAATAATAATAATAATAATATAAATGTATAATAACAATAAAGATAAGTTATTACCTATACATGGCATAAGTGATCATTTATTGATGAGTGAGTCACAGGGACCTGCACCAATTGGCTAAAAATATTAGAATGGGTCATGCTCAATCATTGCCCCATACATTCCCTGTGGAGATACTTAGAGCTGTGCACTGAATTTTCAAGTAGCCTTTTAGAGACTGATTTGAGTGACGGACGGTTATACATCTAACCAGCAACTATCTTATGCAATGGTAATAAAGGCTCCCCATCAGTTAGACCCCCCACAACCATCAAGTTATCACCTATTCTATGGATAGATGATAGCTTTTTTTACTGGAGAAATCTTTTAAGCAATTATATTTATCTATCTACTTATCCATCTAGCTAGCTATTGAAAAAGCAAAAAGTGGGCAGCACTCAATAGTTTCATGCAAATATCTGTTGTATTTATTATCTATCTATCTATCTATTTATCTATCTATCTGTCTACCATCTATCTCAATATATCAATCAGTGCATATACTGTAAATTAAAATGTCCTAATACAGTCAAGCTCTGTTGTGTTAAAGAGGAGAGGGAACTAAACTTGGATTTATTTTCCAAAATTAGAATTTGCCAAATCGCCCAACAGCTCTCCAGATTGCAATGCATAATGAAAGTAGAAAAAGCACTGAAAGAAACATTGGGAAAAGTCTCACCGTGTGGTAAATGTATCGTTGCTCCTTGTTAACACAGCATGGATCCAATACCGTGGACCACAGGAGAAAATTAACAAAAAAGGAAGAAAAGGGTCCAACTGGGTGTATGAATAAAAATATGTAGCTTTATTTTACATATTTCACATGGCTAAAAAAAAGGGTGTCCAGACAATTAAACAACTGTGCTCATTCTAACTCTCGTTTCTGGCCAAAGCTCTTAGTCATACAATTGTGTAATTAGTTTTTAAATTTTCTAGACACCCTTTTTTAACCATAATGAAAGTAAGATGTAGGCAATAAAAAAATACTTATGCTCACCTTACCACTCACCTTTCTGGACCCTCTACTTTTTTCTGTTTGGTCCTCGTCACATCATGTTATCACTGCTGCTCATCACTGAATCCTGGAGCTATGCAACTCTAGGACAGGATTTCCTGCACTGATGAAGCCTGTTATGATATTATGACATGTGTCTGGACCAGGGGTCCTCAAACTTTTTAAACAGGGGGCCAGATTACGGTCCCTCGGACCGTTGGAGGGCCGGAATATAGTTTAAAAAAAATTATGAATAAATTCCTGTGCACACAATAGGCAGCACAGGTCCCCATTAGGCAGCACAGGTCCCCATTAGGCAGCACAGGTCCCCATTAGGCAGGTAGATGTCCCCATTAGGCAGATAAATGTCCCCATTAGGCAGGTAAATGTCCCCAATAGGCAGCACAGGTCCCCATTAGGCAGGTAAATGTCCCCATTAGGCAGGTAAATGTCCCCAATAGGCAGCACAGGTCCTCATTAGGCAGCACAGGTCCCCATTAGGCAGCATACTTCTCCAATAGGCAGGTAAATGTCCCCAATAGGCAGCACAGGACCCCAGTAGACAGGTAAATGTCCCCAATAGGCAGCATAGGTCCCCAATAGGCAGGTAAATGTCCCCAATAGGCAGGTAAATGTCCCCATTAGGCAGCACAGGTCCCCATTAGGCAGGTAAATGTCCCCATTAGGCAGCACAGGTCCCCAATAGGCAGGTAAATGTCCCTATTAGGCAGCACAGGTCCCCATTAGGCAGGTAAATGTCCCCATTAGGCAGCACAGGTCCCCAATAGGCAGGTAAATGTCCCCATTAGGCAGCACAGGTCCCCATTAGGCAGGTAAATGTCCCCATTTGGCAGCACAGGTCCCCAATAGGCAGGTAAATGTCCCCATTAGGCAGCACAGGTCCCCATTAGGCAGGTAAATGTCCCCATTAGGCGGCACAGGTCCCCATTAGGCAGCACAGGTCCCCATTAGGCAGGTAAATGTCCCCAAAAGGCAGGTAAATGTCCCCATTAGGCAGCACAGGTCCCCATTAGGCAGCACAGGTCCCCAATAGGCAGGTAAATGTCCCCATTAGGCAGCACAGGTCCCCATTAGGCAGGTAAATGTCCCCATTAGGTCCCCATTAGGCGGCACAGGTCCCCATTAGGCAGCACAGGTCCCCATTATGCAGCACAGGTCCCCAATTGACAGGTAAATGTCCCCATTAGGCAGGTAAATGACCCCAATAGGACCCGGCGTTAAAAAAAAAAAAAAAAAAAAAGTACTCACCTATGTCCCTCGCTGCTCTGAAGAGGCGCCCGCTCATCTCAGTCTTCTTCCTGCACAGGCACACAGGCAGCGTGACGTCATCAGGCCGCGCAGGGGGCGTGATGATAATCACACCGTCTGTGTGCACTGTGCTCTGCTGCATATGGAGGGCTGCGTAACGCCTTTCCTCGGTGCCTCGTCCCGCCTGCGATTACAGGGCCCGCCGGCATTGAACTGCAGTGCAGTTCATGAGTTCATTGTCGGCCTGGCGGGGGGCCGGATAAAAGTCCTTGGCGGGCCGCATGTGGCCCGCGGGCCGTAGTTTGAGGACCCATGGTCTGGACCTTGCATGCGCATGTTTGGAAACAGCTCGGGCTTCATAATAGCTGGACATATCACCCTAGTATGAAAAGGCCAAGGCATTCAGAGATTTGTTGAGGTTTAAACTGGAACCAAAGAAGCAATATAGACTCCTAAAAATTAACTTTTATTAATATACTAAAAGTATACTTTATACTTAAAAATGGTGCTAAGGACATATATGGGCCAACAGGAAAAAGGATTGTGTAAACAATTTAAGTATAATGATGACCAAATGTGGAGATATAGGTTAGTCACTCCCTAAAACCCATGAAAGGAGAAAACACATGCATACATAGAAAAAAAAGTAAAAATACCACTAATGGGGAGACAGGATAGTTTCATGGGGGGTAAGTCTAAAGTCCAAAATATCTTAAATATCTCAAAATCCTATAATGCTGTGATGCTATATTTGCACAGTTGCATAAATACACTGTATCAAAACGTTGGCTCATGTCCTCTATAATGTGGCTAAAAAAGTGGACTTGAACAGATGCATGGATAGTTATATAACCTATGTAGGTTGTAAAAAAAAACAAAAATCTCAGAGATAAACCGATATTCCCAAGAATTCAGACAATCCATCAAAACCAGCCAGGAAATTTCCTGGGAGGAAGAGCAGAAATAAGTAAATTAACTTTGTTTCCCTATTACCAAACTAATTTGGTTATGGACCAAAAATAGAGAAAAAATGTCAAAGAATAGCTATCTAGCTACTGATAACTGGTAATAGAATGTACGACTATATTAGAGCTGGCGGAATGCACCAAATAATAAGAAGGTAGTAATAAGGTGCGTTCGCGGCCTGGGGTACACCATGCAGATATGTTACCTGCTGCCCGGTAGCGGCGGACGATATATGGCGGTATAATAGAAGAACGCATGTGGGTTAACGTCACCCGGTATGTACAGAGGCGGACTCTGTTGTTTCACAGAACCGCACTACCGCGGAATATAAATGCCGTAGCATGTTAAAGCTCACCGAGCTCGGCAAAGTGAGCACTAGTGTACAGTCACAGAACTCTGCCCCAAAGACACAGAGAGAGAGTCCCTCTAGACCCACTAAGCGTGTGGTGTCGCACCTGCGAACACCACTAATAGATGCTGGCTACCGTGGAGTGTAGACCAAGTGCACAGTGGCATACAGGCAAAGCCACTACTTGCCGCTGATGCTAGTCCCTGACTCTGCCTCCTACCTGCACTATCAGCCTAGGCACTAACTGGCAAGGCTGATCAAAGCATGCTTACCAAGGGTAGGGGTTTCATAATGAGTCATTCATCAGAGACATTCATAAGTGCATACAACACTCACTCCACATGGTCTATACTAGTGCACGGCCGAGCAGCCATGCGATCCTTTTATAACTGCAGCCTTCCAGGACCTTGCTGATGGCCAATCCGAGCTGCTTGAGGACCTGAGCATGTGACCTCCAGCCACCAATGGGCATGCTCAGATGGAGAAAAGCAGGACTTAGTCCCAGGGGCGTCTCCTCGCCGCTGACTAATGCTGAATGCTATAGCTGAACCTAGGGCGGCAGCAGCAACCAAACGCATAGCATTAGCTTGAGCAAGATGCTGGGACCGACATCTCAGCTGAGCATGAACCTCTGTGGCTAAAGAAAAATGGGAGACTGCAGAGGACATGGCTCGAGATTCCCCCTGTGCAGTGGCGGGAACTTGACGCCTAACACAGAATTTTAATATTTGGATAAATAGTCATAAGAAAAAAAAACGTTTGCTATAAAATGTACATTGAAATCTGTCTATTTCAAAACATTGTAATACTTAAGTTTATGAAGAACTAATTGCCATTATTAAATCTTTTGAAATCAAATATAAACGTTTATATGTACATGAAGGAATTGTCATAACTAAACCCAGAATGAAGTGTAACTGTAAAGAACTTGTCCAAGTGTTTCTCTGTTCTGTGCTTGGAAAGGAATAAATGGTTGTGCCTCATCCAGCCCACTATTTCCCTGTCTATTATATATTATACATATGCTGCTCTACATCCATAGAATTCAGACACATCAGCTAAAAACCTATAATTTAACTGCCTTTTATATAAATATGAAGCAATTTTCAACATCTTGCTAATACTCCTAGAGTGCACACCACTTGATTGAAATAAAAAAGCTAAAAGCTTTCAAACAATTTATCAACCTTTAAATTAGCCATATCACAAAACATGTGAGCTCATAAATACAAAATCTCAATCAACCAGTTGGTGGCTCCTACACGGCCCCCAAAGACATGAGCTTAAACCAATGATTTAGAAAAATATCAAAAATTCTTTAATAATCACCGTTAAAAATATTTGCATATTTCAGAAATACAGTACAGGAACAAACAAACATGACATCAATAAGCTCACACAAACAATTTTAATTGCTGCTTGGTATGAAGCAAAAACGGCATATCAGCTTCTTATTTTACAGTTTTACCATTCGTGTGGAGATTTTTAAACACCACCCATAACAAATGCACTCCCCCTTGTCCACATCAGGTATGGATCATAGCCACGAACTCCCAGCTCCGTGATATAGCCATTCTTCTTCCATGTTGGTCATAATAGCGAGACTCCTCTGGACCCATGAACTCCAAAGTTCCCATAGCAAGAAAATGCTGGATGGTGGAGTACCACCCCTCAGTAGCCGTCCTTCCTCCATGTTGGTCATAATAGCGAGACATCCTCTGGACTCATGAACTCCAAAGCACCCATGCCAGGAACATGCAAAAATGAAAAAAACAAAAAATAAATAAATCACCTGAAAAATACATAACAGATTAAAAAATGCAAATATGCACCCACCTAAAAAGTCAGGAGTTAACAATAAAAACACCTACTATAGGAAAATACGGAACCCAATACTTAAAGAAATGCCCCAAAACCAGCACTTTCATTTAATTCTGCTGGACTAAGTGTACCTAGCCTATAGATCCATTTACATTCCAATTTCCCCAATTCTTTAACCATATCCCCACCCCTAGAACTCAGAGTAATTATATCAATCCCCTGATTCTCAATTCATGAGACTTACAATCATGGAATTTCTTGAAATGTCTTGGAAGCGTTTTTAATCCCGTGTCATCTGTGGCCGACTTAGCCTTTTCGATATCCAAACAATGTTCTCTTGTACGGATCTTGAGTTCGCGGGACGTAAGCCCCACGTATACCTTCTTGCAAGGGCAAGAAGCATGGTATATTACTCCTTTTGAGGAGCAGGTGATACGTTTGCGGATTTCGAATATGCGTGACCCATCGTGATTTGAAAAAGTTTTACTCCTTACCAGATTGGCACATGCCTTGCATAACCCACAGGGAAAAAAACGCTGTTACCCTCCATGGGCTCCCTATTACCTGATTCAAAATGGCTATGCACCAACAGGTCACGCAAATTGCGTGTTCGTTTGGCCACCATTAAAGGGGCAGGGTCAAGTAATTTGCCCAAAACCGGGTCCGTAAGCAGGACACTCCAATGTTTTTGTAACACATCTCTAAATTCATTCCATTGATCATGGAATGGAGTAATAAACCTCACCTTGTTGTCACCTAAGTGGCCCTTGCATGCCTGGCATAGTAATGTGTCCCTCGGAGTCTTCCGGATGCTTCTATGACAATACCCACGTGCCTCAAATCGTTGGGTCAAATCCTTAGATTGTCTCACAAATTGTTGGTTATCGAGCATATCCGTTTAACCCGGAGAAATTGCCCAAAGGGGATACCCTGGATCAATGACTTGGGGTGAAAAGAATTGACGTGAAGTAAAGAGTTCGTAGCAGTTTCCTTACGGAAGACGGTAGTAGACAATATCCCTTCTTTGGACACTGCAATAGAGAGGTCCAAAAAATCGATAGAATGATCAAATTTATAGGTGAGGTGAATATTATAGCCACTGTCATTAAGGCGACTCATAGTGGCTTCAAGGTCTTCTATTGAACCCTCCCAAATGAACAAAACATCATCAATGAATCGTATCCAATTGTGAATATGATTCATTCCAGGTATCTGATCACTCATAAAAATTTCTTGCTCCCAGAACCCCAAAAATAAATTCGCACATGCCGGGGCGCATGCCGCCCCCATGGCAGTGCCAAGTTTTTGCAAAAAAAATTTTTGTATCAAGCGTGAATACGTTATGTTTTAAGACAAATTCCAATAGTTCAATCACAAGGGCAGCCATGGGTTTGGGTACATTGCTAGCGAGTAAAAACCACCGAGCTGCTCGGATGCCATCATCCTGGCGGATGGAGGTGTAAAGCGCCTCCACATCCGCTGTCACTAATACCATCTCTGTGTTTAAATGAACATGGTTCAAGTGATTCAAGGCTGCAGTCATGTCTTTGATACATGATGGAAGTTCATCAACTAATGGTTTTAAATAATAATCGATAATGACACAGATTACCTCACAAAGCCCCTCTTTGCTTGAAACTATCAGCCTTCCTGGTGGATCTTGGATGTTTTTATGGACCTTAGGGATAAGGTAAAAGGTTGGCAATTTGGGTTTCAAATTTTTAATCAAATCCACCAACCTTTTAGGGATAACGTGGTGTTCAAGGGCTGATTCCAAAATATCCACCAATATAATTTGAAATTTACTGGTAGGATTGAAAGTGAATTGTTTGTAGCAATCTCTATTGTTCAACAATTTCTCAGCCTGGCAGATATACATGTTTTTTGGCCATATAACAATATTGCCACCTTTATCAGCCATCTTGAACACCACGTCATCCCATTCCTCCATCACGGATAGAGCTCTTCTTTCAGGACCAGTTAAATTTGACCCTCTTTTCTTTTTAGATGACAATGAGACAATGTCTCTAGCAACAAGCTTGGTAAAAACCTCCACCGCCGGTACCAATGATAGTGGGGGAAATTTTTTTGATTTCCCAATCAAGTGAATCGGAACATTGCTCACCTCCTCAATTTGTTCAACCAAGAGGGAATGTAAATTTGCTAAAGCTTAGTTTATGTCACTATGGGTTAATACCCTAGTTGGGATTCCAGGTGTATGGGAGGTGTGGAGTGGTTTTTAAGGTCTGATTTGTACTGCTACCCCCTAGTGGTTTTATTGTGCAGGTGTCGGTTGACACAGCAATGGACGGGGGAGTGCATTTGTTATGGGTAGTGTTTAAAAATCTCCACACGAATGGTAAAACTGTAAAATAAGAAGCTGATATGCCGCTTTTGCCTCATACCAAGCAGCAATTAATATTGTTTGTGTGAGCTTATTGGTGTCATGTTTGTTTGTTCCTGTACTGTATTTCTGAATTATGTAAATATTTTTAACGGTGATTAATAAAGAATTTTTGATTTTTTTCTAAATCATTGGTTTAAACTCATGTCTTTGGGGGCCGTGTAGGAACCACCAACTGGTTGATTAAGCTTTCAAACAATGTCAACTAAAAGATATAGCTAATGTTTTCATGCTATTATCAGAAAACATAGGATTTCTAGGCTTAAAAAATATTAAGTGGTATTAGCATCCCAAGGCACCACAACACTACAATGCAGTTGTTCGCCTGCACTTTCTAAAATTGTATTAATTAGCCCAAGCAAATGCCCAACTTTGAAAAGCTTGCTTGTGCCATATGGCATTTACCTGTCTTTAATGAGTTGAAGAATCCATGTACACAAGTATTTCTGGATAATCCCTAATCCTTTCTTGTCTCGTTTGGTTGTTTGACTTCCCCAAAGATGGGATACATCATCCCAAGATCTGTCCTCATGGACATCAATCAAGTAGACTTATATGGATTAAGACACAGCCAGCTTGAATTCTCTGCACAACATCTCCACCTCCTTGACTACAGAAAGAAAGAACTAATTGACAGTCATAGCGGGTTAGCAGAAAAAAGCCATTACCAGTTTATCTTTAAGAAATATCTGGAATGCAGACGCTCAAATATAATATTAGGAAGCAATGTTTTACAAAAATAATGTTTTCTTGTTTCTGGTTTACAAAGATGTAACTCTACAAAAGGGTTAATATTTTAATATATCAATTCTTTTTCTTGGAATTTCTATGCTTAGCTACACGGGAACGGAATAGAGAATAAGATATGGAATAAGATACTAAACTGTATTGATTGCTAAGGAAAGCATAGAGATTTACAAAGATTTATATGACATATGAGTCATGGGATTTACCATTCTTTTACATTTTCCATAGTACTGAATTGCTAGAGTTGAGAAAAGACTGGATTTGGTAAATCTTAAACATTTGCTGCATAGATGTCCTAAATTGTATAGGCACTATTCTGTGTGATACAATTATTGAGTAAAGCCATATAAATAATGAATTTTAAAAACAGAATCTTTGGAATAGCAATGAATGTACAGGTAATGAAATCTATCCATTTAATAAATTTAGCAATATCCCAGGCAGGAACACAATATATGCTTTATATCACCTATAACTTCCTGATTATTTTGTAATACTTTTAATATTTTACATTCCTATTGGTTATTTGCTTAGAAAATTCTTAAACATTTAAATATTTCAGACAGTGCACAAATACAAGCGCTTCTCCCTTAATTATAATATAATCAAAAAGTTATATACATATACAAATATATAATTTGATTCTTAGACTTGTAAAAACTTTGCATATAACCTAAGCACAAAATTGAATAACATATATACAAGTGCTTCTCACTATATTAGAATAAATTAGAATATCATTAAAAAGTTTTATATATATATATATATATATATATATTCAGCTTTGGCAAAATTGGGAGACCACTGCAAAATGTTAAGTTTGACTGATTTTTCTATTCTTAAGTATATTTTTCTGTAAAGTGTAAATTGCTCTTTTATTCTATAAACTACTGACAACATGTCTTCAACTTTCCAAGCACTTAATTTTGTATTTATTTTCAGAAAATGAGAAATGGTCAAAATAACAAAAAAATGCAGTGCTTGCAGTTCTCAAATAATGCTAAGAAAGCAAGATCATGATCATTTAGAAACAGCAAAAATACTAATGTTTTAACTCAGGAAGAGTTCAAAAATTTTCTGGAATAACTATAAGGAGAGGGGACCCTGCCCGTGAGGGCTCACAGTCTACAGGGATGGGTGAGGATACAGTAGGAGAGGGTAGAGCAGGTCGTGTGGTGGTTCAGTAGGCTGAGGATCATTGCAGGCTGTAGGCTTGTTATGCTTTCCTCCAGTCTTTCACTCTGCTTTTGGGTGACCTTATGCCACTCCTGGAACAAAAATGTAAGCAGTTCTTCTTTGTTTGAGTGCTTGTAACTATCCATCTTCCTCTTGATTACATTCCAGAGGTTTTCAATAGGGTTCAGGTCTGGAGATTGGTCTGGCCATGACAGGGATTTGATGTGGTGGTCCATCATGCACACATTGATTGACCTAGCTGTGTGGCATGGTGCGTTGTCCTGCTGTAAAAAACAGTCCTCAGAGTCAGGGAACATTGCCTGAGCAGAAGGAATCAACTGTTTTTTCTAGGATTACCTTGCATGCGGCTTGATTCATATGTCCATTGCAAAGATTAACCTGCCCAATTCCAGCCTTGCTGAAGCATCCCCAGATCATCACCTATCCTCCACCAAATTTCCCAGTGGGTGCAAGACACTGTGGCTTGTACGCCTCTCCAGGTCTACGTCTAACCATTAGATGACCAGGTTTGGGCAAAGCTGACAATTATACTCATCGGAGAAGATTACTCTACTCAAGTCCTGTATGGTCCAAACATTATAGTCTTTGGCAAACTTCAGCCTGGCTCTCCTTTGCTTTGCACTGCTAAAAGGCTTTTTTCTACCTTTACATGACTTTAGACCTACCTTTAGGAGCCTGTTACGAACTGTTCTTGCCATGCACTTCACCCCAGCTTCCATTTGCCATTTCATTTGTAGGTCACTTGATGTCATCCTGCAGTTGATGAGTGACATTTGAATTAGATGATGGTCATACTGGCCAGTGGAAAGTCATTTTCACCCTCTTCCGTTCTGTAGCTTTGTTGTCCCAAATGTCTGCTGCTTGACTTTGTTGTAATGGACTGCCATCTTAGAAATTTTAAGGATAGAGGCAACATGATGCTCACTGTATCCCTCTGCTAGTAATGCCAGAAATGAGCCCTTATTTTACTTTTGTTTTCAACTACTTTGGCATGGTTAAAAGTTATTTTTTCATTACTACTACTTTTGGGATATTAGTAGCACTTGTTTTGCCATCCAGCTTGTCCTATTCTAAGAGGATTGTGAACACCACAGCAGGGTTTTTTATACTTTCATTCATAAAATAAGATTTGGTTCAGGTAATCACCTAATCAGAAGCACATTAAGCAGAATCTGGTTTGTATTCAACTGACACTGGAATGGAATGACTCTCGGACTTGTATAGAAGCTGATTTTTATAAAACTGTGCAGTGGTCGGTTAATTTTTGCCAGATCTGTATATATATGTAATATATATATACAGTGGGGCAAAAAAGTATTTAGTCAGTCAGCAATAGTGCAAGTTCCACCACTTAAAAAGATGTGAGGCGTCTGTAATTTACATCATAGGTAGACCTCAACTATGGGAGACAAACTGAGAAAAAAAAAATCCAGAAAATCACATTGTCCGTTTTTTTTCATTTTATTTGCATATTGTGGTGGAAAATAAGTATTTGGTCAGAAACAAAATTTCATCTCAATACTTTGTGATATATCCTTTGTTGGCAATGACAGAGGTCAAACGTTTTCTGTAAGTCTTCACAAGGTTGCCACACACTGTTGTTGGTATGTTGGCCCATTCCTCCATTTAGATCTCCTCTAGAGCAGTGATGTTTTTGGCTTTTCGCTTGGCAACACGGACTTTCAACTCCCTCCAAAGGTTTTCTATAGGGTTGAGATCTGGAGACTGGCTAGGCCACTCCAGGACCTTGAAATGCTTCTTACGAAGCCACTCCTTCGTTGCCCTGGCGGTGTGCTTTGGATCATTGTCATGTTGAAAGACCCAGCCACGTTTCATCATCAATGCCCTTGCTGATGGAAGGAGGTTTGCACTCAAAATCTCACGATACATGGCCCCATTCATTCTTTCATGTACCCGGATCAGTCGTCCTGGCCCCTTTGCAGAAAAACAGCCCCAAAGCATGATGTTTCCACCACCATGCTTTACAGTAGGTATGGTGTTTGATGGATGCAACTCAGTATTCTTTTTCCTCCAAACACGACAAGTTGTGTTTCTACCAGCCAGTTCCAGTTTGGTTTCATCAGACCATAGGACATTCTCCTAAAACTCCTCTGGATCATCCAAATGCTCTCTAGCAAACTTCAGACGGGCCCGGACATGTACAGGCTTAAGCAGTGGGACACGTCTGGCACTGCAGGATCTGAGTCCATGGTGGCGTAGTGTGTTACTTATGGTAGGCCTTGTTACATTGGTCCCAGCTCTCTGCAGTTCATTCACTAGGTCCCCCCGCGTGGTTCTGGGATTTTTGCTCACCGTTCTTGTGATCATTCTGACCCCACGGGGTGGGATTTTGCGTGGAGCACCAGATCGAGGGAGATTATCAGTGGTCTTGTATGTCTTCCATTTTCTAATTATTGCTCCCACAGTTGATTTCTTCACTCCAAGCTGGTTGGCTATTGCAGATTCAGTCTTCCCAGCCTGGTGCAGGGCTACAATTTTGTTTCTGGTGTCCTTTGACAGCTCTTTGGTCTTCACCATAGTGGAGTTTGGAGTCAGACTGTTTGAGGGTGTGCACAGGTGTCTTTTTATACTGATAACAAGTTTAAACAGGTGCCATTACTACAGGTAATGAGTGGAGGAAAGAGGAGACTCTTAAAGAAGAAGTTACAGGTCTGTGAGAGCCAGAAATCTTGATTGCTTGTTTCTGACCAAATACTTATTTTCCACCATAATATGCAAATAAAATGAAAAAAAACAGACAATGTGATTTTCTGGATTTTTTTTTCTCAGTTTGTCTCCCATAGTTGAGGTCTACCTATGATGTAAATTACAGACACCTCTCATCTTTTTAAGTGGTGGAACCTGCACTATTGCTGACTGACTAAATACTTTTTTGCCCCACTGTATATATATATATATATATATTAGCTGAAGAGCCCGGCGCTGCCCGGGCATAGTAACAAACTGTGGTTAGTTATAACAAATTATAATTATCCTCCATCCCATAGTCCTGTGCCCATATACCCATCATACATATCCACCATCCCATAGGCCCGTGCCCATATACCCATCATACATATCCTTCATCCCATAGGCCCATGCCCATATACCCATCACACATTCTCCATCCCATAGGCCCATGCCCATATACCCATCATACATATCCTCCATCCCATAGTCGAGTGCCCATATACCCATCACACATCCTCCATCCCATAGTCCCATGCCCATATACCCATCACACATCCTTCATCCCATAGTCCCTTGCCCATATACCCATCATACATATCCACCATCCCATAGTCCCGTGCCCATATACCCGTCATACATATCCTCCATCCCATAGTCCCATGCCCATATACCCATCACACATCCTTCATCCCATAGTCCCGTGCCCATATACCCATCATACATATCCACCATCCCATAGTCCCGTGCCCATATACCCGTCATACATATCCTCCATCCCATAGTCCCATGCCCATATACCCATCACACATCCTTCATCCCATAGTCCCGTGCCCATATACCCATCATACATATCCACCATCCCATAGTCCCGTGCCCATATACCCATCATACATATCCTCCATCCCATAGTCCAGTGCCCATATACCCATCACACATCCTCCATCCCATAGTCCCGTGCCCATATACATATCCGCCATCCCATAGTCCCGTGCCAATATACCAGTCATACATATCCTCCATCCCATAGATCAGTGCCCATATACCCATCACACATCCTCCATCCCATAGTCAACCATTATGACATCATAATGAGCGGCGGGGCTTGCAACCAATGATGACATCAGCGTCGCCATGACAACCATTGTGACATCATAATGAGGGGCGGGCTTGATACGCACACACTGTTTCCCCATTATGTAGATAGGGGCATTATGACATCATAATGAGGGGCGGGCCTTGATGCACACACACTTTTTCCCCAGTATGTAGACAGGGGCAAAATTGTTTGTTGAATTGGAGCGTGTGGGGTTAAAATTTCACCTCACAACATAGCTTAGGATGCTCTCGGGGTCCAGACGTGTGACTGTGCCAAATTTTGTGTCTGTAGCTGCGGCGGTGCGGATGCCTATCCCGGACATGCACACAAACACACACACACACATACATACACACACACATACATACATACACACACACTTGAGCTTCATATATTAGATATATCTATCTATATATATATTTATAAAAATTTGTTTCTAAGAATTGTAAACACTTTGCATATGACCTATGTGCAAAATTGAATAACATATGTACAAGTGCTTCTCACTTTTATTGATGACCGAGTATACTCATTCCTTCGGTTTTCCTGAGCATGCTTGGGTGTCCTCTAAGTATTTTGGCATGCTAAAAAGTATAGTTTGTGCTGACACCGCTGCATGATTTGCAGCTGCTCGACAGGCTGAATGCATGTGAGGAATGCCTGTTTGTTAGGGAATCCCCACATGTATTCAGGCTGGCTAGCAGCTGCAAATCATGCAGCTGCATTGACCAAAACTAAATCTCAGCATGCTAAATTACTCGGAGGACACCAGAGCATGCTCAGGAAAACCCAAGCAATGAGTATTCTCACTCATCACTACTCACTATGTTAGAATATCATCAATAAGTTAATTTATTTCAGTTTTTCAAAACAAAAAGTGAAAATCAAATATTACATAGAGTCATTACAAAAATACAAGTTGCTTGAGGTCTTGTGTGAAGTTTTCACAATCAGTGATGGTTTGGGGAGCCATGTCATCTGATGGTGTAAGTCTACTGTGTTTTATCAAAACCAAAATCAGCGTAGCCATCTACTAGGAAATTTTAGAGCACTTTATGCTTTTACCTGCTGACAAGCTTTTTGAAGATTAAACTTTCATTCTCCAGCAGGACTTGGCACCTGTCTACACTGCCAAAAGTACCAATACTTTGTTTAAAAACAACAGTATCACTGCTTGATTGGCCAGCAAACTCACCTGACTTTAGCCCCATAGAGGTATTGTCAAGAGGAAGATAAGAGACACCAGACCCAACAATGCAGATGAGTTGAAGGCTGCTATCACAGCAACCAGGGCTTTCATAACACCTCAGCAGTGCCACAGGCTGATCGCCTCCATACCACTCTGCAATGATTCAGTAATTGATGCAAAAGGAGCCCCGACCAAGTATTGAGTGCATTTACTGAACATACATTTCAGTAGGCCTAAATTTTGGATTTTAAAATCATTTTTCAAGCTGGTGTTATAAAGTGTTCCAAATTATTGAGGTGATGACTTTTGGGTTTTCATTGGCTGTAAGCCATAATCATCAACATTAGCAGAAATAAACACATAAAATTGATCACTTTGTCTGTAAATATTCTATGTAATATATGAGTTTGACTTTTTGTATTAAAGAACTGAAATAAAGTAACTTTTTGATGATATTCTAATATAGTGAGAAGCACTTGTAAAAATGTTATTCAATTTTGCGTTTAGGTCATATACAAAGTGTTTACAATTCTTAGAAACAAATTTTACATATATATACCGTATATATACCGTATATATATATCTATATATATACAGGGTGGTCCAAAAGTAGGTGGACGGAAAATAATAACATTTATTATGATTTATATATAAGATTATATTCAGTAACACAAGCATCACATTGACTATTAAATTTCATTCTGATCAATAATACAAAAGCTCTTAAATTTTATCAACGCAGGTACTCAAACTGTTTTCCATCACAATTTGCACTGCTTTGAAGTCTGCCCTTATACTTCGACAAACTTTTTTGCACAAGTCTCTTTGGGTATTAATTTCTTGAAATGCATCTCTTATGCAATTTTTCAAATCACTGACACTTTTTGGTTTTCGACTATAAACTTTGTCCTTGAGTACTCCCCAAAAGAAAAAATCCATTGGGGTCAAGTCTAGTGAACGTGCCGGCCAATCAAGTGGGCCTCTTAGGCCAATCCATTTATTAGGAAATGTTTCATCAAGATACTCACGGACTACTCTTGAATATTGTGGAGGGGCCCCATCTTGTTGGAAATAAAGGTCATTTGAATTAGGCTGTTGCTGTAACTGGGGAACAACTTGATTCATTAGAATTTCGAGATACTTATCTCCTGTGACTGTTACATCAAAAAAAAAGTTCTAAAAACATCATCATAACCCTATTACACATACTGTCCACCTACTTTTGGACCACCCTGTATATATATATATATATATATATATATATATATATATTCCATCTAGAGAATAAAATTTAATAGAGATAATGCCATAGAGCATCCAAAAATGTGCCCATATAGTTTCATAAGTTTCATACAGTGCAGCTATTGCCTAGGTTGGGATATAAAGAATCTGATTGATCAAAAAATGTATACAGCACTTCTTTAAAACACACAATGCACAAATAAACTATAACGTTTCCATTTAAAACATTTCCCATAAAAGCATTACATTGAGGTAAGTGAATAAATAAGAACTACCGTATTTTGGGAAAGAAATAGACATTTTTTGATGGTCATCTTGTCTATTGTTTAGGTAGGAACCCTGATGTAAACGGTGCATGATAAATAGAGGTGTAAAAACTGATTATTTATTTTTTAATGTTGTTCTTTATACAGTAATGCACAAACATATTCTACTGTGCTGTACAGATATTGTCATCACTCACAGCACTATTTGGAGCTCACATTCTAATTGCCAATTAGTATGACTTTGAATTGTTGAAGTGGAGTCAAGTCATGCAACTTTAATATGTATAGATTTAGATTCTTAGCGAGTGTTACTCAAGCTCATTTTTATGTTTGTTTTACAGTTTTCAAACTTCCAGAAACCAAGGAATTGGTAAAGTGCTTATGCACAAGGCTATATAACAGTGCCATAATATTTAGAAAAAATGTGTGATACCATCCAGTGCATTTTGAAGAATAACTCTTGGCACTAATTATTTTAGTCTGTTAAAGAGCCAGTATATAAAGAACACTGTGAGCACAACTCGAGATGGTGCTAAGGTTAGGTTCCCAAACCGTTAAAGTAACAAATATAAACCTAGCACTCAACTTAAAGGTATTTGCAAGGCGGATTATTGTAGTACACGAAAAAAGACATTTCGGTCAATGTGACCTTCTTCAGTTACGTGTGGTATATAGATTGTGTAGAGCTTATAGGCATCTATCAGAAAGTACGAAGGTGCTTTAAGCATTGAGGAGAATAATCTCTCTAAAGTAATGAGCTTGTCAGTATATAGGAGACGGACCAACGTGCCTCCAGATGCGGTGTCCACCGGCCATCTGAAGATAGAGCCAGTATATGGCTTGCTTTACTGTAAAAACCTGAGCATTTTGAGGTTTTAAACTATCAGAAGTAAAGATTAGTCAATAGATCCACTATGGATCATTCAATTTAAAATTCCATTCACAGGGATGCCCAGTGCCAATGCATGCATTGCTGAAGATTGGATCAACCTAAGATTGGCTCACGACATAAAACAGCTACCACATCCCACGATCTGTCGCAGACAGTCAGAGGGGACTATCAAAGAGAATATAAAAGATGAGGGTAAGGAAAGTACTAGCTAATTTTTAATTGATCTCATAGCATAGGACTAGGATGACTGTTGCAGATGCTTGCATTTTGGAACCTGCCTAGTTATTTCCTAGTTCACTGTGTTTTGGTAAATGCCAGTGAGTGGTTTTATTCACCTTTACTTAGTTCTTAAAATCTTAAAAAAAGCATTTATAATTTTGGGATATATATATATATATATATATATATATATATATAATATGTAAACATTATACAAATTTTGTGCATGAGTGTTTTAAAATGGCATTTGAAAATAAAAATCATTTCTTTATGTAGCAAAGGGCATGGTTCTTGATACCCCAAAAATAAGGATAATTTTGAAACTCTCCTTGGGAAAAAGCTAAAGCATCTTCTGTTTTCTCCACCTGTTTATAAACAATAGCAAGCCAAGCTTCTATTTCCAAATGAGATAATATTTTTGACTTTTTTTTCTTTTTCCATAGCTTAAAAAGTTAGTTACTGCAGTGATATTAACTCAGAATACCATCAATACCATCCGTTCTATCCTACCAAGATATTTTGATATCACTTAGACATTGCTAAGCAGTGTTTGCATAAAATATCTGTGAAGGGGTTCAGTAAAGTTGTGGGAGACGTCAGGGTGGTATACACATCTTTTCACAGCCATTAGAAGCTTTGCAGTGTGAAATTCATGTATAATTTATTTCCCATGAATCAAATATTTTGGTAAATTTGTTGAAGTAGACAAATTTAAGTTTCAAATGTTAGAATATTCAACAAATATATGCAAAGCTTGCAAACATATATGGATATTTGCTATGTTTTTTATCTTTTAATTTTGACAATGCATCCTGAGAAAGCTGAAAGCTCTTTTAAATCTAAATAGAGGTCTTTGTTATCTTGAATTATTAGCTACTTTTATTCGTAGTGAAAATACACAGCATATCAATTTAGCAATCTAGTGAATGTGCTGTAGGTTTAAATTGAAGCTTAACTGCTTTATAATTTTGTTACATTATTATTCCTCTACATGTGACTGCTCATTATTCCTGCCTGTAGGTGAGTAAATTGTGTGGCTTTGAGTACACGTGCATGTTTTGTGCAAGCATTGCTTTAGGCTCATACTGCTATAAATTCTTCATGATCACTATTGGCAATTAGGTGATTTTACTTGTATTGATATATGAATTTATTCTGTAAATCATTATGGTTGTTCTGATGGAAAAACAGATAATAATTCATGGGTGAGGCTGCATAGGCTGCAGATGCCGTGCTCTGTTTATTGGTTATTGCTTCAATGAACAATCTAGCCTTGTAATAAATTTCTCTAGTAGGATTAATGTGCGGTGCTTTTTCATAAATGCAGAAATATTGCCTGTTGAGCACAGATTTTTAGCTGTGGATTAATTCCTCTAAAAGCTACAGTAAAGTATCAGAGCAGAACAGTAATTGAAACACTCATGCAATTATCGATGTTTCCCAATAAAAAAGCAAGCAAAAAACTTGTTATATTAAAAAATTCTCTATGGGAAGACAGCAGTTTCATCAAATAAAAGAGGTTGTCCTGCCAGTAAAATCCATTTAATGTATGAAAACTTGGTAGAAATGAACTTACTGATGTATCTTAATTAAGAAAGTTCTGTTCTTGGGATCTCAGTGTCAGACCTTAAACTCAGGAGCTCTACATATGGCTTCAATTCAACACATCAACCCTTCTTGTGCAGTGACAATTTTAAATAGGGATCATTGAGTGCAGGGATGAGATCTAGCTGGTTCCCCACTGTCTGATCAATACTGCAGAACAGAGGTAAACTTCACTACGTTTAGGCTATGTGCACACGTTGCGGATTTTGATGAGGATCCGCAGCGGCTTTGTATGCGCAGAACTGCATCAAATCTGCAGTGTAGTGCACAGCCAATGTTAGTCAATGGTAAATTAAGAATTGCTGTGCACATGCTGCAGAAAAATCAGTGCAGATTTGCAGCAGGTTTTTTTCTGCAGCATGTCAATTTTTTTTGCGGATCCACAGCTGCATTTTCAGTCTGGCACCTCTCTCTTTCTCTCTCTCTCCTCCAGAAGCAAAAGGGAAAAAGTTCACAGACCAGATCGATTCCCAGTTCCACCAAACAAATCCGCAAAGCAAAAACACATTAAAATCTGCAAGAAATCCGCATCAATTCCACATGAAAACCGCAAGTGTTTTTCCCTGAGTTTTCTCCCAAGAGATATGCATTCTCTGCAGAACATTCCGTAGGCTAATCTGCAATGTGTGCACATACCCTTAATAAGAAATTGAAAAATCAGTTAAAAATCTCAAAAAAAGTCAAAACAAAACAGATTTTTTTCCCTTAGAGAGTGACAACTCCAAAATGAGCTTGAGAGATTTGAATTTCATCTAAAAGAACAGAAGCAATATTTAAGATACCTGCAAGTTGTCCAAGATAACAAAGCCTAACTGTTGCTTGATGATAAATTGGACCTCAGATAATCAGATGCAGACCTCTCACCACTGAAAAAGAACAATTTAAGGCTGGTTTCACATTAGCGCTTTTTAAGCGCACGCACGGCCGGGGGTAGCTCCACCCCCGAGCCGGCTCTCTGCCCGGCGTGCCCGCCCCTTGCTTGTAGCGCCGCCTCCTAGCGCACAGCTGCGCCTGCGATCGGCGCACCCTATCTTTAGCATAGGGTGCGCAGATCGCACGCAGGCCATGCGCTAGTTGCGCTTTGACCTGCGCTGCGCACTTTTGACGGTGCGCTGTGCGCGCCAAAATCCGAAAAGTTTGATTTTGGCGCGCAAGGCGCACCGTCAAAAGTGCGCAGCGCAGGTCAAAGCGCAACTAGCGCACGGCCTGCGCACGATCTGCGCACCCTATGCTAAAGATAGGGTGCGCCGATCGCAGGCGCCGCTGTGCGCTAGGAGGCGGCGCTACAAGCAAGGGGCGGGCACGCCGGCAGAGAGCCGGCTCGGGGGCGGAGCTACCCCCGGCCGTGCGTGCGCTTAAAAAGCGCTAATGTGAAACCAGCCTAACTAATAAAATTGCTAAAAATCACAACAGGGTTCACAGAAACCTAAGTGAAGAGGATATTTCATTTTTTCAGTGCTTTGAAAAAATATCCATACTATGTGAGCTTTTCTACAATTTTTCACATTATGCCTACAAACTTAAATGTATTTTATTAGAATTTAATGTGATATACAAAGTAACAAGTATTTGTGAAGTAAAGGATGGGCCATTTATATGGATGCACAAAAATAAAATCGGAATGGTTGGTGATAGAGTTGAGCGACTTTTGGTTTTTTAGGGTCGCGTTTCGTTTCGTGAAACCCGACTTTTCCAAAAGTCGGGTCGAGCAAGATCGCCGATTATAGGGAAAAGTCGGGGTCATCCCGAAACACGAAACCCAATGTAAGTCAATGGGGAATAAAAGTCGGCAGTGAGAGGAGGACAGGAAACACACCTACAGTGCCCATTTGAATGCCAAAAGCATCAATTCTTCTTACTTAAGCTTGTCAACCTTAATTAACTTCATAATACAAGTTACGCACTGAAAAATCGGGGTTATTTGGCTAAAGTTGTGGGGGGGGAGGGCTGGCTGCAGGTTTTCATGTGCCCTGGGCGAAAGAGCGCCCCTTTAACACATACCACAACTCATCATGCTCCGATACGGCAGAGAAATAGCCGTATAGTACAATGAAAAATACCTCACTTTTTACATCTCATGACGAGGCCCATCTATTTCTCCATACAGAATCATTGGTCCCATATAATGTTTGAAACAGTATATGATGAGCTCCACATAATGCTACAGTATATGTTGGTCCCCATGGATGAAGTTCCACTGTCTTATGGGCCCAAATAATGCTCCAAACATAATGGGCCCCATTTCTAATGCTCTAGTGTATAATGGGCCCTGTAAATGCTGCTCCAGTGTCTGATGTCCACCTTTGGAATGTTCCAGTGTATGGTGGGCCCCATCTATCATTCTCCAGAGTATAGTGCTCCCCAAAAATTGCTGTCCCAACATTGAAAACAATCAAATATGTCTCCTCGCTAGGGAATCCCTGTACTTGTCTGGATTCCTCGTCATCCCCATCTTCCATCTCACTGCACAGTATTTCAACTTTGCAAGTGCTGTGATCCTGGGCAAGCAGGGGGGGCCCACTCGTTGGCGATGGCACTGGCACAGGGCCCCTGATAGTACGGTGGTGTGTCTGATGGCGGGTGGGCCGAACCTGCACTTTCATCTGCAGCTTCCTCTTTGTCACCGTGTAAGATGGAACTGTATATGGGAAGGGTAACCTGAGTTTCATCAGGGTCAGATTCAGGTCGTGTAGCGTGCGAGGGGAATGTAGTGGTCTGGGTCAATGTACCAGCAGATTCATCGAGCAGTGGCTGGGCATCAGTGCACTTGTGTCGCCCCCAGGAGTACGGTCGCCACAGTGGCATTACCTTCCTCCTAGGGAGTGTGATGTCATGCTTGGGAGCAACGAAGGATCTCTCTAGCAGGTTAACTGATTGGGCGGCGTTATTCCCACGAGTCATGACCCTCCAAACAGCGTTCATGAAGGCAAAGTGTTTGTTTTACGTGGGCAGTATGGTTGCAAAGCTGAACCTTAAAGGAATGTCCAGAAGGGCACCACCAGGAGTGGAGCCTATGGTTAAATTCGACTCCACCTGGGAAACCTCAACCATGCCAGCTACAGAACAGATGCACACATTGCAAGCTTAATTCCGTCAACGAACGAGACTCCGTCATGCCCCGCGGTCCGAGTCCGGCTTACTAGAGGGACACGTGAGGCTCTGGCACATGAGATTGGCCAATAACTAGTGTGTCATGCCCTTATATGTCCGTGGCTGCATGTGCGCTACACTGAAAAGGCCAGCGTTTGTCGCTTACAGGTGCAGATAACCCGCTGAACAACGTTAGTGATGGGGATCACTGATTACAATTATTACCCGCGAACAATGATTTCCCAGTAAGTGCAGGTCAACCGCAGTTCCGGAATTAGGCCTAACCGTCATTCCTGAAAAAATGAAAAACTTACGTGTGCAAACCACAGGTGCTGTAGCTTGCTTAACAGCTCGCCAGCCGTTCTCATGCCCAGTATGGATTACACGTGATTGCACAAAGGTGAGAAAGGGTACCGTATCCCCAGATAACATGTATGGATAGCGTACACATTCAAAATATATGTCTATACATCAGGAGGCAGGCTCAGACGGTGTTAGGCCCAGTATGGATTGCACGTGATTGCACAAAGGTTAGAAAGGGTACCGTTTCCCCGGATAACATGTATGGACAGCGTTCACATTCAAAATATATGTCTCAGGAGGCAGGCTCAGACGGTGTTAGGCCCAGTATGGATTGCACGTGATTGCACAAAGGTTAGAAAGGGTACCGTATCCCCGGATAACATGTATGGATAGCGTACACATTCAAAATATATGTCTCAGGAGGCAGGCTCAGATGGTGTTAGGCCCAGTATGGATTGCACGTGATTGCACAAAGGTTAGAAAGGGTACCGTTTCCCCGGATAACATGTATGGATAGCGTACACATTCAAAATATATGTCTATACATCAGGAGGCAGGCTCAGACGGTGTCAGGCACAGTATGGATTTGACGGCCCAGACTACACAGCGGAGGAGCAGGGAGAGGTAAAGATTGCAAATGCTGGGACCCTGCCCAAGCAAGGGGGGCCCACTCATGGGCATCGGTACTGGCACTGGGCCCCTCATAGTACGGCGGTGTGTCTGATGGCGGGTGTGCACCCCCACCGTCAGAGACACTTGATTGCACTATGAAGGACCCTGTACCAGTGCCCGCGCCCAAGAGTCGGCCTACCCACCTGTCCAGGGCAATGGCACTCGCACGGTGTCGTGCTCTAGGTGGTGACCCCGGCCATGAGGGGGGGAGGCAGCACAGTTAGGGAGTTTTAGAAAGTGGCATATGTTGATGTTGGACATTCAGCTGATGCAAAAGGTGAAATAGGTCAAGTCCCAGGAAGAGGTGGACCAAAGCAAGCCATTTTTCTGTCACCCTATGTGTCATCAGAGGAAGGTGGGACAAAATCCTTGGAAACCCATGCGTGGTACATTTTAATGAAGGTTAGATCATCCACATTTTGGGTTGACAGACGGGTCCTTTTTTCTGTCAGGATTGATCCAGCTGCACTGAAGACTCTTTCCGATAGCACACTTGCAGCTGGGCAAGCGAGCTCCTGTAAGGCATATTGGGCCAATTCAGGCCAGGCGTCCAGTTTAGCGGCCCAATAGTCAAAGGGGAATGACCTGTGTGGGAGAACATCGATATGGGAGGAAAAGTAGTTTGTAACCATAGTTGACAACTGCTGTCTCCTGTCACTTTCCATTGATGCAGTATTACCAGTTGTGTGAGCGGTATTTGAAAAATCAGTCCACAACATTGTCATGAAACCCCTGTCTCCAACGCCACTTCTGCTGTGTGCACCACGAACACCTCTGCCAAGCTGCCCCCGGCCCGTACGGCTCGTGTGAGAACCATCACCGCTGCTGTGTGCTGGGAATGCCTCAAGCAACCGATTTACCAGAGTTGCTTGTTTATTAGCCAATATTAGGTCAAGGTTCTCCTGTGGCATGATGTTTTGTAATTTGCCTTTATAGCGTGGATCCAGGATGCTGGCCAACCAGTAGTCGTCATCGTTCATCATTTTGGCAATGCGTGGGTTCCCTTTTTAGGATCTGCAAGGCATAATCTGACATGTGGGCCAATGTTCCCGGTGTCAATGATGCACTGCGAGTCCTGGTTGGAGGAGCACTTTCTGGAAAATCCACATCCCTCCAGTCACGCACAAACCCTGTACCAGACCTTGCCAAGCCAACATTTTCACTTGCCCCACGAGATGCATCCTCCTCCCCTAAGTAATCATCCCCATCATCCTCCTCCTCCTCCTCTTCTTCCTCCACCTCGTCCAGGAGAGGTCCCTGAGCAGACAATGGCTGAATGTCATCAAGCATTCCCTCCTCCTCTTCCTCCTCATCAACATTGGCTGCAGACGCCTGCTCCTTAAGGGGCGTCAAAGTTTGTATGAGCAGACGCATAAGTGGGATGCTCATGCTTAGGATGGCGTCGTCTGCGCTTACCAGCCGTGTGCATTCCTCAAAACACTGAAGGACTTTACAGAGGTCTTTTAGCTTCGACCACTGCACACCTGTCAACTCCATGTCTGCTCTCAAAGTGCCTGGCCGTGTATCCTCCCACAAATGCATTATGGCCTGCCTCTGCTCGCACAGCCGCTCCACCATGTGCAGGGTGGAGTTCCACCTTGTTGCAATGTCGATAATGAGGCGGTGGTTGGGAAGGTGGAGCAATCGCTGCAGCTTCTGCATACAAACGGAGTGTACAGGCGACCGGCGGATGTGCGCACACAGTCTTCGCACCTTCTGGAGCAGGGCTGTTAACTCCGGATAATTTTTGAGGAAGCACTGCACCACCAGGTTCAAGGTGTGAGCCAAGCAAGGTATATGGCTGAGTTTTGAAAGGGCTATGGCTGCCACAAAATTACGGCCGTTATCACTAACTACCTTGCCTGCCTCAAGATGTACACTGCCCAGCCATGACTCAGTTTGTCGCTTCAAGTACTCGGCCAGCACCTCGGCGGTGTGTCTGTTGCCCAAACACATCATCTGCAACACAGCCTGCTGACGCTTTCCACTAGCTGCTCGATAGGGGGACACATCGTCTGCAACAGTGGCAGCTGCAGATGGAGTGCTCGTACGACTGCGCTCTGTGGACGAGCTTTCGCTTCTGGAGGAGGAGGAGGAGGGTCGAACGCCTACAGCCAACTGTTTCCTATACCGTGGGCTAGGCAGCACTGTCCCACCACCGCTGTCCCCTGTGGACCCTGCATTCACCACATTAACCCAGTGCGCAGTGATGGACACGTAATGGCCCTGGCCATGCCGACTGGACCATGCATCAGTTGTGAGGTGCACCTTTCCGCTCACTGACTGCTTGAGTGCATGGACAATGCGGTCTTTCACATGATGGTGGAGGGCTGGGATGGCTTTGCGAGAGAAGAAGTTGCGACTGGGTAGGTCATAGCGTGGTACTGCATAGGCCATGAGTTCGCGGAAAGCTGTGCTTTCCACCAACCGAAAGGGCATTATCTCAAACGAGATTAGTTTGGCAATGTGGGCGTTCAAACCCAGTGTACGTGGATGAGAGACTGAGTACTTTCTTGACCTACTCATAGTGTCTGGGAGGGTGAGCTGGACTTGAGAGCTGCATATGGTGGAAGTAGCGGTGGACAGGGCGGACTGAGAGAGGGTTGATGATGGTGATGGAGTTGGTGTTCTTTCTGATGGCCTAGAATCAGTCTTTCGTTGATATAACATTGGGATTCCCTGACTGCTGTGGCCTTGCAACGACACCTCAACATTTGCTGCTGTGCTAACCAGGCTTACAGTGGGGGAAACAATGTAGCGTTGCTGACTACCTTCGTTGTGATCAGTTGCACATGTGGCACTTGAGGTTTGGTGTTGTGTCCACGCTTGCAAGTGCATGCTGGTTAAATGTCTAAGCATGCAACTGGTATTCAAATTTTTCAGATTTTTCCCTCGGCTAAAGGTCTTTGCGCACTTCTTACAGATAACCTTGGCCTGATCATGAGGATTTTGTTCAAAAAAGTGCCACACTGCACTCTTCCTACTTTGGCAGACATTTTGCGGCCTAGCACGCTGTGATCTTTTGACCCTCTGGACAAGCTGTCCAGCAACTCTTTTGATGTTTGGAACCTGTCTTTGGAGTGCTCCGGGCCTGCCAGATAACAGCTGTTTCGATGTCGATGTCTGCTGTGGATGCTCCTCATTAGATTAGATTAGATTAGATTAGATTAGATAAACTTTATTGATCCCGGAGGAAATTACAGTATTACAGCAGCAGAACAAAGATCAAGAACATTACAAGAACAATACACACTTTACAAAATAAGTCTATATGGACAGCAGATGCGGATAGACTGGTACTTGTAACTCACCAATTCCCCCCCATACACTTTGAACTTCATTTAGTCTTGGGATGCTTTACACTTATACATTTGTTAAACATCCCCACAGCTGTCGGAACAAACGATTTTCTATATCTTTCCTTTTTACACATTAGTTGGAGTAGACGCTTGCTGAATGTGCTCTTTTGCTTCGCAAACAGTTCATAGAGCGGGTGTGTATTGTTGCTCATTATAGCCTTGCATTTCTTAGTAATTCTATCCTCTAATACCTCCTCGAAAGTCCTGAGTTGTAGACCCACCGCCGCACTAGCCTTCTTGATAAGTTTATTCAGCTTATTCGCGTCAGCTGTGCGCACACTACTACCCCAGCATATAATTGCATCAAAGATTGCACTCGCCACAATGGATTGGTAGAACATTTCAAGCATTTTGCTACACACATTAAACGACCTTAACTTCCTTAGGAAGTAAAGTCTACTCATCCCTTTCTTGCAAACCATCTGAGCTATTGGAAGCAGCACCCTCTTCCCTCAATGGATGCCAATCTGGGTCAACAACTGGGTCATCCATCACCTCCTCTTCTATGTCATGTGCACCTTCCTCTGTGTCACCGTGTATGGTGGTATAGTGTGCGGGAAGGGGCACCTGAGTCTCATCAGGGTCAGAATCTGGCTCTGTACACTGCGAGGACAATGTAGTGCTCTGAGTGAATGTACCAGCAGAAACATCCATCAGCGGCTGTGCATCAGTGCACTCCATGTCAGATTCATCTTGGCCTGGGTAATTCACCATTTCACTTGATAATCCAGGCATGGTATGTGAAAACAGCTCCATGGAGTAATCAGTAGTATGGCCTGCATCATCCTTCAATCTTGGTTGGGGTGAAGGACACAAGGAAAGGTGTGGTTCATGAACATGAGCCTCCAATGACGACTTAGTGCTTTTACTTTTTACAACTGAAGAAGAGGAGGCGATAGAGCTGGAGGCTGAGTCAGCAATGTAAGACAAAACTTTTTCCTGATGCTCTGGCTTTAAAAGCGGTTTGCCAACTCCTAGAAAACTAAGCGTTCGAGACCTTATGTAGCCAGACGATGACGCAGGCTCAACACCTCCTGCATTTGGTCCTATTTTGCTCTTGCCACTACCATCAGATCCACCACCAACACCATCATTACCAGCTGCCAACCCCCACCCAATTCCACGGCCTCTTCCACCAGCCTTCCTCATTTTTGGTAGAAATGTAGACAAAATCCAACAAACTATATAGTAATGTAAAACAAGTTACAAGGTGTCTATAGGACAGGGGAGATTTTGAATTTCTGCAGACACTTGTCGACACTGGACACTTTTGGATTGTGTGAGGCCCACTGATATCTGAGCGCTATGTGACAGGCTCGATGGCACAGCTGTGACCAAAGTGACTAGAGGATAAGGGAGATTTTGAATCTCTGCACACACTTTTGGACACTGGACACTTTTGGATTGTGTGAGGCCCAATGAATATCTGAGCGCTATGTGACAGGCTCGATGGCACAGCTGTGACCAAAGTGACTAGAGGATAAGGGAGATTTTGAATCTCTGCACACACTTTTGGACACTGGACACTTTTGGATTGTGTGAGGCCCAATGAATATCTGAGCGCTATGTGACAGGCTCGATGGCACAGCTGTGACCAAAGTGACTAGAGGATAAGGGAGATTTTGAATCTCTGCACACACTTTTGGACACTGGACACTTTTGGATTGTGTGAGGCCCAATGAATATCTGAGCGCTATGTGACAGGCTCGATGGCACAGCTGTGACCAAAGTGACTAGAGGATAAGGGAGATTTTGAATCTCTGCACACACTTTTGGACACTGGACACTTTTGGATTGTGTGAGGCCCAATGAATATCTGAGCGCTATGTGACAGGCTCGATGGCACAGCTGTGACCAAAGTGACTAGAGGATAAGGGAGATTTTGAATCTCTGCACACACTTTTGGACACTGGACACTTTTGGATTGTGTGAGGCCCAATGAATATCTGAGCGCTATGTGACAGGCTCGATGGCACAGCTGTGACCAAAGTGACTAGAGGATAAGGGAGATTTTGAATCTCTGCACACACTTTTGGACACTGGACACTTTTGGATTGTGTGAGGCCCAATGAATATCTGAGCGCTATGTGACAGGCTCGATGGCACAGCTGTGACCAAAGTGACTAGAGGATAAGGGAGATTTTGAATCTCTGCACACACTTTTGGACACTGGACACTTTTGGATTGTGTGAGGCCCAATGAATATCTGAGCGCTATGTGACAGGCTCGATGGCACAGCTGTGACCAAAGTGACTAGAGGATATGGGAGATTTTGAATCTCTGCACACACTTTTGGACACTGGACACTTTTGGATTGTGTGAGGCCCAATGAATATCTGAGCGCTATGTGACAGGCTCGATGGCACAGCTGTGACCAAAGTGACTAGAGGATAAGGGAGATTTTGAATCTCTGCACACACTTTTGGACACTGGACACTTTTGGATTGTGTGAGGCCCACTGAATATCTGAGCGCTATGTGACAGGCTCGATGGCACAGCTGTGACCAAAGTGACTAGAGGATAAGGGAGATTTTGAATCTCTGCACACACTTTTGGACACAGGACACTTTTGGATTGTGTGAGGCCCAATGAATATCTGAGCGCTATGTGACAGGCTCGATGGCAAAGCTGTGACCAAAGTGACTAGAGGATAAGGGAGATTTTGAATCTCTGCACACACTTTTGGACACTGGACACTTTTGGATTGTGTGAGGCCCAATGAATATCTGAGCGCTATGTGACAGGCTCGATGGCACAGCTGTGACCAAAGTGACTAGAGGATAAGGGAGATTTTAAATCTCTGCACACACTTTTGGACACTGGACACTTTTGGATTGTGTGAGGCCCACTGATATCTGAGCGCTATGTCACAGGCTCGATGGCACAGCTGTGACCAAAGTGACTAGAGGATAAGGGAGATTGGATTGCTTTTAAAAAAGCAGTTTGCAGAGCAGTGGGTAAACAGCAATGCCAGCCTCTCAGGAAGCCTTAAAAGGCAGCCCAACAACCAACACCACTGATACACCACAATATAGCCTCCCCTTGCACTGCACACACAGTGACTGGTGTGTTGTGCAGGCCAAATTGCTAGCAGCAGAAGCAGTTTTTTTTTCTTCTCAGCAGGACAAAAAAAAAATTGGGATTGCTTTTAAAAAAGCAGTTTGCGGAGCAGTGGGTAAACAGCAATGCAGGAATGTCAGGAAGCCTTAGAAGGCAGCCCAACAACCAACACCACTGATACACCACTATATAGCCTCCCCTTGCACTGCACACACAGTGACTGGTGTGTTGTGCAGGCCAAATCGCTAGCAGCAGAAGCAGTTTTTTTGTCTTCTTCTCTGCCTAACGCTCTCCCTACAGAATCAGCAGCAACCTCTCCCTATACTGAGATCGGCAGAAGTAAGATGGCGGTCGGCGTGCACGTCCTTTTATACCCCCTGTGACGCCCACCAAAGCAAGCCAATCACTTGCATGCCCTTCTGAAAGATGGTGGTGACCCCTGCCTATGTCATCACGTTGCCCACAGTGTCCGTGGAACCTGATTGGCTGAAAAAGAGCGCAAAACAAACTTTTGAAACGCGACTTTGGCACGTAAGTCGCCGACCTCGTGGCCGACCTCATCCTAGGGTCGGGTTTCGTTTCATGAAACCCGACTTTGCCAAAAGTCGGAGACTTTTGAAATTTTTCGACCCGTTTCGCTCAACTCTAGTTGGTGATATCATCTTCCTGTTTGTGGCACATTAGTATATGGGAGGGGGGAAACTTTTCAAGATGGGTGGTGACCATGCGGCCATTTTGAAGATGGCAATTTTGGATCCAACTTTATTTTTTTCAATGGGAAGAGGGTCATGTGACACATCAAAATTATTGAGAGTTTAACAAGAAAAACAATGATGTGCTTGGTTTTAAAGTAACTTTATTCTTTCATGAGTTATTTACAAGTTTATGACACCTTATAAAATGTACTCCAAGTGCTGCCCATTGTTTTGGATTGTCAATGCAACCCTCTTCTCCCACTCTTGACAAACTGATAGTAACACCACAGAATAAATGCTAGCACAGGCTTCCAGCATCCATTGTTTCAGATATTGCAAATCTCGTATCTTCACAGCATAGGCAATTGCCTTCAGATGACCCCAAAATTAAAAGTCTAAGAGGGTCAGATCAGGAGACCTTTGTGGCAAATAAACTGGCCCACGATGACCAATCCACTTTACAGGAAACTTTTCACCTAGGAATGCTTGGACCTGACACCCATAATTGATGGCATGGTGTGGTATACGAGGTACAAAGATAGTGGGGCCATTCTTCATCAATGGAAACCTCAATGCCACAGGCTATCTGAAATTGATACATGATGATGTGTTGCCTTCTTTATGCACTGAAGATGGCACCTTCCCTGAGTTTTCCAGCAAGATGTTGCACCACCACATAATGGGTGTCAGGTCTGAGCATTCCTACAAGGAATCTGACTCCCTTAGACTAGCATTTATTCTGCGGTGTTGCTATCAGTGTGTCAAGAGTGAGAAAGAGGGTTGCATTGAAAATCCAACACAATGGGAAGCACTTTGAACACATTTTATAAGTGGTCATAAACTTGTAAATAACTCTTGAAATAATAAAGTTACGTTAAAACCAAGCACACCATTGCTTTCCTTGTGAAATTCTCAATAAGTTTGATGTGTCACATGACCCTCTTCCCATTGGAAGAAAAAAGTTAAATCCAAAATGGCAAACTTTAAAATGGCTGCCATGGTCACCACCCTTCTTGAAAAGTTACCCCCCTCCCTTATACTAATGTGCCACAAACAGGAAGTTGATATCACCAACCATTCCCATTTTATTTAGGTGTATCCAAATAAATGGCCCACCCAGTATAAAGGAAATGATATATGAAAATAGTTTGTATTTAGTCCCCTGTAGTCTGATACTCCTGTAGTTTATTACACTCAGATGTACCGTGAAAGCTTCAAAGATTTATTTGAAAACATTAGGGTTCAAACAGCATCGTGGAAACTAAGGAATGCACCAGGAAAATCAGGGATAAAGTTGTTGAGAAGAGTAAGACATGGTTGGGTAATAAAAAAAATATCTCCAGCTCTGAACATCTCAAGAAGCACTGTTCAATCCATCATCCAAAAATGGAAGATGTATGGCACAGCTTCAAACCTACAAGACAGGGCCTTCCCTCTAAACTGACATCACAAGCAAAGAAAGCACTAACTAGAGAAGTAGCCAAGAGGTCCATGGTCTCTCTGGAGGAGCTGCAGAGATCCACAGCTCAGGTGGGAAAATCTGTCCACAGGACAGCTGTTAGTCGTATACTCATTAAGTCTGGCCTTTATAGAAGATTGGCAAGAAAATCATTTGGAAAGTAAGCTATAAAAAAGTCCCATTTGCAGTTTTCAGTAAGCTACAGTATGTTGAAGAGACAGATATCATGTGTAAAATGGTGCTCTTTTCTGATAAAACCAAAGTAGAACTTTTTAGGCAAAATGCAAAACGCTATGTATAGCAAAAAGCTAATACTGTACATCGCACAGAAATCACAATTCCCACCATCAAACACGATGATGGCAGCATCATGTTTTGAGGTGATATACTTTCACAATGAAGCTGGTCAGAGTTGATGTGAAGATGGATGGAGCTAAATACAGGACAATCATGGAGGACACCTGTTAAAGGTTGTAATAGAAATGAGATTGGGGCGAAGGTTCACCTTCCATCAGGACAACGACCCTAAACATACTGCTAGTGCTACAAAGGAATTGTTTAGATCAAAGCACATTTATGTGTTTAAATGACCCAGTCAAAGTCTAAACCTATAGTCTGTTGAGAATATTTTGCAAGATTTGAAAATTGATGTTCACAGGTGCTCTTTATCAATATCAGTAAGTTAGAGTTAGTTTGCTTTAAAAAACTGTTTAAATATTTCAGCCTCTAGCTGTGCAAAGCAGTTAGACATCCTTAAAATGATTTACAGCATTAATTGCAGTGAAAGGTGATCCCACGGAGAAACGAATCTGGGGGTCTAAATACAGTTGTGAGAAAAAGTGTTTCCCCCTTCTTGGTTTTCTATTCTATTTTGCATGTTTGTCACAAATAAGTTCTTCAGATCAACAAACAGATTTAAATATTAGACAAAGATAACACAAGTAGAGACAAAATTGAGTTTTCAAATGAAGGTCTTCATTATTAAAGGAAAAAGAAATCCAAACCTACAGGACCCTGCGTGAAAATGTGATTGCCCCACCCTTTAAAACATAAATTGCTGTGGTTTATCACATCTTTGGGAAGCAAAGTTCAAATTCCCTAACCACACACAGGCCTGATTATTGCCACACCTGTTCTCAATCAATAAATCACTTAAATTGGACTTGCCTGACTAAGTGAACTAGACAAAAAGTTCCTTAAAGGCTAGACATCATGCCGCAATCCAAAGAAATTCTGAGCTTGGTGTCAGTAGACATAAAACAGCTGACATCAACTTCAAAACTTATATACTTAAATAATTAAAAAAGATGGCTTAATGTCACCTCTATTTTTGATAAACAGTCAAGAAAAATTTAACAGCTGAGGGCTGCAGCCCACAGTTATGTGCTTTACCTGTGTTGGTAATCAAAATTAAGGGAGACCTCAGGTCTCTTTTTTTATATACAGTATATTTTTTAAATACCGCGCTGGCCAGTTACAGTCATAATCATTACCCTAATCATTACCCAGGGCACTTCACATAACAGTATCAAACCATCCCATACATGTATATGCAGGGCAAAGAAGAGACCCCAAAATTAATAAAATCAATTTTATTACATGCTTATTAAAAATACAATCAATAAAAAAGCAAAATGCCGTCTATGGGGACGCTGGAGCACACAAATGTAAAGATCCTAATAGGGCAAATTATAACAACAGTCCAAAAAAAATTTATATTAATACAGGGAAGCAAATAACAATCATGTGCTGGCATAAAGATATAGTCAAGTCAATCAGTATAGCAATCCATAACCAGTGCTCAAAGTGCTAACATATACTGGTGTAAAATATACCGATAACTTTATGATGACTAAGCCAGAATACCCCGTTATTTATAAATATCAATAGATAATAGCAGACCGACTAAATCAAAAAAATACTGCCCCAATCAAAGAAAGGTTGCATCACACATACAATGCTAGCTGAACATGACTAAGTGTATGGTAACACTACAGATACCGAGGCATTTTGAAAAATATCATGGTTGCAATCCCCGAGGTTTACGTGTCAGGGCCATTCATCAGGTGGATTTAGGAACCAGGGGTGGAGACATTTTTAAAACTCTCTCACATTTACAATGTCGGTGGATCTACCGTCTGGGCACTCTCAATCCGTATGGATTGAAAGAAAATATGGGTTTTTCTGCTTTTTTGTAAATGGCATCCTTTTTAGGGGTAGGGTTTTTTCATGATGTTTTTATGTGATTGACTGTGTTTGTTTTTGATTTTAATATATTTTTTCTTTGTTTCAGTATATTAGCTGTTCTTTCTCTGGTTGCTGATAATTATTCTATTCGCTTTAGCCATCAGTACATCGGGAGTCCAGGTCCACTGTGAACACCATTTTTTCTTTTCCTGGGCATATTATATTATTGTTTGAGTTGTTGTTATTATTATAATTTCATTTTTCATTTTTTATTTTTTTTTATTATTTATATTTATTTTCATTTATTTTTTCTGTCTTAATGGTGCTTTTTTGATATGGTACATGTTATCTAGAGCGATGCTTTTTCCTTCACTTTTATTGTGAACACAGTTATTAATATAAATATATGTATCTTGTATTTTTTAATAATATACACTGCATTATCATTTTTAGGCTTATTGCACTGTCACTTTAAAAGATGAAAGATTCAATAAACTATGTGCAGTTGAGCACTGTCACTTTTATTAGTGGTGGTCGTGTAATTTTTTTTTCACTGATTATGTGCAATTTAGCATTGTCATTTTAGTCATGAACTGTCACTTTAGCTATGGTATGATTATACGATTTATGACTGAGCACTGTCACTTTAAATATGACCAGTTATAATAATTGTCTATGATTAAAAATGCACTGTCACTTTAATTTTAATCATAAATGATCAGTCACACCATTTACAGTTGTGGCCAAAAGTATTGACACCCCTGCAATTCTGTCAGATAATACTCCGTTTCTTCCTGAAAATGATTGCAAACACAAATTCTTTGGTATTATTATCTTCATTTAATTTGTCTTAAATGAAAAAACACAAAAGAGAATGAAGCAAAAAGCAAAACATTGATCATTTCACACAAAACTCCAAAAATGGACCAGACAAAAGTATTGGCACCCTCAGCCTAATATTTGGTTGCACAACCTTTAGCCAAAATAACTGCGACCAACCGCTTCCGGTAACCATCAATGAGTTTCTTACAATGCTCTGCTGGAATTTTAGACCATTCTTCTTTGGCAAACTGCTCCAGGTCCCTGATATTTAAAGGGTGTCTTCTCCAAACTGCCATTTTTAGATCTCTCCACAGGTGTTCTATGGGATTCAGGTCTGGACTCATTGCTGGCCACCTTAGAAGTCTCCAGTGCTTTCTCTCAAACCATTTTCTAGTGCTTTTTGAAGTGTGTTTTGGGTCATTGTCCTGCTGGAAGACCCATGACCTCTGAGGGAGACCCAGCTTTCTCACACTGGGCCCTACATTATGCTGCAAAATTTGTTGGTAGTCTTCAGACTTCATAATGCCATGCACACAGTTAAGTAGTCCAGTGCCAGAGGCAGCAAAGCAACCCCAAAACATCAGGGGACCTCCGCCATGTTTGACTGTAGGGACCGTGTTCTTTTCTTTGAATGCCTCTTTTTTTCTCCTGTAAACTCTACGTTGATGCCTTTGCCCAAAAAGCTCTACTTTTGTCTCATCTGACCAGAGAACATTCTTCCAAAACGTTTTAGGCTTTTTCAGGTAAGTTTTGGCAAACTCCAGCCTGGCTTTTTTATGTCTCGGGGTAAGAAGTGGGGTCTTCCTGGGTCTCCTACCATACAGTCCCTTTTCATTCAGACGCCGATGGATAGTTCGGGTTGACACTGTTGTACTCTCGGACTGCAGGGCAGCTTGAACTTGTTTGGATGTTAGTCGAGGTTCTTTATCCAACATCCGCACAATCTTGCGTTGAAATCTCTTGTCAATTTTTCTTTTCCGTCCACATCTAGGGAGGTTAGCCACAGTGCCATGGGCTTTAAACTTCTTGATGACACTGCGCACGGTAGACACAGGAACATTCTGGTCTTTGGAGATGGACTTGTAGCCTTGAGATTGCTCATGCTTCCTCACAATTTGGTTTCTCAAGTCCTCAGACAGTTCTTTGGTCTTCTTTCTTTTCTCCATGCTCAATGTGGTACACACAAGGACACAGGACAGAGGTTGAGTCAACTTTAATCCATGTCAACTGGCTGCAAGTGTGATTTAGTTATTGCCAACACCTGTTAGGTGCCACAGGTAAGTTACAGGTGCTGTTAATTACACAAATTAGAGAAGCATCACATGACTTTTCGAACAGTGCCAATACTTTTGTCCACCCTCTTTTTATGTTTGGTGTGGAATTATATCAAATTTGGCTTTAGGACAATTATTTTTGTGTTTTTTCATTTAAGACAAATTAAATGAAGATAATAATACCAAAGAATTTGTGTTTGCAATCATTTTCAGGAAGAAACTGAGTATTATCTGACAGAATTGCAGGGGTGTCAATACTTTTGACCACAACTGTATATATTGTTCATGTATCATTATCTGTATAAGTCACCTGTAGTGACAGTAATCGTCCATGCGATTAGCATATTTCCTGTTGATATACTGTACATTGCCCAGAATTGTATTATGTTAATCGCGCTCTCTGATTGTTTACTTCATTGTTTATGGGTCACGAAGCAGTAGTCTAGCAAGTGCGCATGAGCTATTTTCCTCGCCCCCGTCATTTCCGATGATGCTCTAACACTGACACGCAGGTTTCAGCTTGCGTGTCATTGAGCGTTGGGAGGAAGTATGTCATAGGGGACGGGGTTAAGGCGTCATGCGCCGCTGTGTGCTGATTGGTCTTCGGCTTCAACACAATCATTATTCTTATTTAAATACAGGGCCACCCCTCACCTTAGACACGCCCCACGAAAGATGCTGGCGGCGAAACGTGCATCGTTGTGAGGGGACGCCAGGAGCACCTCCATGTATAAGTGGTAATTATGACCTAATACAGGTTTTTTGGTTGTATTAGTTACCTCAATGTCTCAGGGAATTTTATGTTCCTCCCTGTTCATTGAATCTATAGCGTTACCATACACTTAGGCACGTTCAGCTAGCATTGTATGTGTGATGCAACCTTTTTTTGATTGGGGCAGTATTTTTTTTATTTAGTCGGTCTGCTATTATCTATTGATATTTATACATAACAGGGTATTCTAGCTTAGTCATATTCATCATAAAATTTATCAGTAAATTTTACACCAGTATATGTTAGCACCTTGAGCACTGGTTATGGATTGCTATACTGAATGAATATACCTGTATGCCAGCAAATGATTATTATTTACTTCCCTGTATTAAGATAAATGTTTTTTGGACTATTGTTATAATTTGCCCTATTAAGGATTTTTACATTTGTGTGCGCCAGCGTCCCCATAGACGGCATTTTGCTTTTTTATTGATTGTATTTTTAATAAGCATGTAATAAAATTGTTTTTATTAATTTTGGGATCTCTTCTTTGCCCTGTGTATACATGTATGGGATGGTTTGATCCAGTTACAGTCATGCCAATACATGACATGGCTGTGATTGAGTCAAAAGTGCCCACACCGGAAAAGCTTGTTGATTGGCCGAGCTGCAGCTTTTCAACAAGCTTTGCTCTGTTCTAGTTTTTTTATACAAGATGCCTCACAGCTATTGAATGGGAGCCATTAAGCAGGTGCCCTGCATTATACTAAATGCCTCTCAGTAACAAGATGAGGGCATTAATGATATGCACACACTGCCCTTTAAAGAGCAGGGGAGCGCGTGCACACATGTAGTAAGCTTACGACTGAGAACTGCAGTGTGCATACCATGAAGAATGAGGAGCGTCTTGGGGAACCACACCAAGGGTCAGGGCAGGGAATAAGCCAGTATACCTGCATGAAAGAAGAAGGGGACAACATGTAATGGTGCCAGAAGTAGCACTAGAGTAACCCCCTTACATTCCCTCTTCTTCAGGCCTTCAATGACTACAGAGAAGTGTTGGAAGCTGACACCTTTTAACAGACTCCCACGGCTTCTTCTGTCCACTAGAAGAAAAGTGACACGTCTCACCATTAGTGTTGAGCGATACCTTCCGATATCGGGAAATACCGGATCGGATTGGATTGGACCGATACCCCAAAAATATCGGGTATTGCCGATTCCGATACCGGAAACCAATGCAAGTCAATGGGACACAAATATCGGAATGAAAATAAACCCTTTCTTTCCTTGCACATCCAGATCGGGAGGGGGGAAGAGTGTGGGCGGTGCATGGGCAGAGACTGTGTGTGTCTGTGTGCGCGGGTGGGGTCTGTACGGGCCTCTCGGGGTCAGTGCGGGCCTGATGGGGGTCTGTGCGGGCCTGCCGGGGGTCTGTGCGGGCTGCCGGGGGTCTGTGCGGGCTGCTGGGGGTCTGTGCGGGCCTGCCGGGGGTCTGTGTGGGCCTGCCGGGGGTCTATGCGGGCCTGCTGGGGGCCTGTGCAGGCTGCCGGGGGTCTGTGCAGGCCTGCCGGGGGTCTGTGCGGGCTGCCGGGGGTCTGTGCAGGCCTACTGGGGGTCTGTGCGGGCCTGCTGGGGGTCTGTGCGGGCCTCTCGGGGGTTTTTGTGTCTGTGTGCAGGCATCTTCCGATTGGACTACAAGTCCCATCGGGCTATGCCTGCTACAATGACAGTGATTGACACATTAGCCAATGATGGAATCAGTAGTGGTCCCATCATCCGGCTAATGTGTTTAATGTAAAAAAAAACCACAAACATACTTACTAAATACATACATACTACATACAACATACTACATGCATACTACATACATACATACTACATACATACTATATACTGTACATACTACATACATACTACACACATACTACATACTATACATTCATACAATACATACATATAGACATACAGTACATATAACATAGAGTACATACTCACCATCACTTGTCACTTTGATCCCCGAAGCCAGTGTCATCTGTAAAAAATATTAAAATAACAAACAAACAATATACTCCCTGATCAGCAGATATCCACGAGTGTCCCACGACGATCTCCCATGAGAACAGCAGCATCAGCTGATGCAACTGCTCTCTAGGGGCTCCAGGAATACATTGACGAGAGGAAGGTATCCTTCCGCACTGTATTCCTCCGCCACTGTAAAAAAAAATAGTCCTAGTCTCACTTTTGGCATTGCTGTGTGAGAAAGTTCCCATGCAGCTTTTGCCATAAAGTGAGACCAGTGAACTATAGTAACCTCTCAGTGATGCACTGCAGGAGCCATTGTCTCCTGTCAGTGTGTCACTGAAGGTCCTATAGATGTCACTGTTCTATAGGGGAGATCATCGTGGGACACTCATGGATTTCTGCGGATCAGGGAGTATATTGGTTGTTTGTTATTTTAATATTTTCTACAGATGACACTGGCTTCGGGCATCAAAGTGACAAGTGATGGTGAGTATGTACTCTATGTTTTATGTACTGTATGTCTATATGTATGTATTGTATGAATGTGTTGTATGTAGTATGTATGTAGTATGTATGTTGTATGTAGTATGTATGTAGTATGTATGTTTGTGTTTTTTTTTACATTAAACACATTAGCTGGATGATGGGACTACTACTGTCCCATCATTGGCTAATGTGTCAATCACTGTCATTGTAGCAGGCATCGCCCGATGGGACTTGTACACACACACAACCCCCGACAGACCCCCGGCAGCCCGCACAGACCCCCGGCAGCCCGCACAGACCCCCGGCAGCCTACACAGACCCCCGGCAGCCCGCACAGACCCCCGGCAGCCCGCACAGACCCCCGGCAGGCCTGCACAGACTCCCGACAGGCTCGCACAGACCCCCGGCAGCCCGCACAGACCCCCGGCAGGCCCGCACAGACCCCCCATTGTCACGCACAGTCTCCGCCCACGCACCGCCCACACTCCATTATAACACATCATGAAGACATCATTTCAGCATGCCTAACAGGATGTGCCCACACTTCTTAGGATCCTCAACTGGCTCATTGCATTATGGGAACTTCCGATTCCGGTATTCGATATTGTAAAAATATCAGAACTCAATATCGGTATCAGTATGATTTGAGGACCGACTAGAGTTTCTCCGACTGATTGGTGGATAGCTGAGACTTTGAAGATGACACTGCCTTGATGTTTGTTTTTACCAGACCTACTAGAGACTAAAGATATTGGCACTTGGTCTGTCTTCAGTGTGGTCTCCAAGACAACACATCCACAGGGTGGGAAGGTTTCTAGGGTAGATCATTGATAAAATCACTGTGTGGGGAAATCACCTCCACTTCTTTTTCATTGTAGATACAAGCACACAGTGACTCGGTGACTAGCAGACTTGGTGGAGAAGATGGTGACACTGCTGGTTGACCTGGATGTATGGGGACCAGACCCCTATTGTGATGCTGCTGTCATGGGGTATTAGTGGGAAGACAGGGGATAAGGATCTAGGGCCCCTGAACTGACCCTCAGGCTAAAGGGGGTGCCCTGACTTTCCTTAACTTGGGGGTACACTTAATGGTAGTGAGGCTCAAGTCTATGACCTGTCCCTATCTCCTGTTTAGCCCTGAGCTAAACCCCCAACCCCCTCCCCTGGAGGTGAGACAGGGAAAAAAGTGTACTGCACCAAGAATGCACAAGGAAAGATATGACAGACACCTAAGGGTTAAATAAACTAAAAATCAAAGCTTAGCTTTCTCTCCAGCCAAAGCTCTGAGCAGCAGAGTAAGGCACCAGATGGAGGTTATAGCTGAAGTTCACCACACACAGCCAGCTCCTGACTCCAACTTGGTTGGTCTCCAAAGAGGAAAGAGTATCACCAACAGTGAGTTGCAGCACCAGGTGGCCTAATAAAGGGAGGTGGGAGTGGCACCCACCTGCAAACATAATTAATCACCATGCAGTAACTCCAGCGGCAATTGGGGGAAAACCCACCAGCAGACTAACTAAAGTTGTAGTAACACTAGCGGCCACCGGGGGGAAAAACTGACATTAACCCCCAATGGCCAGAAAGGAAAAAAAGTTTAAATGTGAGCAGCCCAAACTGACAGATCCAAAAATGGATCATGACAGTACCCCCCTTACAATGAGGGGCCTCTGGACCCTCAACACCGCACCTCACCAGAAAACTACCTACAGTGAGGATGCCTAGATCCACCAGAGTTCACATCAGCAACTACCTGATTCACATCTCCAGAGCGCCGACCTGGGGAACGAATTGTGTATGGGCATAACAGAGGGTAACTCCAGCTGGTAGGTCGCTGGGCTGAGAATTGCAGACACTCGATAAGGACCGATAACTCGAGAACTCCAGACCCAGCAGCACACGTCCACCTGATGTGATTTGTGGATACCCATACATATTCGTTCACACACAGGTCCGGACCTGAACGTTTCTTGCCACTCACGCATTTGCCACAAAATGATGAACTTTTTGTAGGACTGACATCAGAGGCATCCCCCTGTGTCACCACACTCACACCCCCATAATTTTCAGAGGAAACTACCACCCTCTACCGATCCTTCCTCCTAAGAGGACTCCAATTAACAGGGTTAGCTAATGGTGAGTGTTGAGACTCGTCCCTACTCCCTGGTAGCACCTCTGCTACCCCCACTGGAGAAGAAGGGAATGATTGTAGCAAGACGATGGAGACAGTAGCCCCCGGGCAGTAGCCCTCACATGACTGCCCCAGCTGACAACTTCCCAAGACTGCCAATCAATCACCGGGTTGTGTTTCTTTAACCAAGGGAGGCCTAAAACAATGGGTGATGGTATTCCCCCCAAGATGTAGCATGACAGGGACTCTCCATGATGAGTCCCTATACGAAGATGTATATTATCCATTACTTGGGTCAAGCTCCCCTGGCTTAGTGGTACAGAGTCAATGGCCTGGACGCTTAAGGGTTTGGCTAGCATCCTACACCTGAGGCCATGGGTCTGGAGAAAGTGGGCATCCACCAGGTTGACTCCAATTCCACTGTCCACAAGTACCGGAAGGCCCTGAGTTACACTACCCACCTTAACTTACACCAATAGGGTACACCGAGGGGACGAAAAGGAGGAAATTTACACTCCCTGGTCGTCTCCCTCCACACCACCAGGGGGAGGCGTCTTCTTAGGTGGTACCAAAGATTTGGCATGCGCTGGGCAGACTCCTATAAAATGGCCAGTCTGCCCACAGAAAAAACATGCCCCCACACCATGGCGAACCACAGGCAACCCTTTTTGGAATCAACTACTCTGAGCTGAAAGGGTTCCTCTGACTGTTCAGGTGTGTCCTCCTCCCTAGCAAGGACTATAGGGGGCACATATGGTGTATGTCTCTCCCTGAGGTGTCTATCCACCCGGATGGCAAGGGACATGGCGGCCTCCAGCGACCTGGGGGCAGCATACTGCACAAGAGTATCCTGCAACCTTGGAGCAGACCCTGCACAAAATGATTTCTAAGGGCAGGGTCATTCCACTGAGTATCCGCGGCCCATGTCCTAAACTCAGAGCAGTACTCCTCAGCCGGCCGGCCCCCCTGCTTGATTTTACGGCGTCTGGTTTCCACTAGAGAGACACCATCTGGATTGCCATACACCAGCGCCAGAGCATTAAAAAACCCGTCTACTGACCGTAAAGATGGTGACTCGGTCGGCAGGGAGAAAGCCCAGGCCTGGGGATCACCCCTGAGCAGGGAGACAATAATCCCTACGCACTGTTCCTCACTCCCAGAAGAACGGGGCAGGAGCCTGAAATATAATTTTCAGGCCTCCTTAAACACTATGAATTTGTCTCTCCCTCCAGAAAACTTGTCAGGGAGAGATATTTTAGGTTCTGGTTGAGCCTGTCCCTGAGCAGAGGCCCAGGTCCCCACCAACTGCTGCAGCTGTTGCTCCATCTCACCCCGCAGCACCCTAAGCTCATCAGTGAGAGACTGAAGTAGTTGGGCGAAGGCCTGCATTTGAACCATGGCTCACCAGGAAAAATGTGATGATTGGTGATAATGTCAGGGGGCAGTAGTGGGAAGACAGGGGATGAGGAACCAGGGCCCATGAACTGCCCCTCTGGCTAAAGGGGGTGCCCTGACTTTCCTTAACTTGGGGGTACACTTAATGGCAGCGAGGCCCAAGTCTCTTACCTGTCCCTATCTCCTGTATAGCCCTGAGCTAAACCCCCAGCCCCCTCCCCAGGAGGTGAGACAGGGAAAAAAAAGTGTACTGCACCAAGAACACACAAGGAAAGATATGACAGACACCTAAGGGTTAAATAAACTAAAAAACAAAACTTAGCTTTCTCGGCAGCCAAAGCTCCGAGCAGCAGAGTAAGGCACCAGATGGAGGTTATAGCTGAAGTTCACTGCACACAGCCAGCTCCTGACTACAGCTTGGTTGGTCTCCAAAGAGGAAAGAGTATCACCAACAGTGAGTTGCAGCACCAGGTGGCCTAAAAAAAAGGGAGGTGGGAGTGGCACCCACCTGCAAAGATAATTAATCACCATGCAGTAACTCCAGCAGCCATCGGGGGGAAAACCCACCAGCAGACTAAATAAAGTTGTAGTAACACCAGCGGCCACCGGAGGGAAAACTGACATTAACCCCCGATAGCCAGAAAAGAAAAAAGTTTAAATGTGAGCAACCAAAACTGACAGATCCAAAAATGGATCTTGACAGCTGCTGTCCCCAATGATGCACTAAGTGGGGTTTCCAGACAAGAATAGGCACTTGAATTTTCAGCTCTGGATGACAGATGGGAATACCAGACAGCACACAGAAGATGATCTTTGTGGAGAGAGAATACTCCCATCAAGGACAGCCTTTCCCACTTGTCCAAGGATTGGAGTCTTTTAGGCTTCACTGGAAAAAGATCATCAGAATGTTCCACCCAACTGCAGCAATACCACAATCCTATCGCACGACTGAGTTCTGGCTTCTTCTTAGACTGCCAAACACGGTCAACCTTCAAAGATTCTGCACGGGTAGCTACTAGAGCATGATGGTGAACAGGTGGTCTGTGAAAGGACAGGGTCAGACGTGACAGTTTCCCCACGTATGTTACACATCTGGTCTGCTCCTTGAAGCTGACAAGTAAGGTTTCTTCAGGAGATTCTAGGTTCGGATTGTTGAAGATCATTTGGAATGCCAACAAGAAAGCTTGTAGATCCGTGGTGATAGGAGCCCCTTTCTCCCATAGGAAATGATCCATGCCAGGGCATCTGGTTTCTGTACTTTTTTTGAAGATATTGCAGATGTGGTGTTTTTATGTACACAATTCTACAGTAGAAGGAAGATGTACTGCTTCTGCAAAAAAAAAATGGCAAAATATCTCTAAAGAGGAATTGTATGCTAATATTGGACTAACACTTCTGGCAGGATGTAAAATATCTTACGATGTTCCTATCAGAGAATTATTTCTGGACCCACTTTCTGATCCACATTACAAAGCAACAATGTCAGTGGATAGAAAAGAGGAAATTTGGAGAAGCCTTTGATTTGATGATAAGCGAATAAAAATATTCTGGATGAGTGATTCTGCAAATTATTATGGGATGAATGGGCTTATCTACTGTGGCAAAGAATTTGGCGCTCCAGTGCAGAAAGACCTAGGTTCTTACATTGTAAAAAAAAATTGCTGCACCAATTTACAATTCTAGTGGAAACATTACAACGGACAATTACTTTACTAATGTTGAACTGGGCAATTTTTTGCTTGAAAAAGATCTTACAGTTGTTGGTACTATGAAGCCAAATTAATGAGATATTCCTCCGATGAAGAAGCACATGCCACAGTTAGCACTTTATGATAGTGTCTTTGGTTTCAGCAACAATGGTGTCTTACAAAGTGAATAAGGAAAAATCTGTTATATTACACAGTACCCAGCATCATGATTCCAGTATTGACACCAATGACAGGAAACAGAAACCAGAAATCATCCTGCACTATAACAAAACTAAAGCAAGTGTGGACAAGATGGATTAAATGTTTGGAGAATATTCATGCAAGAGGTAAACAAAACATTGACCTGTAGTCATTTTTTCAATTATGCTCTCATGGACCCGGAGATGAGGTTCAGGCACTGGATGCTCCAGGACAAAGGGACAAGGTTCAAGCACAGGCCAAGAACTGTGAGGCACATATCAGGAAGAAGAAGGAGTACATCGGGGAAGCAAGCCAAAGACTGGGGTGGTATGTAGTCCCACGTCTATGCATGAGAGGAAAAAGGGACACCATGCAGACAAGTCAGCAATACTGCTACAAAGGTAATTTTTAATTTCTAGAGGTTGTCAATATCTGGCCCACAGCAATTTAATTCTTAACCTCCTTAAGTCCTCTGTCTGGATGTTTTTTTTCCTTTTTAATGGGATGCTCTTCCACCAACCCAGGAACACTGATTTGGGGAGCCTAAAAATAAGTTACTATGCTCCTGCCCTGGTGGGAGAAGATTATGCTTTTTCAGAAGAGGTTTTGAATGAAAACTCAAGTGTGTCTCTGAAATTGATAAAGAAGATGTTTTTTTTCTGGACCTCATGATCTTGAAAGACATTAATGGACAGCTAAATACAATGGTGTAGTAAAATCCTACCTCTATTACTGAACTAGGATTGTAATCACCCTACACTTCACAAGGTGGGTATCACTAATAGACAATATATATGCCTTAGGAGCAGCTGTTGAGATAAAAAGAACAACTGATCACTGCTGGCACCGGGAACAGTTGATCGTGGGGATGCCTGGTGTCACCCCACAAAGATCTGGTATTCATGACCTATCCTATGAAATGGTCATCAAAATAAAAGTGCAGGACAACCAATTTAATTAAATTATTCAATCTATCCTGAGCCTGGACCTGTTACCGTATTTTTATATAATATTTTAAGGTGTGCATAGCAGTTAATTAGTTATGGGTCACTGGTTAATTTTGAACAGCTTCAAAGACAATAGAGTATCCATCATTGCTCAATTTAGGTACAACAACAACTAAAGGCCCCGTCACACTAAGCGACTTACCAGCGATCCCGTCACCGATATAAAGGTGTCAGGATCGCTAGTAAGTCACTATGTGATCGCTGGTGAGCTGTCACACAGACAGCTTCACCAGCGATCAGCACAGCGATGCCGAGCGCCCGGCATCGCTTGCCATCGCTGTAAAAAATAGAATCAAAATAAAAAATATAGTTATTCTCACCTTCCGACGTCCCGTTCAGCCACCCTGCCTCTCTCCACGCTCCGGTCCCAGTGATCCTTTGCGAGAATGACCACGAGATGTCACGGTCTCGAGGGATAACAAAGTCTCGCGGTCATTCGTGCAAATTATCACTGGGACCGGAGCGTGGAGAGAGGCAGGATGGCTGAACGGGACGTCGGAAGGTGAGAATAACTATATTTTATATTTTTTTTATTATTTTTTACACCTGATCGCTGGTCTCCCGCCTGTCACACGCAGCGATGCGTGCTGGCCAGCGGGAGACCAGCGACCAAAGAAATGTCCAGAGGTTTCTTCCAGCGATCAGCGATACCGGCAGGGGGGCCGCTCGCTGATCGCTGTCACACACAGCGATCTCGCTGGTGAGATCGCTGTTACGTCACAAAAGTTGTGACTCAGCAGCGATCTCGCTACCGAGATCGCTTAGTGAGACGGGGCCTTAAGTCATACAGTTAAGTACTACAGTATGTCAATCAACAAATGCAGAGTTACACAGTGTAAGTTTAGCCTTATGGAATAATTAGGATAAAATAAGAAGATGGTTGATTCAAAGATACACAGATATTTGTTAAGGGAACCTGATAGCTGATTCACTTTACCCAATCCATATCAGTCACTGGCTACATGATTTTAGCCATGTATGTTAGCCACTGAAATGCTATGACATCTCAGAGAAAAACAGGCAGGTCCCTGGCAACTTCTGTCTGAATAGGGATTAATTACAAGTTTATGAAGTGTGTAATGTGAGTAGGTCACATAGATGGGGAAGATATGGTTAAATATACAAATGGACTAGGATGCTATGTAATCTTAATAAAACTCAAAGGATTACACAATTTTTTTTATAATCAACAGCTTTTAGCATGCTCTTAAGTTGTTAAAAAACTTATAAACACAGTACATAGGTGTGCTCGCAATGCAATAGGAAATCAACAAAGTTCATCCATTTGTACTGGTTTTGTGGAAAAATAAGGATATTTATGATCGCAGAAATAATTGATAGTCACGATGTCCTTAATTTAACAAAGCCTTACAATATGAGGATATGTCTCCTATGTAATATGGATTACGCGTATAATAGAATCAGTTATGGTCACAATTTTTTTGTACATTTAATCATAGCAAGTAAATGGTATGCACAGGAGCATGAATGGAAAATGGATCAATATAGTTATTAATATGGAATACAAAAATGCATGAAAATTCAGGGTGGTCTGGAGGCCCTGAATTATGTTTATTAAAGAGAAAGACAAATTGACTGAAATTTAAGAGAACCTCGTTGGTGGGAACTTCTAGGTATGTAAATAATATTTACCGTATGAATTTTATTTTTAATGATACATAAAGCATTTAAAAATGAAAAAAAAATAGGACAAGACATATAGACAGTCAGAAGATGATCAACTGATCCACATAAGATGTATTGCAGAGAGATTGCATAGTAGTGTTAAGGATAATTATCTGATTATGAAGATACACAAAACATGGACGCTTTTTAAAAATGGACCCTTTGCTGAATATGCATAAAAATCACAGATATTAAATAACATGTGTACGTGCTCTAATTCATGCCTGTCAGTAGGTTATATACACCTCAAGTGGACTCTGATATGATGGTGTGATCCACTGAGCTTATTAAGAATGAATGATATTGAATAATGTTAGATTGACCTAATATGCCTTACCATGCAGTAAAACTTAACTCAAGGTGATCAAGGATAGACATGCTATGTGCAAGACAAGATGTCAGTTTGACCTAATTGATTAGCCATTAGCATAATATAGATGATGAAATGTGGGCTACAGAAACTAGCAATGACTAGCAATAATTATGAGAAAAGGCAGTGAGGTAATGTGTGGGAAAACCCCTTATTTCTCTCTGTAAAATACTGTACATTTCAACTAATAATCCAGAATTCATTTGAGACGCGACTTCACTGTCCATGTCCTCTGATTTCTCCGGCTGTAAACCTCCAAGATACAATTTGGCTGCAGACAATTAACGCAAGAACACACGCATTTTGTGTGCCCTAAAAATAGATCCAATCTAAATTAGTTATTTCTGGTACAGAAAGAATAACAACTATGTTGCATCATTATTGCTACACATCTTACCTGGCACATACCAGTCAATGATTAATGCATTAGAGACAAGACCTGAGAAACTGATCCCTCTAAATTGACCAAACTGTAATAAAAAGCATTAAAACAGACTAAGGATGAGGCCAATGGATCAAATCCCAAATATAGCTGTCAACAGAAGGTGATATTTATCTATCATTTCCAGAGCACACAACTTAAAGGGAACAATGGGTTTGAATCACATCTACATCTAGAAATTATAAAGAAAAGGCTAGTACTTGAATACCAAGGAAAACATAACTGATTCAGAACTCCACAGAAAGTGAAGGATATAACTTATGGGCTCTACTCAAACAGATTTACAGTGAAGGAAAATGCTGCATCTCTCTGAACAGTGCCTGGGAGGCTATGGTTGGTGTCGCCCAAAAAGTTGATCGTCAACAGATTAAAAAATTGACATTCTTCATTGATGGAAGTTTCATGACTGTTATTGAAAATAATGTTGGCTATATTGATTACTGATGTGCTTTTTGAAATGCCTGAAATGTAAATTTGGACATTTCAAGTTGTTTGGTTATTATTCTCACTTTAACAGATGAAAATAAACATTTAACTCCTTCGTGACTTTCTTGACCGAAGCTTTTTCGGTTTTGTGTTTTCAGATTTTGCTACTCTTCTTCTCATAGCCATAACTTTTCTATTTTTCCATCAATATGACCATGTGAGGGCTTGTTTTTTTCAGGACAAGTTGTACTTTTGAATGAAAACATTGTTTTTACCATGCCATGTACTAGAAAACATTAAAAAAATTCCAAGTGCGGTGAAATTGCAAAAAAAGTGCAATCCCACACTTGTTTTTTGTTTGGCTTTTTTACTTGGTTCACTAAATGCTAAAACTTATTTGCCATTATGACTCTACAGGTCATTATGAGTTCATAGACACCAAACATGTTTAGGTTATTTTTTATCTAAGTGATAAAAAAAAATTCCAAACTTTGTTAAAAAAATTGTGCCATTTTTCGATACCCATAGCGGCTCCATGTTTTGTGATCTCGAGTTGGGTGAGGGCTTATCTTTTGCTTGTCATGCTGATGTTTTTAATTATACTATTTTGGTGCAGAAACAATCTTTTGATCGGCCATTATTGTATTTTAATGAAATGTCACGGCAACCAAAAAAACATAATTCTGGCGTTTTGACTTTTTTCTTACTATGCTGTTTAGGCCATTTAGCGATCAGGTTAATACTTTTTTCTTGATAGATCAGGTGAATCTGAACACAGCGGTATGTGTATGTTTGAACTTTTATTGCTTTATTTTTAATGGGGCAAAAGGGGGTGATTTGAACTTTTATTTATTTATTTTTTTATTTTTTTTTACTTTTGCCATGCTTCTATTGTCTCCATGGGATACTAGAAGCTGCCACGACCCGTTTGGCTCTGCTGCACAGAGGCGATGATCAGATAGCATCTATATAGCAGAATTAGTCACTTGATATGAGCGCCGACTACAGCTCACAGCAAGCTGGTACTGATAACCATAGGGGTCTCCAGGAAACCTCTGGTTGTCATGCCAGTGAATCGGTGACCAGCGATCACGTGACTGGGGTCTCCGGTGGGCGGGTTTCCGGCCAGATGGCTGGAAACGTGAGTTAAATGTCGCTGTCAGCATTTGACAGCGACATTTAACGGGTTAATAGCTGCAGGTGGATCGTGATTCCATCTGCAACTATTCCAGGCACATGTCAGCTGTTCAAAGGACATACTATTGCGCCTGATGTTGGCAAGTGGTTATGATGGGAAAATATTCCTTTATTTACATAATAATTCTGCACACTAATAATAGTCCAATAATTATGGACATGTAGATATTTTCATAGATATTACTTTATTAAATATTGAGGTTTACTAAACCTTTGAATTAACTGACAGAACTGTTGTTTAATAATAAAATCTATAATCAAACATACAAATTGCATAATAATTGTGCACATAGTGTACTGGTAAAGGCACTGGAATTGACAGTCTATTTGTTAGTGTCATTCTGAGGTAGGGAAAATCTAAAGGTCAGGACATTTCCTATACTAAGACTACTGTCATCATAGTCAAGGATCAAGATGAGGATGATGATAATGATGATGTTTGTGTAGTGGACAGCTGGTGATGTCATTAGAAGAGGGGGTGGTGGCATTGGTAATAAAAAGAAGAGCCAAAATTCAGTCAGAAATTCTTTCTGGGGGAGACTTGCTTCTTCACTAGCAGGTGGAAGAGGCGCAGTATCGCCTTAAAACTCTAGTCCTCGTTTTGGCATGTCATATGTGCATTTCTATCATGTATAGAAATTACTTTCCACATTGATGGATTATTCCATAATAATAATAATAATAATATTAATTTTATTTCTATAGCACCAACATATTCCGCAGCACTTTACATTTTAGAGGAGACTTGTACAGACGATAGACATTACAGCAAAACAATAATTACATAAATGAACAGATGCCAAGAGGAATGAGGGCCCTGCTCACAAGCTTACAATCTATGAGAAAATAGAGGGGGGTACGAAAGGTGGATGGTAACAATTGCTTTCACTGTATGGACCAGCCATAATGTAATTATAAAACTCTAGTCCTGGCCTTGGCATCTCATACATACATTTCTATCGGGTATAGGAATTACTTTCCATGTAAGTGGATTATTCCTTAATAAAAATAATAACATTCCGCAACACTTTACATTTTAGCGAGGACTTGTACACACAATAAAAGACATTACAGATTAAAAATAGTACATAAATCAACAGATACCAAAAGGAATGAGGGCCCTGCTCACAAGCTTACAATCTATGATGAAATAGGGGGAACACGAAAGGTTGATGGTAACAATTGCTTTCGCTGTATGGACCAGCCATAATGTAATAAATTTGGTCTTCATGTAATGCTGCATGAACCGGTAACCAACCAGTATATGTAAAAGTGCAGACACAGAGGCCTATTAAATGCATAAAGTGTGAGAACATGTTCTTCGTTCCCCTGACGAAGGAGACCTACTCCGAAACGTGCGTCGGGGCGCGTTACAGGCACCATTAAGGGCTCACCAGGTAATTGTTTCATTCCCTGATCCTCACTTTTTGTGGTTTCCACACATTCAGTGTGGTTCTTTTTGGACACACATTGGCATTTTTTGTCCCCATTATTTGTGCACCCTACCTTTTATATAATTTTTTTTTTTTTTTTTTTCACGCACTGACATTTTTTGTCACATTATTTGTGTATTATTTAATAATTTTTTATTTTCCGCTTGTCTTTTGCCAACGGTCCTCCCTTTTTTCTTTTCATGTTGCACATCACCATATTTAATTTTTTTGGGGGGTCTCAATAAATATACAATCATTACCTGTTCATTATTGAGCCTGTCCTACATGGTTATTTATAAAGCTCTATGCTATAGCATATTAAATTATTATACCATGTATACATTTGGGATGCCTTTCCTTTTAATTGTTTAATGTGTACACCCATATTTTAATAAAGGGTATTTTAATTATCTTGCGTGTTGTTGCATATATTTTACTTATATTCATTTGTTACCTTGCCGGTTTTTTCCTCCATATCCAGTGTGTACAGTTGCTTTTCCCGGATGGTCTGCCATCCATTGTCTCAGAAGGGTGGTTCTAATTTATATTTTATTATATTCTACTATATTATTTTATTAACTATTAAATTCATCCAGGATATCACCCTCATTGTTTTAAGACTACTGTCATCATAGTCAAGGATCAAGATGAGGATGATGATAATGATGATGTTTGTGTAGTGGACAGCTGGTGATGTCATTAGAAGAGGGGGTGGTGGCATTGGTAATAAAAAGAAGAGCCAAAATTCAGTCAGAAATTCTTTCAGGGGGAGACTTGCTTCTTCACTAGCAGGTGGAAGAGGCGCAGTATCGCCTTAAAACTCTAGTCCTCGTTTTGGCATGTCATATGTGCATTTCTATCATGTATAGAAATTACTTTCCATATTGATAGATTATTCCATAATAATAATAATAATATTAATTTTATTTCTATAGCACCAACATATTCCGCAGCACTTTACATTTTAGAGGAGACTTGTACAGACGATAGACATTACAGCAAAACAATAATTACATAAATGAACAGATGCCAAGAGGAATGAGGGCCCTGCTCACAAGCTTACAATCTATGAGAAAATAGAGGGGGGTACGAAAGGTGGATGGTAACAATTGCTTTCATTGTATGGACCAGCCATAATGTAATTATAAAACTCTAGTCCTGGCCTTGGCATCTCATACATACATTTCTATCGGGTATAGGAATTACTTTCCATGTAAGTGGATTATTCCTTAATAAAAATAATAACATATTCCGCAACACTTTACATTTTAGCGAGGACTTGTACACACAATAAAAGACATTACAGATTAAAAATAGTACATAAATCAACAGATACCAAGAGGAATAAGGGCCCTGCTCACAAGCTTACAATCTATGACGAAATAGGGGGAACACGAAAGGTTGATGGTAACAATTGCTTTCGCTGTATGGACCAGCCATAATGTAATAAATTTGGTCTTCATGTAATGCTGCATGAACCGGTAACCAACCAGTATATGTAAAAGTACAGACACAGAGGCCTATTAAATGCATAAAGTGTGAGAACATGTTACACGGGTCCTGGTTATGAAGAAAATTTTGAATGGGCAAAACATGGATAGTTAGAAAAATGTGTTGAGGTGGTAGGCCTGCCTGAAGAAGTGTGTTTTTAGGGCATGCTTAAAACTGTGGGTATTGGGGATTACCGTTTATACTCGAGTATAAGCTGACCCGAGTATAAGCCGACCTCCCTAATTTTGCCACAAAAAACTGGGAAAACTTATTGACTCGAGTATATGCCTAGGGTGGAAAATACAGCAGCTACTGGTAAAATTAAAAAATAAAAATAGATACCAATAAAAGTAAAATTAATTGAGACATCAGTAGGTTAAATGTTTTTGAATATCCATATTGAATCAGGAGCTGCACATAATGCTCCATACAGTTCATGATAGTCCCATAAGATGCTCCATACAAAATATGCCCCATATAATGCTGCACAAAAGTTAATAATGGCCCCATAAGATGCTCCACAGAATAATATGCCCCAAATGCTGCTCCATAAAGGTTATGTCCCCATAAGATGTTCCAGAGATTATGCCCCATATGCTGCCCCATAAAATGTTCCATAGAATAGGCCCCATAAGATGCTCCATAGAATAGGCCTCCTTATGCTGCCCCCATAAGATGCTCCATAGATTATGCCCCGATATGCTGCCCCCATGAGATGCTCCATAGTTTATGCCCCCATATGCTGGCTCCATAAGATTATGCCCCCATGTGCTGCCCCATAAGAAGCTCCATAGATTATGCCCCCATATGCTGTCCCTATAAGATGTTCCATAGATTATGCCCCATATGCTGCCCCTATAAGATGCTCCATAGATTATGCCCCAATATGCTGCCCCCATAAGATGCTTCATAGATTATGCCCTTATATGCTACCCCTATGAGATGCTCCATAGATTATGCCCCAATATGCTGCTCCCATAACATGCTCCATAGATTATGAACCTATATGCTGCCCCCATAAGATGCTGCATTGATTATGCCCCCATATGCTGCCCCTATAAGATGCTCCATAGATTATGCCCCCATATGCTGCCCCATAAGATGCTCCATAGATTATGCCCCCATGTGCTGCCGCTGCTGCATTTAAAAATAAGAAAATGATATACTCACCTCTCCATCGCTGGGGCCAGGTGCGGGTGTCATCGGTGGCACCTGAGATATTCACCTGTCCCCCGGTCCATCGTTGCTTGCTGCTGTCTGGCACATCATCTGTCAGTGACGTTCAGACTGCAGGGGGGCGCGCACTAACCACGTCACCGTGCCCTCTGCTGTCTGGATGTCACTGACAGATGACGTGCCAGACAGCAGCAAGCAGCGATGGACCCCGGACAGGTGAGTATCGCTATACTTACCCGTCCTGGAGCTGTCTCTGCAGCCCCCAGCTTCTCCACGATCTCCCTCCCTGCCTTCAGCGGTCACACGGTACCGCTCATTATACTCATGAATATGTGCATATTCATGAGTTTTAATGAGCGGTACCATGTGACCGCTGAAGGAAGGAAGGGAGATCGCGGAGAAGATGGGGGCTGCAGAGACCGTGCCAGGATGGGTAAGTATGACCTGACACCAATGCTCCCCTCCCCCTCCGACCCCCTGGTGTATATGACTCTAATATAAGCCGAGAGGGGGACTTTCAGCCCCAAAAAATGGGCTGAAAATCTTGGCTTATATTCGAGTATATACGGTAATCAAATTATCCTTGGTAGTGCTTTCCAAAGATTTGGCACAGCACGCGAGAAGTCCTGAAGACGGGAGTGGGAAGTTTTGATTATTGAGTATGTTAATCTTAGGTCATTAGCAGAACAGAGGGCACGGGTAGTGTGGTAGACTGAGACGAAGGAGGAGATGTAGGGTGGTGCTGAACCGTGAAGCATTTTGTGGATGAGAGTGATAAGTTTATATTGAGCTCTGGAGTGGATGGGTAACCGGTGCAATGACTGGTGAAAGTGAAGAGGCATCGGTGTAATGGTTAATGAGAAATATGTTCCTGGGTGCAGCATTCAAGACAGATTGGAGAGGGGAGAGAATGGTAAATGGGAGAGAAATTAGAAGAGCATTACAATGGTCCAGATGAGAATGAATAAGAGCAATAGTAAGAGTTTTTGCATAGTAAAAAGTAAGAAAAACTATAATTCTAGAAATGTTTTTGAGCTGTAGATAACCAGTGATGGGAAGGGGGGTTTTAGGCATCAAGTTCCTGCTACTGCACAGGGGGAATCTCGAGCCATGTCTTCTCCCATTCTTCAGCAGCTGCAGAGGCTCCTGCTCAGCAGAGACGCCGGTCCCAGCGTCTTGCTCATGCTAATGCTATTCGTCTGGTTGCTGCTGTTGCCCCAGGTTCAGCATAGCATTCAGCATTCTTCAGCGGTGAGCAGACTCTCCTGGGACTAAGTCCTGCTTTTCTCCATCTGAGCATGCCCATGAGACAACTGCTCATTGGTGGTCGGAGGTCACATGCTCAGGTCCTCAAGCAGCTCGGATTGGGCCATCAGCAAGGTCCCGGAAAGGCTGCAGTTATAAAAGGAACACATGGCCGCACGGCCGTGCGCTAGTATAGACCATGTGGAGTGAGTGCTGTATGCACGTATGAATGTCTCTGGTGACTGACTTATTATGAAACCCCTACCCTTGATAGTGCAGGTAGGAGGCAGAGTCAGAGCCTATCTTCAGCGCCAAGTAGTGGCTTTGCTTGTACGCCACTGTGTACTTGGTTTGCATTCAACAGTAGCCAGCGTCTATTAGTGGTGTTCGCAGGTGCGATGCTGTGTGCCTAGTGGGTCTAGAGAGGCTGTTACCCCATGTCATTGGGGGAAAAGTCTTGTGACCATACACTAGCGCTGACTCAGCTGTGCACAGTGACAGTCAACAAGGTATAGCATCTGTGTTATGCGGTACCATGGCCCTGTGAAGCAACAGAGCCTGTCGCTACTACATACTGGATGGCATTTAATTGCTAAGCATCAGGAAAAGCATCATTTAAAAGCTAAGCATCAGGAAAATGGCAGTTATACATGGCAGTTAGTCAGGGCAGGAGTCAGGTAACCCACACTTTGCTCTCCCCTTTTACCATGTGCTTTATTTTTGTCCTCCTGTGTTCCCTTGCCATCCACATTCACCACCCCATCCCCCCTCCATCACGACTCATATACATCAGCCCCTCTATACTTCCCTCTCCCATGTACAGCTCCCATGCACTCCTCACCTTCCTGAGAAACCTCAGCCCATCTTGCCCAAACACATCGCAGAAAAAAACTACTCACAATTCCAACAACTATTTGCTCTTTATCTTCCTACTCCTACTGATTTCAGGGGACATCACCCCCCAACCCTGGCCCACCTTCCCCCAACTTCAACCCCTACCCTACCTCATATCGAAACCATAATAATCTTATTAATATTGCTTGCACTCTCTCATCTCTATCTTTTAATTGTGCCCTCTGGAATCCATGGTCTGTCTGTAACAAGCTTCCTTTCCTACACAACTACTTTCTGAACAAGTCTCTTAATCTGTTGGCCCTCACTGAAACCTGGATTCAGGATTCTGACACTGTCTCTCCTGCTGCCATTTCCTATGGTGGCTTACAATTCTTTCACTCCCCGAGACCCACAAACAGACATGGTGGTGGAGTCGGCATACTCCTGTCCCCACAATGCACTTTCCAGGTCATCCCCCAGTTCTATCACTCTTATTCCCTTCTTTTGAGGTCCACACCATCAGGCTCTTCCGTCCCCGCTCCCTCAGAGTAGCGGTAATATACCAGCCCCCAGGCTCACCCACCCACTTCCTTGACCACTTTTCAGCCTGGCTGCCGCACTTCATGTCCTCAGAACTTCCAACCCTTTTCCTGGGAGACTTCAACATCTCCATTAACAGCCCTACTTCCACATCTGCATCCCAGCTTCTATCACTAACCACCTCTCTAGGCCTCTCACAGCTTTCAACCTCTGAGACACACAAGGACGGTAACACCCTTGATCTGGTCTTTGGGCGGCTCTATTCAATCTCCCACCTAAATAACTCACCGCTTCCACTCTCTGACCACAACATTCTCTCCTTCACGCTCACAAATCCTCACCCACCCCAGCTCACTCCTACCTACCACACAGTCAGAAATCTACAAGCCATTAACCTTCAGACACTTTCAGATTCCCTACACTCATCACTGTCCCCAATCTCCTCTTTTTCCTGTCCTAATCTGGCTGTTCATCACTACAATGACACTCTTAGAAGCACTCTTGACCAAGTAGCTCCCCTCACCCTCAGAACCTCCAAGCACAGAGTAAAACAGCCCTGGCTCACATCGCAAACTCAACTTCTCCAGAGATGCCCTAGGAGTGCTGAATGCCTATGGAGAAAAACCCGCACACCAGAAGACTTCATCCACTTCAAATTTATGTTAAGAACCTATAACGCTGCCCTTCACCTCACCAAACAGACCTACTTCACCAACCTCACTAGCCAACAACCCCAAGAAACTTTTTGACACTTTTCACTCTCTCCTCAGGCCAAAAGCACAAGCCCCTATCACAGACATTTGTGCTGATGACCTGGCCTCCCACTTTACAGAAAAAATAGATAATATCCGTCAGGAAATCTGCCCCCAACCACCAAGGGCTGTGACTCCCATCTGTTATGATTGAGTCACCGTAGTAGGCAAAAATAGAAATGCTAGCTAAGTCTAGAAAACCAGAGAAGTTGGCAGCTATCGGATTGCAGACCCCTGAACCTATCAACACAACTAGCAGTAGCCGTGGGGGGCTCCTACGATGCCCTAGGCCACTCGATCACAGCTGGAGGACTACATAGCCTAAAGACAGAAAGGGAAACCTAAACTGCCCCAGAGCAGACCCCAAAGCAAAAGGCAGCCCCCCACATATAATGACGGTGAAGCAAGAAGAAAGAACAAAACACAGACAGAAAGATAGACTGAGCAAAGATGGGGCCCAAGCTAGCTTAGATAGGAAAGGACAGGAAGGCTGCTGTCTGCAATCCATGAAAAACCCTAAGAAAATAAGCGCCAACAAACTGACAGTAAAAAAGGCCCTGAAGACGCTAGGCTTCAAAAAGGCTATGTCAGTACTCAGGAATATTCTGAAGACAGAGCAACAGGCAAAAGGAGATTCAGCTCACCCCAGCAGGGAATGGCAGAATCCAGAAAAGCAAGGAAAACAAAACACTAATGCAAAAAGGCAAAGCAGAAATCTTAGCTTTAGATGAGCAGGAATCAGACTGGTTTCCTAGAAGTCCACAGAGAAATGACCCGCAGGCCAGAAGGGCGTCGGCAACCTTATATCCAGTCATTAACTCCACTCAGCCAGTCATCATCATCATCCCCAGGTGTTTGACAATCAGGTTCACTACCTTTCTTCACCAGAAGAGGGAGTTCCTCGGGCCTCAGTAGTGAAGGGGAAAATGAACTCACAACAGTACCTCCCCCTTGAGGAGGGGTCACCGAACCCTCAACCACGCCACCAGGGCGATCAGGGTGAGCCCGATGAAAGGCACGCAACAATCTTTTGGCATGAATATCAGAGGCAGAGACCCAGAAATTTCCTCCTGACCATAACCCTTCCACTTAACCAAATACTGGAGTCTCCGTCTAGCCAGACGGGAATCCAGTACTTTCTTTACCTCATATTCCATGCTACCTTCAACCAATACAGGGTCTGGAGGTGCAACTCCCGGAACAACAGGTTCAACAAACCTCTTCAACAAAGATTTATGGAACACATTATGGATTTTAAATGTGACAGGAAGAGCCAAACGAAAAGAGACCGGATTAATAATCTCCAAAATCTTGTAAGGTCCAATAAATCTAGGCTTAAACTAAGGAGAAGCCACCTTCATAGCAATATTTTTTGATGATAACCACACCATATCACCAACCTTAAACTGGGGACCAATGGTCCTATGTCGGTTGGAAAACCGCTGGGCCCTTTCCTGGGAGAGAGATAACTTATCCACCACTTGGTCCCAGATCTGGTGCATTCTCTCCACCACAGTGTCAACACCTGGGCAGGCAGAGGGCTCCACCTGCCCTGCAGAAAATCGAGGATAAAACCCAAAGTTACAAAAAAAAGGTGACATCAAAGTGGCAGAACTAGCTCTATTATTTAAAGCAAATTCGGCCAAGGGCAAAAATGAAACCCAATCATCCTGATCAGCAGAAATAAAACATCTCAAATATGACTCCAAGGTCTGGTTTGGTCTCTCTGTCTGTCCATTGGTCTGAGGGTGAAAAGCAGAGGAGAAGGACAACTGAATTCCCAGCTTGGAACAGAAAGTTCTCCAAAATCTAGACAAAAACTGGACTCCTCTGTCAGATACAATGTTCTCAGGAATCCCGTGCAAGCGAACCACCTGTTGTAAAAACAGGGGCACCAATTCAGAGGAAGACGGCAACTTAGGGAGTGGTACAAGATGAACCATCTTAGAGAACCTATCACAAATCACCCAAATAACAGTCATCCTTTGAGAGACAGGCATATCAGAGATGAAATCCATTGAAATATGGGTCCATGGCCTCTTGGGGACAGGCAAAGGCATCAACAACCCACTAGAGCGAGAACACGATTTAGATCAGGAGCAGGTCCCACAGGACTGCACAAAATTCCTGATATCACGAGACAAGGAGGGCCACCAAAAAGACCGACTCACCAGATCTCTAGTACCAAAAATACCTGGATGACCAGCCAAAGCAGAGCAATGAACTTCAGACATCACTCTCTTCTTCCACTGGTCAGGAACATACAACTTTCCACTGGGACAACGCTCAGGTTTGTCCTCCTGGAACTCTTCCAGAGCACGTCTCAAATCAGGCGAGATGGCAGAAAGAACTACCCCTTCGCCTAAGATGGTAGCAGGCTTGGTCACCACAGGAAAATCAGCAAAGAAGCTCCTAGAGAGGGCGTCAGCCTTGACATTCTTAGTTCCAGGAAGAAAAGAAACCACAAAATCAAAACGTGTAAAAAACAAGGCCCACCTAGCCTGTCTAGGGTTCAAGCGCTTAGCCGACTCTAGGTAAATCAAATTCTTGTGGTCAGTGAGGACCACGACTTGATGCTTAGCTCCCTCCAACCAATGTCTCCACTCCTTAAATGCCCATTTCATGGCTAACAGTTCCCGATTCCCCACATCATAGTTACGTTCAGATGGAGAGAACTTTCGGGAAAAGAAAGCACAGGGATTCATTTTAGATGTTACAGGATCCTTTTGGGACAAAACAGCTCCTGCACCAATCTCAGAAGCATCCACCTCTACCTGGAACGGAAGTGAGACATCAGGTTGCCGCAAAACCGGGGCGGAGGTGAATCTTCGCTTCAGCTCCTGAAAGGAAGAAACAGCCTCCGGAGACCAATTTAACACATCAGCACCCTTCTTAGTCAAATCAGTCAATGGCTTGGCAATACTAGAAAATTTTGCTATAAATTTCCGATAAAAATTAGCAAAACCCAAAAACTTCTGGAGGGCCTTCAAAGAAGTGGGCTGAACCCAATCGTAAATGGCCTGTACCTTGGCCGGGTCCATTTCAATAGTTGACGGGGACAAAATAAATCCCAAAAATGAAATCCTCTGTACTCCAAAAAGGCATTTAGATCCTTTGACATACAGGGAATTCTCCCTCAAGATCCGGAACACAGTCCGAATATGTTCCACATGAGAATCCCAATCCTTGGAGAAGATCAAAATATCATCCAGATAGATAATCAAAAATTTATCGACAAAATCTCGGAAAATATCATTCATGAAGCACTGGAAGACAGAAGGGGCATTAGTGAGCCCAAAAGGCATCACCAGGTACTCAAAATGTCCCTCCGGAGTATTAAACGCTGTCTTACATTCATCCCCATGCTTAATGCGAATAAGATTATACGCCCCCTGAGGTCAAGCTTGGTAAACTAGCAAGCACCTTTAACTCTGGAGAATAGATCAGAAATCAGGGGTAACGGATACTGATATTTAACAGTAATTTTGTTGAGAGCACGATAATCAATACAAGGTCTTAATGATCCATCCTTTTTGGCTACAAAAAAAAAAAACGGCACCTAAGGGTGACGAGGATGGTCTAATATGACCCTTCTCCAATGCCTCCTTAATATAGGATCGCATAGCCTCGTGCTCGGGTACAGATAAATTGAAGAGCCGACCCTTGGGAAATTTACACCCCGGGCTCAGTTCAATTGCACAGTCATAACTCCTATGAGGAGGCAGAGACGCAGACTCATTCTCACTAAATACATCATAAAAGTCCGCCAAATAATCAGGAACATCATGCGACTGAGGAGAGGTGGAAAACACCGGAGCCTCACTAAAGGCACACCGACAACTCCAACTCACCACAGACACAGATTTACAATCCAAAACTGGATTATGAATTTGTAACCAGGGAAACCCCAGAACAATAGTATCATGCAGATTATGCAACACCAAAAATCTGCAATTTTCTTGATGGTCTGGGGCGACCCGCATTACCACCTGGGTCCAAAACTGAGGTTTATTTTTAGCCAAAGGAGTAGAATCAATCCCCCTCAAAGGGATAGGCGTCTGCAGAGGTGTCATCGGAAATCCACAACGTCTAGCAAAATCCAAGTCCATTAGGTTTAGAGCTGCTCCCGAATCCACAAAAGCCTTGGCAGAAAATGTGGACAGGGAGCAGATCAGAGTAATAGCCAGAAGAAACTTAGGTTGAACACCACCAACAGAAAACGTGTGTGCAAAGAGTTTCTCGCGTTTAGGACAGACAGAAATAATATGCGAGGCATCTCCACAGAAAAAAACACAACTTATTACGCCTTCTGAACTCCTGACGCTGCTCTCTGGAAAAAACTCTATCACATTGCATAGGTTCAGACATCTGTTCAACAGGTGGCAACACCTCTCGTGCAGCTCTGCGTTCGCGCAAACGCCGATCAACCTGAATGGCTAAAGACATAGAATCGTCAAGACCAGAGGGAAAAGGAAATCCCACCATAGTATCTTTTACGGCTTCTGACAACCCCTTCCGAAAGAGAGCAGCCAAGGCATTATTATTCCAGGTAGTAAGTACTGCCCACTTTCGGAATTTTTGACAGTACAATTCTGCAGAATCACAACCCTGGTTCAATGCCAACAGAGTCTTTTCAGCCTGATCAATGGCATTAGGTTCATCATACAACAACCCCAAGGCCTGAAAAAATGCGTTCACATTAGTCAGAATAGGATCATCTGGTTTCAAAGAAAACGCCCAATCCTGGGGATTGCCACGCAGCAAAGAGATGACAATTTTAACCTGCTTCGCGGAGCTCCCTGACGAGTTAGGCTTCAAGGCAAAAAATAATTTACAATTATTTTTGAAATTCAAAAATTTAGACCGATCCCCAAAAAATACATCAGGTGTAGGAATCTTTGGTTCAGCAGCATGTGAATGAGCAAGGTAGGCGGAAATTCCCCGCACTCCTGCAGCGAGCTGCTCCACACGATCAGACAATTGCTTTAACTCCATTGAGAGAAAAAAAAATTCCCCCTACGGCCTCAGAGATATAGAGGAAAAAATATACACACTTTTTTTTTTTTTTTTTTTACAATTCTTTCCTGCAATTGAGTACACTAGGATCTGCGGTATGGCGGGTGATTCTGTTATGATTGAGTCACCGTAGGAGGCAAAAATAGAAATTCTAGCTAAGTCCAGAAAACCAGAGAAGTTGGCAGCTATCGGATTGCAAACCCCTGAACCTATCAACACAACTAGCAGTAGCCGTGGGGGGCTCCTACGATGCCCTAGGCCCCTCGATCACAGCCGGAGGACTACATAGCCTAAAGACAGAAAGGGAAATCTAAACTGCCCCAGAGCAGACCCCAAAGCAAAAGGCAGCAACCCATATAATGACGGTAAAGCAAGAAGAAAGAACAAAACACAGACAGAAAGATAGACTGAGCAAAGATGGGGCCCAAGCTAGCTTAGATAGGAAAGGACAGGAAGGCTGCTGTCTGCAATCCATGAAAAACCCTAAGAAAATAAGCGCCAACAAACTGACAGTAAAAAAGGCCCTGAAGACGCTAGGCTTCAAAAAGGCTATGTCAGTACTCAGGAATATTCTGAAGACAGAGCAACAGGCAAAAGGAGATTCAGCTCACCCCAGCAGGGAATGGCAGAATCCAGAAAAGCAAGGAAAACAAAACACTAATGCAAAAAGGCAAAGCAGAAATCTTAGCTTTAGATGAGCAGGAATCAGACTGGTTTCCTAGAAGTCCACAGAGAAATGACCCGCAGGCCAGAAGGGCGTCGGCAACCTTATATCCAGTCATTAACTCCACTCAGCCAGTCATCATCATCAGCCCCAGGTGTTTGACAATCAGGTTCACTACCTTTCTTCACCAGAAGAGGGAGTTCCTCGGGCCTCAGTAGTGAAGGGGAAAATGAACTCACAACACCCATCCCTTCCTGCATCTCCCCTGGCTCACTTTCAACATTTGATCCCATCACAAAAGATGAAGTCTCCAGACTCCTCTCTTCTTCTCGTCCGACTACATGCACTACCGACCCCATTCCCTCACATCTCCTCCAGTCTCTCTCTCCAGTCGTCACAACCCAACTAACTACAATCTTTAATCTCTCCCTCTCCTCGGGCATTTTGCCATCCTCCTTCAAACACGCCATCGTTACTCCATTACTAAAGAAACCCACTCTCGACCCATCCTGCACAAACAACTATAGACCAGTCTCCAATCTCCCCTTCATCTCTAAACTTTTGTAGCGCCTAGCTTACTCCTGCCTTACCCGTTACCTCTCCAGTCACTCCCTTCTAGACCCTTCACAGTCCGGCTTCCACCCCCTACATTCGACTGAAACTGCACTCATCAAAGAGACCAATGACCTTCTGACAGCAAAGCGTAACAGTGACCACTCTCTGCTCATTCTTCTTGACCTATCTGCAGCTTTCGATACTGTTGACCACCATCTCCTACTCTCTAGGCTCCAGTCACTAGGCATTAAGGACACTGCTCTCTTCTGGTTCTCTTCCTATCTCTCTGACCACTCCATCAGTGTTTTGTTCTCTTGCTCCACTTCATCTCCTCTTCCTCTTGCTGTCGGGGTACCTCAGGGCTCAGTCCTTGGCCCCCTTCTCTTCTCTCTCTACACAGCCCCAATTGGACAGACCATCAGCAGATTTGGCTTTCGGTACCATCTTTATGCTGATGACACACAACTATATACGTCTTCCCCCGACCTTACCCCCTCTGTACTACAGAACGCCAGTGACTGTCCGCAGTCTCCAATATCATGTCCACTCTCCATCTGAAACTCAACCTCTCCAAAACTGAACTTCTGCTCCCGCCATCTACTAACCTCCCTAAATCTGACATTTCCCTCTCCATGGGTGGTACCACAATAACTCCCTGGCAGCAGGCGCGCTATCTGGGTGTTATGTTTGACACCAATCTCTCCTTCACATCCCATATATAATCTCTCGCCCTTTTCTCACCATGGAAACAACAAAAACCTTCACTGTAGCATTGATCCACTCCTGCCTGGATTACTGCAACGCTCTATTAATTGGCCTCCCCGTCACTCGACTATCCCCTCTCCAGTCCATTCTTAATGCAGCAGCCAGGGTCGTCCATCTGGCTAATCGGTACTCGGACGTGTCCGCTCTTTGTCAGTCATTACACTGGCTGCCCATTCATTATAGGATCCAATTCAAAGTACTTGTTCTCACCCACAAAGCACTCCACAGTGCGGCACCCCCTACATCTCCTCCCTCATTTCTGTCTATCGGCCTAGCCGATCGCTGCGCTCTGCAAATGACTTTTGACTAACCTCTGCACTAATCCATATCTCCCACTCCCGACTCCAAGACTTCTCCCGTGCTGCTTCTATCCTCTGGAATGCTCTACCCCAAGAAATTAGGACTAACCACAATTTGCATAGCTTTAGGCGCTCCCTCAAAACACATTTGTTCAGAGCGGCATATCACGTTCACTAATCAAAGTCATTCTATATGTAAGTGTGCGTGTATAGCCCATTCACTATCTCCATCCATCCTTCACTCCCTCAAGATGGCTGGACCTTCATTGTAAATATACAATTGTAAATACACACCTGTACTTTGTATCTCCCTCACCTCATGGTAGATTGTAAGCTCTCACGAGCAGGGTCATCTTATTTTGTCTTATTTCGTCATATTTTGCTTTAATTATTGTATTATTAATGTTGTTACTTATGACTTGTGTTTTGAAACTGTAAAGCACTGCGGAATATGTTGGCGCTATATAAATAGCGATTATTATTATTATTAATTCACGTGTCTCCAGTGCGATATCGCCATTTAGCATACGCCATTACTGAGTAGCAGTTAACATCTCTGCACGGTGGAGCTGCAAGCGCACTTTAGTACCATCTTTATATTATTAGGTGCGTTCCGCCAGCCCTAAAAGTATGCGGGGGTATGCAGGGCTGTGCAGGGGTATGTGGGGCTGTGCGGGGGGGTGTGCAGGGGTATGTGGGGCTGTGTGGGGGTTTGCGGGGCTGTGCGGGGCTGTGTGGGGGTATGCGGGTCTGTGCAGGGCTGTGCAGGAGTGTGTGTGTATGTGCATGTAGTAGTAGTCCCATCATCTGGCTAATGTGTTGAATGTAAAAAATAAAAAAATAAAAAATAAACACACACATATACAGTTCATACTCACCATCTACACCTAATACCCGAAGCCCTCAATCACCTGAAAAAAATAAAATATCAAACAAACACTATACTCCCTGTCCGACGTGACCCAATTAATACGATTCTCCCACGCCGATCTCCTGTGCAGAGCTGTCACATCAGCTGATGCGACCGCTCTCCAGGGTCTCCAGTGATACAATAACGGAGATGCATCACTCCACCGCTGACAGGTCACCTGAGTTCACCTGTCACTTTGCAGCACTACAGCGTGAGAATTTTCTCATGCTGTAGTGCAGTAAAGCGAGAGGCTTATCGCCAATGACACACTGCTGGAGGGTTATCTCCGGTCAGTGTGTCATCAGAGGTCTATAGGGAGGTCACATCTGCTGATGTGACAGCTCTGTAGGGGAGATCGTCATGGGACACTCGTTTTTAAAGAGGGATTGCATCGTAAAGGTAAGTATAGGTTGTTTTTTTATTTTTTTCAGGTGATCAATGGCTTTGCTAGGATCTAGGCGTACAATAAAACTTATGAAAAACCATGTCGTGATTTATTTAATTAAAATTCTTTTTTCTGACTGTGTCTTTTTTTAGCCCTTTCCTACTATAGGATTAATAATGGATAGGCATCTTATTGACGCCTCTCCATTATTAACCGGGCTTAATGTCACCTTCCAATAGCCAGGTGACATTAAACCCTTATTACCCTTTATGCCATCTTGGCAGTGAGAAGAGAAGGGCTAAGTGCCAGAATTGGCGCATTTTAGAGATGCGCTATTTCTGGGGCAGCTGCGGGCTGGTATTTGTAGCCGGGGGGGCAATATCCATGGCCCCTTCCTAGGCTATGGATATTAGCCAGCAGCTCTCTGCGTAGCCTTTATGGCTATAAAATATCGGGGGATCCCACATAATTTTTTGGGGGGTCCCTCTATTTTAATAGGCAGTAAAGGCTATGCAGACAGCTGCGGGCTGATATTCATAGCCTGGGAAGGGGCCATGGGTATTACCCCCTTCCCAGGCTACAAATATTGGCCCCTCGCCGTCAGCTTTCCCCCTCTGGCGCAGAAAATTGAGCGGTAGCCCACGCCATTTTTTTACTTTTCTTTAAATATATGGCTATATATCTATGGATATATCTATAGCTAAATCTATTGATGTATCTATGGATGTATCTATGGATATATATCCATAGACATATTCATAGATATAACCATAGATATATAGCCATAGATATATCCATAGATATGGATATATCTATAGATAAATCTATGTACTCTATCTATCCCATATCTATCTATACATATGTCTATCTATCTATAGATCTGTCTATCCTTCTATAGATCTGTCTATCTATCTGTCTGTGGGCATTTTTAAAAACTTATCCGTCAAAAAACGGAAGAAACGGATGAAAAAATGGATGCGACTGATCCGTTTTTTCGACGGATCCGCTAGTCGGATCCCTCAAAAAAACGGATCCGTTGCATCAGTTTTTCACAGTCTGCAATGGATCCGTCGATCTGACGGATTGTGACTGACGCCAAAAAACTGGTATGTGAAAGCAGCCTAACAGTTTAAATTCTTGTAACTTGCCTTGTGCTCATTTTGTAAAATTCATATTCATTACTATTCTACTAGCACTATACATTTTGGAACTTCCTTAGTAATAATTTTCAGTGTACACTGCTCTTACCATTGTCCAATTTCTTCCTTGCCCTGAACTGAAAGGTTGGATTTTTGTTATGCCTATATATAGAGACAAGAAAATTAGCAGAAATAAAAAGAGTGCCTGAGTGTGTATAATTTATTTAAATAAATGAGTGACTTGATAAGAAGAGACCTGAATTTGCAAAGAATTTCATAAAATAATTCTGATTGATCAGAATAACATTTTTTTTATTCAGTTCACTCAAATCTAGCAAAATGGTGTCGTCTAGCTGTCAATTTGGTGGTTTCATTTTAGGGGCAATAAAAGGTAAACAAATAAGAATAAATATATTATAGTCACATTAGATGGTGACAGAGGCATCAACAAGAGTAGACTATTAAGAAAATATGTGCCTGAGGGAGGGAGGAAGTAGAGTAATGGACTTGCTTGTACTCCATTCAGTTTAGAATGCATCTCACAATATTTTTACGTTTCTATTTCCTTTTTAAGTTGCTTTTCTTCCATTTTTTTCAATTAGCTATCTGCATTCCTCTCTCTTGAATCAGTTAATGATAAAACTGAAGAACAGATATGTGCAAACCAATAATTTAAATCAAAATGGAAACCACTATCTAGAAATAAGTGGATTGATTCGCGGAAGATTGAATTCCAGTTGAATTTCTTGAAAATTGCAGTTTTATATGAATTCAAACATTTTGCAATTCAAATTGTGGTTTGCAACAAAAAAATTGCAAGGCATCATGTCCCACACAAAGCATTGGAGAACAGACAAACATATGTTTGCATTGTCGTGCAGGCTTCTCCTTAATGACCTGCAGCTATGACATCTTATGGCTCATCATGACTTGAACAGTGGTGGCCAGTACCTGGGGCATCACTGGTTTTCAATGACACATAGTTTGTGTGGCAAATTCATTTTCCTTTTCGAATATCACTGGTTAAATTTCTTTCCTGTAGGCCTTCTATGGCCAGTGGAGCCCTCTCTCTCACCTGTAAAGTGTAAGCTTTTATAATCTGTGGGGTCCTTTCTCTTCCGAAGAGTGTAAGCTCATATGGAAGCGGAGTCCGCTCTTTCTTGATGGTAGAATGTAAGTGCCTAAGGTCAAGCAAGGTTTCTCTCCCTCTCTCTTCTTTCCTACATGTATTTTATGAGCAATTACAAGCTTTCAAATAGTGACGTTAGTGTAAATTTATTCGCAGCAATCAATTTTTGAAAAAAAAATTGGCAAAGTTGGTGGTAGAATCATGAGCTCCTTTCTACCATTATCCTAAATATCTAAGGAATAATGTAATTAAAATATAAATTTAAACAAGCAATTACAAAAGTTTCTTTTTCAATGTCAGTATTTCTAACATCTATTTTTCCACCTTTTATGAATATCACCAGAACAATATTGGAATTAATATTCTTATTGAAATTCAGCATAATCTATGACTCGTTTGCTTTAGTCTTGAAGAACTGCCAACTGTTTCAGCTTTGTTTGCCCATATCATTAGGATTACAGCACTGGGATGGAAACAGTATTGTTAAGTTAATCAATTATACAACACTGACTTCAATTTGGGATATTATAAGGTGAAATTCCTTAAAATGCTAAGTTGCATCACTGCATTTCAAAGTTAAGTAAATATGAATTTGTCAAGAATGAATCCTTATTTCACAGGCTGTTTCCTTTACATAAATTGTTAAATTTAAAACACATTGTACTCTGTACTAAAATGAAGCTAAAAACTGCTTACTTGTCAACTTTAAGGAAAAAAAGTGACAGCATTACCATATGTTTTGTATTAAGAAGACATCCGATTTTGTACTCTGCTCCTTACTTTATATATTTTTTACTGTAAAAGTACAGATTAGATGCTATTGTCATGGTATGTGGCCATTGCTTTCCTGTGGCATACTTTTATTACTTTATTTTTATTGTATTTCTTTATTTTGTATTTCAATATATTTAATATGTTAATAACTTTTATTTCATTCATTCAAGTTAGTTCCCTTTTGATTACACTACTTAATGCTTAGTTATGTTTGTAGGGATAACAATTTTTTTTATTATTCTTTTAGATTTCTGAGCTGTAAAAATGACCTGGAGTCATGTTTCTCCATGTCAATAGGATTAGAGATAACAAACTTCTCCATTTTTTTATTATTCTAATGGGGAAAAATAAAAAAGAAACATTTGTTCAAAATGTTTTTCTTTTTGTTTGTGTTGCCATTTTCCAGGCCCAGTAAAATTTTCATTTTTTTAGTCAATGGAACTTGCTGAGAAATTAATTTTTGCAGGGCAAGCATACTTTTGTACTGATATCATTGTGGGATGAAAATGATGATTTAATCGTTTTAATTTTTTTATGTCATTGTAGCTACCAAATTTACCCAATTTTGGCATTAGAACTTTATTCTATTTATGATGTTTATTTATTTGGTTAATTAATTTTATGTTTTGATAGATCATAGATTTAAAAATGAGATATCAAATATGTGGATTTTAAAGTTTTTTTAAATATTTTTAATTTTCAATGGGGAAATAGGGATGATTTTAATTTTTATTTATCTTTCATGTTTTCAATATTTTATCAAAGCTTTTTTTGCTTTTTACTATATTTATAAGTCCTTTCAGGAGACTTGACGCAGCGAATGTCTGATAACCTACACTATATCCAGCAATAGTTCAGTATTGCTGAAGTTAGCAAAAATTATGGTGTCCTTTGAAGCTCAGACACAGGCTGAATAGAACCCAGGCTGCCATTACAACCCATCAACAACACATGAGCCCATAAAGGAAAGGTTGATGCTGTCACATTAGGCAGGTTATAAGCCTTTTGTTGAGCTCCAATCTCTCCTTTGGCTATTAGAGGCAGATCATGGTTTGGTGCTTAATTGATGAACACTTGACAAAACTCTCACTGAAAAAGACCTGGGGGTATGGGTGGACGACAAACTCACATTTAGTGGCCAGTATCAGGCAGCTGCTGCAAAGGCAAATAAAATAATGGGATGCATTAAAAGAGGCATAGATGCTCATGAGGAGAACATAATTTTACCTCTATACAAGTCATTAGTGCAAACACACTTAGAATACTGTGTACAGTTCTGGTCTCCGGTGTATAAGAAAGACATAGCTGAACAAGGTCAGGTGCAGAGAAGAGCGACCAAGGTTATTAGGGAACTGGGGGGTCTGCAATACCAAGACAGGTTATTACACTTGAGGCTATTTAGTTTGGAAAAAACGAAGGCTTAGAGGTGATCTTATTACAATGTATAAATATATGCAGGGACAGTACAAAGACCTTTCTAATGATCTTTTTTCTCTTAGACCTGTGACAGGGACAAGGGGGCATCCTCTGTGTCTGGATGAAAGAAGGTTTAATCATAATTACAGACGCTGATTCTTTACTGTAAGAGAAGTGAGCCTATGGAACTCTCTGACATATGATGTTGTAATGAGTGATTCCCTACTAAAATGTAAGAAGGACCTGGATGCCTTTCTTGAAAAGTATAATGTTACAGGGTATATACACTGGTTTCCTTGATATTGTGTTGATCCAGGGAGCTAGACTGATTACCGTATGTGGAGTCGGGAAGGAATTTTTTCCCCAGTGTGAAATTTACTGCTTGCCACATGGGGATTTTTTCTTTCCTCTCGATCATCATGTTAGGGCAGGTTAGGATAGGATATGGGTTGAACTAGATGGAGTTAAAGTGTTCAGCAGCCGCAAATCATGCAGCTGCTTCGACACAAGCTAAATTTCTGAGCACAACAAAATACTCGGAGTACACCCGAGCTTGCTCGGGAAAACCCAAGCAACGAGTATACTCGCTCATCACAATGTAATTTTTTGGATTTTTGAAAGATTCTGTCTCTCATAGTTGAAGTGTACCTACAATAAAAATTACAGACCTCTCCATTTTTTGTAGGTGGGAAATCTTGCAACATCAGAAGTGTATCAAATACTTTTTTCTCACTGTATATAAAATATGTCCCCTCTGATTTTACCACAGTGTGCTTTGCTAGAGGGGGAAGGTTTTTCTCAGAACAAAGGTGAATGCCCTGTCTTGGCATATTGACATCAGATAGACAATTGTTTTTTAATTGAAGTGTAAGTAGGAATGAGACAACTGGTAAAACCATCTGTTACATTCTGCCCTAGCAGCTAAGATTATAAAGGTACGTCAAAGCTTTCAGTCAGTGATGGGGGAAAGAATCTTAGCCAGTGGTTGTGGGAAAATTGAAAAATACAATAGACACTATTCCCTCACACCTGGGACTGGATACGCCTCTCTTGCTGGACATAAATTTACCAGAAACATGAGCTGGCTCAATCTTTTAATTCATTTTTGCACCATGATGACCACATTGCCTGAGAATCCACTTACCCCTCATTCCCTGCAGCCCCTCACTTACTGGGCCCTGCATACCCTGTACTCCTGCATTAACACCATCTATCTATCTATCTATCTATCTATTGATATAGATATACAAATATTTATTTAAATAGAGACAGTTAATGTCAGATGAAATGGCTGCTTATTATACACTGTTCAAAAAAAAGGGAACACTTAAACAACAGAAAATAACTCCAAGTAAATCAAACTTCTGTGAAATCAAACTGTCCACTTAGGAAGCAACACTGCTTGACAATCAATTTCACATGCTGTTGTGCAAATGGAATAGACAACAGATGGAAATTATTGGCAATTATCAAGACACCCTCAATAAAGGAGTGGTTCTGCAGGTCGGGACCACAGACCACATCTCAGTACCAATGCTTTCTGGCTGATGTTTTGGTCACTTTTGAATGTTGGTTGTGCTTTCACACTCATGGTAGCATGAGACGGACTCTACAACTCACACAAGTGTTTAAGGTAGTGCAGCTCATCCTGGATGGCACATCAATGCGAGCTGTGGCAAGAAGGTTTGCTGTTATGAATGAGTCACCGAGGAAGAAAAAACAAAAAGCAAGCTAAGCCCAGAAAACGGGAGAGGTTGGTAACTAGCGGATTGCAGACCCCTGATCTTATACACGCAACTAGCAGGAGCCGTGGAGCGTGCCTACGGTGGTCCTAGACGCCTCGTCACGGCCGGAGAACTAAATAAGCCTAAAGAAAGAAAGAGAAAATCTAAACTGCCCCAGAGCAGACCCCAAAGCAATAGACAGCCCCCAACATGTATTGTCGGTGAAACAAAATGAAAACACAAACACAGATAGAAAGATAGGCTGAGCAAACGATGGGGCCCTCACTAACTAGAAAGGACAGGAATGAAAAGCTGCTGTCTGCAATCACACAAAAAACCCTGCCAAAAAATGTCCAACACGTCTGATAGAAAAAGGCCCTGAAGTCGCTAGACTTTAATTCCCTATATCAGCACTCAGGTATATTCTGAAGACAAAGCAAAAGAGATCAACTGATCAGAGACAAAATGGGGATTCAGCCCAGTCCCAGCCAGGGCTGGCTGAACACAAAAACTTAGTAAACCAGATGAAAACTCATATGAACAATAGCAGAGAAAACTTAGCTATAAGAAGGCAGGAAACAAACTGGAAACCAGAAGCCACAGTCAGGAGAAATCACCAGCAAGAAACTAGGGAGTCGGCTGTGGTGTTTCCCTGTTTGTGTTTTTCCTTAGTGTGTATTAGTACAGCGGTGGGGCCAGTGCCTGCACCACCCAGCTCCCTAGCAAGGGATAGGTGTAGGGTGTGCTAGTGCGACAGGTTCCTGATCGGCGCCCGGTGCGGAACCGGCATAGGGCACGTTAGGAGCGTTAGGGACACTAACTCAGGGGAGTGCAGGATATATCCACGTCCCCTTTCCCTATTGCAGGGCCCACCATTGTAACTATTTCCCCTTTCCCCGTGTCTTGTTGTTCTAGTACCGGCCGGCTGGCTGTGTCACACAGGACAGTATCACATGCCGCGTCTTGTAGTTTCAGTTACCGGCCTGTGGGTCGCGTCACACAGGATGGGTCATTGTGACAGGTAACCAGTGTAATGACTGGCACAAGGTAGAGGCATCGGTGTAACGATTGGTGAGGAATATGATCCTGGCTGCAGCATTCAAGACAGATTGGAGAGGGGAGAGTGTGGTAAGAGAGAGACCGATTAGAAGAGAGTTACAATAGTCGAGACGAGAATGAATAAGAGAAACAGTAAGAGTTTTTGCAGAGTCAAAAGTAAGAAAAGGTCGAATTTTAAAAATGTTTTTGTGGTGTAGATGACAAGAGCAAGCCAGTGATCGAATGTGGAGGGCAAAGGAAAGCTCGGAGTCAAGTATGACCCCAAGACAGCGAGCATGTTGCTGGGGAGTAATAGTGGAACCACACACAGAAATGGCAATGTCGGGTATAGGTACATTAATAGAGGGAGGAAACACAAGGAGTTCAGTCTTTGACAGGTTCAGTTTCAGATATAGTGAGGACATGATGTTAGACACAGCGTTTAGATGAAAGCAGGTTCACACTGAGCACATGTGATAGACATGACAGAGTCTGGAGATGCAATGGAGAGCAACACCACCTTTCTTTCACAACACAGAGCAGTCACAGACCACTCATGCCGAAGATTCAGAAGCCTCTGCTTACTTCCCATCTGCAGAGCAGAGGCTTCTTTTTTTCTCTGCTGAGTCGATGGGGCGGCACTTCTGGCATCATTCAGATTGACAGCCGGATCTCTGCTGCCTAACTGGCGGAGCCGGCTGTCAGTCTGAATGATGCCGGAAGTCCCGCCAGGTCGCGTCAGCAAAGTGTAGCTGATTCCCCAGCAGGAGCATTATATGACCTCTCTGTTCCATGGGAGAACGTGCCATGCGCAATAGACAGGCAAGCTGCAATTACCTACCTGTTATTGCTTGGATACTTTTTTTTATAATGTCCCGGATGCCCCATTTAAGGTATCACTAATATTTGTATATTAATTATTAATAGTCAAGTTTGATGTTAATAATATTGGACTCCAATAGAGGTGTAGAAAGTCCCCCTTTAGTTAAGTTATGATTTTGGAGGGAAAAGTTCTCCCCCTTTTTCATAGTGGAGCACAACAGAGAGCAGCAGATCCAAGAGAAGGAAGTGAAGCCCAATATAAATGGGATAGATGTGTAACAGAAGTCTTTGGCTTTTTAAATCGTAAATTTAGTTTGAAGTATTTCTATGCTTTCTTTACTTCTACAAAGAATTTCAGCAAGCAGAACAATGTGAAATTCCCAACAATTGGCCCCATTTTGGAAATTGTCCCCACTACAAAATTTATTTATGGGTGTAATGAGTCTTTTGACACCAAATTTTATTGAAGTATTGAGTTCAATATTAGTGTGGAAAATGAAAAATATTTTTTTTTCAAAATTACAAATTTAGGAAATGTTTTTCATATACAGTAATGATAAATAAAGAAATGAATCCAATCATTTATACAGCATTTTCTTCTGTGCTAAAAAGTATGCTGATTTAGTCCATGGTCTGAATGGGACCTATGTCATTTTAGGCGATAAATTCAGATAGAATTATTATTGCTGTCTGGCAATAGAATGGAATGCATCCAACATTGACCCTAATGTAAAGTTTACACACCTTAACAAATTAATCTGAGGATTTACTGTGAATTTGAAAAGTAAAGTTTTAATCTTGGGAAATAATTGGATAATTATGCTAATCCTACCTTAAGAAATATTCAGCATATGTCAGATATAAAACATAAGTGAAACAATTTTTACTTGTATAGAATTGTCCCCAGCAGCACATTTGCCAGTAAATATGATTATGTCATGGTGACAAAGCAGAACAGCAAGCCACCCTGATATTTAGTAAAAGCCTAATAGATAGAAAAAAACCCTGCTTTATTATGAAAGGCAATATGCTTCAGAACAGAGGAGCAAAGCAACAATGCTGAAAAGATGAGCACCTGTTCACAAGATAAAAGAACATCCAGGGCTGATTTTTTTTAAAGGGATTGTTTGTACAATGTCTCTATAGCCCAATCAATTCCAACATATGAGACAGATGTGCCAAATGATACAGGCACACCATAACAGGTCCTTTCCCAGCAAGGTAGGAACTTAAATGTGCACCCAATAAGGGACAATAACCTACAGTCCATGTGGTGGGTTTCATCATGTATCAGAGTTTTTACAATAACTTGAATAAAACAATAAGAAGGATCCTTCTTTGTAGAATAGGTGGTATACTAGGTACCTTCCAAATGAAAAATTACCATGCCCATATTACCATTAATACCCAGCATGGCTTTTGAGTAGCTAGGGCTGGCACAATGTAATTTGTTCATCAAGCTCATCTCTATTTTGGACCTATGGATTTATTTTATATTCATTCATAATTACAGCAATCAACATTTTCTCACTTTTATGTCAGCATCACTATATGACAGCTTGCTTTTTAAGTCTTTAAAAAAGTGTTCACAAGTTTCCAAAATAATGTGTTTCTTTTTTTCTGCAGGTGTCAACATCAAACTACGAAATAGCAATATTCTCTAAATATTGCATTTTTCTGTGCTGCATTTTTCATGTTTTTCCTCCTTATTTGATCCAATTTTGGTGCAGATCTGAAGCTGTATTTTTATGTGAATTAATTTCAGGTATGTGCAGAGTAGAGCGATGCCGGCCCTGCCCAACTCTACCTCCCCAGATGAACTCTAGAATGATGAAAATGCAAAGAAAAGATTGGAGGAATGGAGTGAGTGGAATTAGGCACAAAGCCCTGACCTGCTGGGACTGCCCCCATAAATCAGGATAGTCACACTGAATCTTGGATGGTTGAGAGCTTTGCTTTTGGAGCAGTAGGATAAGAAGTGACTGCCATGAATTAAGAATAATATGATTTGGCCAGCTGAATCATTGAATTTAGAAGTTCTTAGGAGCACAATTTAAAAAAAATCAATCTCCTTAAACCTAGTAGCATTTACAGAAAAGCTCATTGATAGAAGTAAATTCTGGTATGCATACAGTTAATAATTCAAAGAGCACCCAATTTGCCTCATTGGTACTAGTGCTAGATTAGGCAGTTGCTTGACTACTGCACTATTACTGTGGCTCATTATAGTGGGCAATTACAAGGAAAACAGTAAAAACTCTTTTCTCTTTCTCATTCACACTGCTGTAGCTGAATAGACCTTGATGTAAACATCATCTGCTGCACATAGACGTTTGGTAATTTCAGTATGGATACAATATACAGTATGTGTAATAAATATACCAATCAGCTACATCCTGGGATTGGATAGTCAAATTGAATCAGTAATTAAAGTGAATGAAGAGTGGTGACCATTGTGATAGTCAGTAATGGTTACTTTTTTAAACCAAGCATAGGGGAAAAATTATGGAATCACCCTGTAAATTTTCATTCCCAAAACTAACACCTGCATCAAATTAGATCTGCTTGTTAGTCTGCATCTAAAAAGGAGTGAGAACACCTTGGTGAGCTGTTGCACCAAGCGGACTGACATGAATCATGGCTCCAACACAAGAGATGTCAATTGAAACAAAGGAGAGGATTATCAAACTCTTAAAAGAGAGTAAATCATCACGCAATGTTGCAAAAGATGTTGGTTGTTCACAGTCATCTGTGTCTAAAATCTGGGCCAAATACAAACAACATGGGAAGGTTGTTAAAGGCAAACATACTGGTAGACCAAGGAAGACATCAAAGCGTCAAGACCAGAAACTTAAAGCAATATGTCTCCAAAACAGGAAATCCACAACAAAACAAATGAGGAACGTCCATGACTGAACTGTAAGAAACCGCCTAAAGGAAATGGGATTCACATAAAGAAAAGCTAAACGAAAGCCAACATTAACACCTAACCAGAAAAAATAAGGTTACAGTGGGCTAAGGAAAAGCAATCGTGGACTGTGGATGACTGGATGAAAGTCATATTCAGTGAAGAATCGTGAATCTGCATTGGGCAAGGTTATGATGCTGGAACTTTTGTTTGGTGCTGTTCCAATGAGAATTAAAAAGATGACTGCCTGAAGAGAACATGCAAATTTCCACAGTCATTGATGATATGGGGCTCCATGTCAGGGGTAAAGACACTGGGGAGATGGCTGTCATTACATCTTCAATAAATGCACAAGTTTATGTTGATATTTTGGACACTTTTCTTATTCCATCAATTGAAAGGATGTTTGGGGATTATGAAATCATTTTTTAAGATGATAATGCATCCTGCCATAGAGCAAAATCTTTGAAAAGTTTTCTTGAAAAAAGACACATAAGGTCAATGTTGTGGCCTGCAAATAGTCTGGATCTCAACATTTGAGCCATAATGCTCTCCGGGCTGCGTTCGATAGGGCTGCCACTTTAGATGTTAAGCGGACTGAGTCAGCTGACAAGTCTGCCAAGAAGGCCGCAGCTCCTCTTATCACTGGGATAGATTCTAGAATCTTATCTCTTGGTGTGCCCTCCCTCAGTTTTTTTCTCAAGTTGATCTACCCATATCAATAGGGATCTGGAGGTACATGTTGCTGCTATGGCCGGTCTAAGGTTTCCCCCTGCTGATTCCCTGGCCCCCTTGAGGGAGGTGTCAGCTTTTTTATCTAAGTGGTCCTTGAGTGTACCCATGTCCTCAAAGGGGAGGGCCAAGTTTTTTGAGGCCTTGGCCACAGCCACGTCCAGTTTCGGGGCCTTGTCCCAAGATATGAATGCCTCCTCATCGAAGAGATATTTCCTTTTAAGGGAAGGGACCGTGGAGTTCTTTCTGTCCTGCTTCTTCCATTCTTTTTTTTATCAGGCGCTGTACATTCTCATTTAGTGGAAACACCCTGCATTTCTTTTGGCCAAGACCCCCAAACATTATGTCCTGGACTGACCTATCAGGACGAGGGTCCATCACCCCCATGGCAGATCTCACAGATTTCACCAGCTTGTCTACCTCATCTAGGGGAACACAATGACGCCCCCAGTTTCCTCATCTGAGGATGAGGAGAAAGAGTCCGATGTATCCGAGTTAACTTCCCCAGATGTAGAGGGATCTGATTGGGAACCCACTATGGTGTCCTTCTTATTTACTTTATGCCCCTGTTTTAGAGATGTAAGGGCACTCTGAACCTTTGATCTAATTACAGCTTTAAGATCAGTGGAGAAATCCCAAGTTTCCTTGCAGAGCACTTATTGTACAACCCCTGGCAAAAATTATGGAATCACCGGCCTTGGAGGATGTTCATTCAGTTGTTTAATTTTGTAGAAAAAAAAGCAGATCACAGACATGGCACAAAACTAAAGTCAATTCAAATGGCAACTTTCTGGCTTTAAGAAACACTAAAACAAATCAAGAACAAAAAATGTGGCAGTCAGTAATGGTTACTTTTTTAAACCAAGCAAAGGGGAAAAAATATGAAATCACTCAATTCTGAGGGAAAAATTATGGAATCATGAAAAACAAATCAACAAAAAGACACTCAAACGCATCACTAGTATTGTTTTTACACCACCTCTAGCTTTTATAACAGCTTGCAGTCTCTGAGGCATGGACTTTTGAGTGTCAAACAGTACTCTTCATCAATCTGGCCCAACTTTCTCTGACTGCTGTTGCCAGATCAGCTTTGCAGGTTGGAGCCTTTTCATGGACCATTTTCTTCAACTTCCACAAAAGATTTTCAGTTGGATTGCTGGCCAGGGTACTTACAAACTAAAATGAAATTATGCTCACTCCCATGCAAGGGAAAATTCTTATTCGGAGAGACACTAGATGATATCCTTCAGAAGGCAAGGGATAAGAAAAAGGGCTTTCCAAACTTGGGGCCTGGGGTACTTAAATGGTCCTTTCGGAACAAAAAGTTTTTTCATAAAAGCCATCCAGGGAACAGAACAGATGGTATGAAGGGAGAAAGAGGGATAGAGGTTTCCTCTTTGGCAGTTCTTTCCTGGACAAAAAATCCTCAAAGTGACAGTTCACCCAGGGAAGGGGGAAGATTAACCCTTTTCCTTCCGGCCTGGGGAAAAATCTCATACAGCCCTTGGTTTTTGAATCTAACCGAGTCAGGCCTGAGGATAGACTTTCTCTCTCTCCCATCTCAAAAATATGTGGTAACCCCACTAAGATCCTCTACACGAGAACAAAAAGCTCTAGAATGCTAGATCCTAAATCTAGTTAAAAAAAGCAGTCTTTCAGGAGGTTCCCCCTCATGAGTTGGGCAAATGATTGTGCTCCCTGCTTTTTCTAGTGTCCAAACCGGATGGCATATTTCAATCAATTATACATTTATGGGAACTAAATGGATATGTCAAAAATCAAAAATTCAAAATGGAATCAATCAAATCCACCATCAAAATCCTGTTCCCAAACTGTTTCATGACTGTGTTAGATCTCAGCGACGTGTACTATCATGTCCCTATTCACAAAGACTCTCAGAAATTCCTCAGACTAGCGGTTTCCATAGAGGGCGAGATAAGGAAATTCCAATACAGAGCCCTGCATTTAGAATATCTAGAGCCCCACGTGTGTTCACAAAATTAGTATCAGAGATGATTGCCCACCTAAGGGAGCAGGACATCCTAATAATCCCATACTTGGATGATTTCTTAATAGCAAGCGACTCCGGCCAAAACTGCAAACAACAGAGGGACAGAGTGATGGACACTCTACAGAACCTCAACTGGCTTCTAAGCCTAAAAAAATCAAGGCTGGAGCCCAACAAAGTGCAGGTGTTCCTAGGGCTCACATTGGACTCAAACAAGCAAGAGTGCCGCTTTCCAAGCCACAAAAAAAGAAAAAACTGTTCATATAGTGGCAAAAGCAAAACAGAACCCCTCCAAGACACTAAGAAAAGTGATGTCACTGCTGGGTTCCCTTTCCACCTGCATACCGGTAGTCCAATGGGTGCAACTACATACAAGGGATCTCCAATGGGATATATTAGCAAACCAACTGGTATTATGGGATCAGTTAGAGGGCCACATAACCGTAGATTCGAGAACTAATTATTCCCTAGCCTGGTTGAGGAATACCTACAACTTATACCAGGGGATCCCCTGGGTAACAAAAATATCACGCATAATCACAATGGATGATAGTCCCATGGGATAGGGAGCACATATGGACAGCAGGGTGGCTCAGGGGGAATGGAGGGGTCAGGAACTAGAAGTCTCCTCAAACCAGAAGGAACTCTGGGCAGTAGGTTACGCACTATCACGCTTCCTACTTTAGCTACAGAGTCATCATGTCCACATATTCTCTAACAACTGAGTGACTGTGGCCTATATAAACCATCAGGGGAACCAGGTCCCGAGCCCTAATGGATACCTCCTTCAAAATCCTCAGCTTGGCTGAGGAAAATCTGCTATCCCTCTCCGCATTGCACATTCGGGGAACAGAAAATGAAAAAGCAGACTTTCTGAGCCGCACTCAATTGCGACAGGGCGAGTGAGTCCTAAAGCAGTCCATTTTTTGGTAGATTGTAAAGATGTGGGGAACCTCGGACATAAATCTGTTCGCCGGCTTCAAAAACAAAAAAGTGGAAACATTCTGTTCTCTAGACCCCAGGGGGAATCCTCAGGCCACGGATGCCTTTATGCTTCCATTGACTCAGAACCTGACATATGCCTTTCCCCTGATCATCCTCATCCCTGCAATCATAAGGAAAGTCAGAGAGGACAAAATGAGAATGATATTAATAGCCCCTTTCTGGCCAAAAATAACTTGGTTCTCCTGGCTGAGGATGCTTTCGATCACCGACCCTTGGATCCTACCAGATCTCCCAGACCTACTATCTCAGGGACTGGTATCACACCCTAAGGCAGTGAACCTCCATTTAACAGCATGGAATTTGAAAGGGCACTGCTGAGGGGAAAGGGGTTTTCGGAGAACCTAATTACTACACTACTAAAAAGTAGAAAACCGATCACAACAAAGGCTTATGGGAAAACCTGGAAAAAATTACTGTCCCCTTACAGGGTAAGAGTCCAGAATGGGGTCCCGGTTACTAAAATTCTCAAATTTTTACATAAGGGCCTAGAATAAGGGTTAGCAGTCAATACATTAAAGGTACAGGTACAGTCTTTAGGTGCTCTATATAACCATGATGTGGCTAGTATCCCATGGATAGCATGATTCATTAAAGCTGCAGCTAGGTCTAGGCCGGGGTTTCTGCCTCTCCTTTAGCGCTCCTATAGACCGCTTTTTTGTTGTTGTTGCTTCACATAGGCAGATAATTAGTCAGAAATTACCATCGTGGGATCAGAATCTAGTACTATCTGCACTAACAGGTTCCCAGTTCAAGCCTATTGAGTCACCCCTATAAAAATCTTATCATTAAAAACTGTTCTACTGGTAGCAATAACATCAGCCCATAGAGTGAGCGATATTCAGGCTCTATCTGCAGTACCACCACTTCCAAAAACTTTGTACGATAGAGTCATACTAAAGCCTGACCCAGCCAACTTACCTAAAGTAGCATCGCATTTCCATAGGTCCCAAGAAGTAGTCCTTCCTTCCTTCTGCCCAAATCCTAAGAATAGGGGAGAAGAGAGGTTTCACACTCTAGACATGAAAAGATGCATAGTTCAATACTTAGCAGCCACCAAGGGGTGTAGGAAAGAAGGTTCTCTCTTTGTGTGTTTCCAGGGGCCCAGGAAGGGAATGAAAGCGTCCAAGAGAACCTTGGCAAGGTGGATAAGGGATGTGATTGCCCTGGCCTATTCTTCCAGCAGGAATATCATCCCGGAAAGGTTGAGAGCCTATTCCACAAGAGCAATGGCGGCCTCATGTGGTGAGAGATCTGAGGTGTCGATAGAACAGATCTGTAAGGCGGCCACCAGGTCATCACCTTCAACCTTTTTTAGACACTATCTGTTAGATTTAGCCTCTACGTCTGACTTGACCTTTGGGAAAAAGGTCCTTCAGGCAGTAGTCCCTCCCTAAACTACCAGTCTCTGTAATTCTCTTCGTTGGTGCTGTCATTGGGGATAGAGAAAAACATAGCTATTTACTGATAACGGTATTTCTCAGAGCCCATGACGGCACCCGCTTATTTCCCCCATCACATGTGCGGTGAGCACATTTTACTGTTCGTAGTGTTTTTGTATAGGCATGGTGTTCCTTGATAATAAGCAATATTATAATGTAATATATTTCTGTTGTTTAACTAACATGGAGACCCTCTGATGCTCTGTTACCAACTGGGGGTGGAGGAGAGGTACTGCCCTTTTATCTGTAGGTTCCTGTCCCTGAAGGGTGGATCCCCTCTCTCCATGGAGCTGTCATGGGCTCTGAGAAGCACCGTTATCGGTAAGTAACTAGGGTTTTTTTTTAATCTGTCTTAGCAAAGTGCTTGGTTAAAAGAGGAGGAAAAAAGAAAAGTTTTGTTACACTTCTACTGTAAGATTAAAAGGTTTGAGAACACATGCTGTAGCAAAAAGACAATTAGATGTCATTGAAATTAAAATATGCAAAAAATATTACTTACCTATTTGCTACAAAATTGCACATAAAAAACTATATATTCATTAACATATATATTTTTACATAAGCTTACAGTAAATTTTCATAGCAAAAGATTCTAAAATGTTCTATCTGTACTTTTCTTCCATTAAGTTTGCTTATGTTTATGAATATTCATAATTTATCTTCACTAAGTTATAGGATCAAAAATGAGTGACCAGAAAAATAAAGTGACATTCTGCTCCACATATGTAAACCCATAAAGAAACATAAAAAAATATATTTGACCTGGACATTTATGCAATTCATCTATGCAACTCCAGAATCAATCCTGAAGATTGTTTCATAGTTATTAAAATATTAAATTGTAGTTTATTGCTTCAAGATAAAGTGAATTGCACAGAGTCAGAAGATATGGCATTGTGATTCAAACTAGTTTCAACTTATTTGAATTATGGCTGAACTTAAAATAGCTATATAGAATTGAACAATTTGAATTGCTTTTGTCAATAGTAATATCATATTTCAATGTCAACATTTCTACTAGTGATGGGCAAGCACTAAAATGCTCTAATGTTCTTGACTTGAGTAACAAACATAATGGAAGTCAATGAGAAGTCAATGGGAAACTTGAGGTTTTTTTTCCAGAGGACCCTCCGAGGATGTTTCTTTAGGGGGAAGGAAAATCAATTAAATGGATGGAAACAGCGCTGAAGTTTGATAAAAATGAACAAAGTTTGAATTAGTCCCAATTTTTCCACACTGCCAAATGACAGTAGCGCACACAGTTTTTTAATATTCAGTATTTGAATGAGGCCCACCGCTTGTTGCCTTCAAGAGTTTATGGATGACCCTACCTATAATATTTGGATGACAACAGTTTAATTGAAGGCAACAACTTAGTTAAAATAATAGGAAATTGCAGTGCATGTGCTCCTACATTCATAAAAACTCTGAACAAAGTGTAAAGAAATAAAAAAAAGTTAGCAGGTTAATACAGACATCCGTAGGCAACAAACATAGTTGATGTACTCCTACACTCAAAGACTTTGTGCAGAACCTTTATGAGTGTAGAAGTACTACAACTACACTTTATTCACAATATTTGAATTAGGCACTACAGTTGGTGCCTTGAAGGGTGTATGGATTACCCTGCTTGTAGTTTTTGGCAGGATCTCCAATGTGCAGAACTTTTATGAGTGTAGGAGTACCACAGCTATACTTTTTTCACAATATTTGAATAAGGTGTATGCATGACACTTCTTGTAATGTTTGACAGGTTTTGCCCAAAGTGCATAGCATATATGAGTCTAGGAGTACCACTACATGACAATTTGAACAAAATGTGTATGAGACCCTCTTTTATGTCTAACACAGGGTGTATCTGAATCCTTCTTCCATCACATTTTTGGCAGTTCTTGCTTCCTTCATAAATTACACTGAAATTTCCATTTTTGTAATAACCATTTCAATTTTGCTTTACTAAAGTTATTTTTTAATCCTTTAAAAATGTTGCCTTATATACAAGTCATTATACAGGAAAGACTGCTTCCTAACCTTTTTCTTCCTGTAAATTTCAATTTATCATCAATTTTGATTTTTTTTATCAGTCCTTAAAGTGGAATAAAAGTTTCACGACATTGTTATCAGCAGCGATCTGGGAGTCAGAGATGCTTTCAGGGGTCTTACCCATGCCAATCTCCTTCCATTTAGCACTTTTTGAATCTATTTCAACATTTTCACTGCAGGGTCTTCCGGAAAAGTGATCGGATTTCCCATTGACCTTCATTATATTCGTTATTCAAAATGAGCATCCCAGCATTAGACATCGTTCAGTTCAAGTAACAAGCACCTGAGCATTTTAGTGTTCTTTTATGTCTAAACGCCATATGTCAGAGCTGTTAATTTTTCATATTTCTGCCAACAGAGCAATGTGAAGGCTTGTTTTTTGTTGGACAAGTTGATGGTTTTTATTGGTAACATTTTTGGTCACATAACATTTTTTGAATGCTTTCTGTTCCCATTTTTGGAAGGTAGAATGAACAAAAACCAGCAATTCAGGGTTTTTTTTTAAGCCATCGTGTCATAAAATTGATAAGGCAGCTTTATTCCTCAAGTTAGTACTACATCAATACCACATTGATATTTTATTTTATGTTTTGCTTTTTTTTGTTTTTGCTTTAACATTTTTGGCATTCATTTTTAGTCTACCTTTTTTTTTATTGATTCCGTATACACCAGTCATAAAGTTAGAATTATTCCAAATGCAGGCCATAATTGTCCTCCTTTGTCTCCTGCAACCACATTTGTGAGGAGGAATTGGAGGGCCTTATGGAATATATGGTTCATCACTTGCCTCAGTCACACCAGGATAATGCTACCTCTAACAGACACACTATTTGTTTGAGTCATTGTTCTGCATAAAAGGGCCTGTTTTATCACAAATAAATAAAAGGTATAGTTTTTGGACATTTTTTATTTTAAAATATATTAAAAATATGTCAATACACAATGTTATTAAATGGGATGTTGGTCACTATCTCTTTCTATGGTGCGTTCATTTTGACATTACTAAGGCTATGTTTTGATCAGAAAGAAAAAAGTTATGTGTACAGGTATATATATAAATATGTGTTTGTATGAATATTTGCATATTACCCATTTACCGGTTATATTGCAGATTTTCTCAGAAATGTATTGTATATGCATATTTCCTGCATTAGGCCAGGGTCATACTTGCGAGAAACTTGCACGAGTCTCGCATGTCAATACCCGGCACTGCCGCCGGCACTTGGGGCCAGAACACTTGGCTACATAGAGATACATGCAGCTAAGTGCTCTGGTCCTGTTTGCCGGTGGAAGTGTCGGGTGTTGATGCGAGAGACTCGTACGAGTTTCTCGCATCACACTCAGTAGTGTGATCCCAGCCTTAAGCATCTATAGACATGTCCCTATTGCAAGATAACTGCCACCGCATTGTGTGCATTGTTTTATGGAAAATTTCTCTGCATGGTGGATCTCTCTTCATTTCCCTTTACTAAATGGTCACTGCCGCAGTAGCATTCATGGTGCAAATACCAAATAAGTATAGTGCAAAATTGTTAGGTGATTGGCTTAATTCTACCTATTTGAGTTCTATATATATTCTTTGCCTCACTACTACCTGAAGAACCAAGGGCAAAGTGTAGGGAATACATTGTTTTGTTGTCCATATAGATAATTCAGGTCTGTATTGATTCAACTTTGTTTCCATTATTTAACTTACCCTGTTAACATCTTCAAGAATTCTGATTTAGCCATGCTCTTTTGGTTTCTGTGTGGCATCATCTGAAAACAGATATCTATATAGCTATCTATCTATCTATCTATCTATCTATCTATCTATATACAGTGGGGAAAAAAAGTATTTAGTCAGTCAGCAATAGTGCAAGTTCCACCACTTAAAAAGATGAGAGGCGTCTGTAATTTACATCATAGGTAGACCTCAACTATGGGAGACAAACTGAGAAAAAAAATCCAGAAAATCACATTGTCTGTTTTTTTTTCATTTTATTTGCATATTATGGTGGAAAATAAGTATTTGGTCAGAAACAAGCAATCAAGATTTCTGGCTCTCACAGACCTGTAACTTCTTCTTTAAGAGTCTCCTCTTTCCTCCACTCATTACCTGTAGTAATGGCACCTGTTTAAACTTGTTATCAGTATAAAAAGACACCTGTGCACACCCTCAAACAGTCTGACTCCAAACTCCACTATGGTGAAGACCAAAGAGCTGTCAAAGGACACCAGAAACAAAATTGTAGCCCTGCACCAGGCTGGGAAGACTGAATCTGCAATAGCCAACCAGCTTGGAGTGAAGAAATCAACTGTGGGAGCAATAATTAGAAAATGGAAGACATACAAGAACACTGATAATCTCCCTCGATCTGGTGCTCCACGCAAAATTCCACCCCGTGGGGTCAGAATGATCACAAGAACGGTGAGCAAAAATCCCAGAACCACGCGGGGGGACCTAGTGAATGAACTGCAGAGAGCTGGGACCAATGTAACAAGGCCTACCATAAGTAACACACTACGCCACCATGGACTCAGATCCTGCAGTGCCAGACGTGTCCCACTGCTTAAGCCTGTACATGTCCGGGCCTGTCTGAAGTTTGCTAGAGAGCATTTGGATGATCCAGAGGAGTTTTGGGAGAATGTCCTATGGTCTGATGAAACCAAACTGGAACTGTTTGGTAGAAACACAACTTGTCGTGTTTGGAGGAAAAAGAATACTGAGTTGCATCCATCAAACACCATACCTACTGTAAAGCATGGTGGTGGAAACATCATGCTTTGGGGCTGTTTCTCTGCAAAGGGGCCAGGACGACTGATCCGGGTACATGAAAGAATGAATGGGGCCATGTATCGTGAGATTTTGAGTGCAAACCTCCTTCCATCAGCAAGGGCATTGAAGATGAAACGTGGCTGGGTCTTTCAACATGACAATGATCCAAAGCACACCACCAGGGCAACGAAGGAGTGGCTTCGTAAGAAGCATTTCAAGGTCCTGGAGTGGCCTAGCCAGTCTCCAGATCTCAACCCTATAGAAAACCTTTGGAGGGAGTTGAAAGTCCGTGTTGCCAAGCGAAAAGCCAAAAACATCACTGCTCTAGAGGAGATCTGCATGGAGGAATGGGCAAACATACCAACAACAGTGTGTGGCAACCTTGTGAAGACTTACAGAAAACGTTTGACCTCTGTCATTGCCAACAAAGGATATATCACAAAGTATTGAGATGAAATTTTGTTTCTGACCAAATACTTATTTTCCACCATAATATGCAAATAAAATGAAAAAAAAACAGACAATGTGATTTTCTGGATTTTTTTTTCTCAGTTTGTCTCCCATAGTTGAGGTCTACCTATGATGTAAATTACAGATGCCTCTCATCTTTTTAAGTGGTGGAACTTGCACTATTGCTGACTGACTAAATACTTTTTTTCCCCACTGTATATATACTCTTGGAATATACTGATCATGTCTCTCCACCTTTAGTTTGTCTTTTTTTAAATGTCCATTCATTCATTAGATTTTTTTATTTGTCCGGTCACTTGTTAAATTATTTTTATTCAATTTAGTATATACTTTATTATACTAATACAGAGTGTAAGTATTTTATTTGGTCCATACTAGGCTTTTGTATATCGTTTCTGGTCTAGTGGAGCCTATTAATTTTTTTCAGGGTGGGGAGATATGAGTATAATTTGTTTTAATTCCTTTTAATCCCTATTTCCAGTCATTTTTTAAATTAAAATATGGTTGATTCTAATTGATTTGTTAATCACTAATGCCTTTAACTTTAATATAAAGCTATAATTCTACAAATATACAATAAATTAGTTTATTGCAATTTTGGAGGCACCTTGGGGCATTCAACTATGAACAGAAATAAATAATTCCATATTAAAGCACACACAATGTATTTCAAGTAACAATGCTTCAGCAACTATGTATTGTTCCAGGAATATTAGGTTGAAACTAAATATGTAATTAGATTTGTGAAGTAAAGTATGCTGTAGTGTGAAGACTTTTTGACATCATAATTACAAAATACTGTGGCTGCTGCTTATGAACACTTGACACTTGAGTGATTTTGCATCCTCCGTGTTTGGATTTATAAGTCTTGTAATTCTGGCAAATTGTTTTGTTTGTTACATGCTTTTCTGAGGCCAAGTTTGATCAATTATTCTGCCAATTTCATAAGTAATTAATTTATTGATATACTGCGTGAGATGCAGCTGTGCTTGAAAGTTTATGAAAGTTTAGGTTTTTTTTTAGTTTAGTTTAATGAGTTTTCCATATTTCTGCATAAATTTCAACTGCATCAAATAAACCTGCACGTAAGTGTTCAGTGTCAGCTGTTCAACTTACAGCCACTGCTCAAAGTGTTGTGAGTGGTTAATGTAGCCGAACCACTTTTGCCCTTATTACTGAAAGACAGTGGTTCTCAGAAGTGATAAAATTACATTTTCTTTCCGAAGCTTTTAGTGAATACCTTTCTAATGCTATTTGTCTGCATGTTAATCATTTACCCCCCAAAGCCTGTTACCACCTTCCAGGCCATGTGTTTAATTTCAAACAAGTGTCACTTTATGTGGTAATAACTCTGGGATGTTCAGTGATTCTGAGATTGTTTTTGTAACACGTTGTACTGCATCATAGAATCATAGAATCATAGAATCGTAGAGTTGGAAGGGACCTCCTGGGCCATCTGGTCCAACCCCCTGCTCAAAGCAGGATTTGCTAAATCATCCCAGTCAGATGTCTGTCCAGCCTCTGTTTGAAGACTTCCATTGAAGGAGAACTCACCACTTCTCGTGGCAGCTTGTTCCACTCATTGATCACTCTAACTGTCATAAAGTTTTTTCTAATATCTAATCTGTGTCTCCTCCTATTCAGTTTCTTCCCATTGCTTCTAGTCTTTCCTTGTGCAAATGAGAATAAAGTTGATCCTTCTACAATGTGACAGCCCTTTAGATATTTGTAAACAGCTATTAAGTCTCCTCTCAGTCTTCTCTTTTGCAAACTAAACATTCCCAAATCCTGCAACCTTTCCTCATAAGACAGGGTTTGCAAACTGGTCACCATTCTGGTCGCTCTTTTCTGAACTTGCTCCTGTTTGTTGATGTCTTTTTTAAAATGTGGTGCCCAAAACTGGACACAATATTCCAGATGAGGTCTGACCAAAGAGGAGTACAGGGAAATAATGACTTCACGTGATCTAGACTGTATGCTTCTGTTAATACATCCTAGAATTGCATTTGCCTTTTTTGCTGCTGCATCACACTGTTGACTCATATTCAGTCTGTAATCTATAAGTATACCCAAGTCTTTTTCACATGTGCTGTTGCTTAGCCCTATTCCTCCCATTCTGTATATGCTTTTTTCATTTTTATTGCCCAGATGCAGTACTTTGCATTTTTCCCTGTTAAAAACCATTCTGTTAGTTGCTGCCCACTTCTCCAGTTTACTTATATCTTTTTGAATCCTCTCTCTCTTCTCTAGTATTAGCTATCCCTCCTAGCTTTGTGTCATCAGCAAATTTAATCAGTTTACCCTCAATTCCTTCATCTAAATCAGTGATAAAGATGTTGAACAATACAGGGCCCAGGACAGAGCCCTGTGGTACCCCCCTTGAGACATTCTTTCAACTGGACGTGCAGCCATTTACGACCACTCTTTGGGTCCGATCACTAAGCCAGTTATGAATCCACCTAACAGTTGCCATAGTGGTAAATTTATGCAAATATTATTTGCATTTATTTATAAAAAAAAATGAAAATTTGATAAAAATTTTGAAAAATTGCATATATCGAGCTTTTATTTTTTGTGCTCTAAAAGTGAACCTGTCAGCAGAATAATGCTAAGTAACCTACAGACACTGTCAGGTTGGCAGTGGTAAATTGATTAAATTGATACCTGGGATGAAAAAATCCATCTTGTTGTTCTTGTTTAATCAGTGTTAAAAGTTTGCAGCTAATGAGATGCTCATGCTCTGGGGCAGGACTGTAGGCAGAGTCTTATCTTGGCATCCCCTAGAAAAAGCAGTGTCTGGGACAAGCAAAATATAAATTGTGGTCCTGAAATTTGGCTCAGGGTCACCTCTTTACTTCTGGTAAGCTCTGCCCCCTAGTACTACTTCCTTATACAAATTAGTTAATTTATCTTGTTACCTGTTCTTATTAATGTTGAAGACAGACATGTTACTCAACATATAAACTGTTAGGGATGGCGGAACGCGCTAATAAATAAATAATAAGTGCGTTTGCAGCCCGGAGTCCACAGTGCAGTAGGTGTTACACTGCTGCTAGATAATGGCACACGCACAATATGGCGGTTGAATGTCACCCGGTGTGCATTGAGCTTACTCTATTATCACCACAGAGACGCTTAGAACTTAAATGTAAATGCTGAGCCTGTTGACCTCACAGGTCTCAGCGGTGTGCACACATGGTATATGGTCACAGGACTAGGCCCAAGACTCAGGGTCAATGTCCGTCTAGACCTACTGTGCATGCGGCGTCGCTACCACGGATGCCAACAAGTGCTGCTGACTGCAGCACGGCGACGACCCAGCCGCCACATGACAATGCCCAAGAGGAGGTGCACTGTCGGACGCTAGTGCTGAACTGCGGCCTGTAGCGCTCCACAGACTGGCGCTGACTCTTTGACTAAGTCCCTATCCACGCACGTAATATCAGAGGGAGGGGATCTTAATGAGTCATTTGCAGGCACATGCATTCATCATCATTCACACAGATAGCAATGAGTCTATACTAGTGCATGGCAGAGCGGCCATGTGGGCCTTTTATAGCCGTGCGCTTCCGGGACCTTCCAGATCTCTGAGATGGACCAATCAGATCAGGAGAAGGACCTGAGCATGTGACTCCCGATCTCCACTGGGAGATCGTCTCATGAGCATGCCCAGTAGCGCGGTGAGAGGACTTAGCCTCTGGAATGGCTTGCTGCAGAGCAGGCTGCGCTACTATTGCTGGTCCAGAGGTGGCAGCAACAACCAGACCCAGAGAACTGGTCTGAGCAGGGTGCCTGGATCGCCGAGACTGCTGTGCAGGTCCCTGAGAGGTCGGAGGGGAATGGGAGACCGCTGGCTGCGTGGCTATGGATTCCTGCTGTGCAGCTGCAGGAACCCGACATCTAACATTATCCCCCTCCTAAGGCCCCCATCTGAGCCTCGCTAAGCTCAAAGGCCACAATCAGGAGCGGAGCATGGATGTTCTCCACTGGCTCCCAGGTCCGGGCCTCTGGACCATGACCCTTCCAGTCCACCAAATAAAATTTTCTGCCGCGCACAATCCTGCGTCCCACAATGGCGTTAACCTCATTCTTTCTTTAGAGGCTCGAATAGCATCCTGGGTGTGATCCCAAATGTCGCAAGCCTCCACTGCTCAGTCTGCCACCCTGGAATCAGTGGAGGACACTGGCATCGGGACAGGGACGCGTGGATGCTGGCCGTAATTATGAAGGAACGGCGTCTGACCAGTGGAATCAGCCACTGCATTATTCAGGGTAAATTCAGCCCATGGTAGCAAGGATGCCCAGTAGAGTTGAGGGTCGGTCGTGTTCAAAAGTCGGCGACTTTCGCTGAAGTCAGGTTTCATGAAACGAAATCCGACCATAGCGTAAGGTCGGCCACGAGGTCGGTGACCAGAGCGCCAAAGTCACATTTCAAAAAATGCTTCCAGCGCCCTTTTTCAGCCAATGATGGAGGACACACACTGTGAGCAACGCGATGACATAGGCATCGGTCACCACCATCTTTGAGAAGGGCATGCAAGTGATTGGCTGGCTTTGTGTGGCGTCACAGGGGCTATAAAAGGTCGTGAACGCCGACAGCCATCTTACCTCTGCCGATCTTAGCATAAGGGAGAGGTTGCTGGCTGCTGATTCAGAATAAGGGAGAGCGTTAGGCAGGGAAGAAGAACCAAAAAACTGCTTCTGCTGTTAGCGATTTCCACTTACAACACAACAGTTTGTGAGCAGTGACAGGGTAGGCTCTATTATTGTGCATCAGCTCTGTTGGTTATTAGGCTGTCTTATAAGGCTCCCTGATAGCTGCATTGCTGTTTGCACACTGCTGTGCAAACTGCTTTTTTAAATGCAAAAATACTTTTCTTCTTCTTTTCTGCACAGTTACCAAGCGTTCATTTTTCCACTCTTTTGTGTGTGCAGCAGTCTTGCTTATTAGGCTGCCTGCGTCCATACTTGGACTGAGAGCATCATTGTCAGCGTCCTCAAATCTCTAGTGAGATCCAAATTCTCACCAATCCTATAGACACCCTCCACCTTGTCATACACCATCCAATTTCAGCCTGTTACATTGAGGTGTAATCTCTACTGGGCCTGAGACAATAGTTCAGCGTCCTGAAATCTATAGTGAGATTCAAATTCTCACCAATCCTGTAGACAACCTCCACCTTGTTATACACCATCCAATTTCAGCCTGTTACATTGAGGTGTAATCTCTCCTGGGCCTGAGACAATAGTTCTGCGTCCTCAAATCTATAGTGAGATTCAAATTCTCACCAATAGTAGATACACCTTCTACCTTGTTTTACAGTACCATATAGCTGGTGGTATTTTGGGTACATTTTCACAAAAATGAGGAAGTATGGTGGAAGACGCCATGGAAGTGGGCAGGGGTTGCCAGCTGGTCCTGATGGTGATGGTGGTGGTGGTGGTGTTGCATCTGTTGGTAGTGGCAAAAGTACAATAGCACCTAAGGCAGGAGGTGTTGAGCCTGCGACATCATCTGGCTGCACAAGGCCTCGAAGGCTCTCTTTTCTGGGAGTAGATAAACCACTTTTAAAGCCGGAGCTTCAGGAATAAGTTTTGGCTTACATTGCTGACACAACCTCCAGCTCTCTCACCTCCTCTTCTGAAGTTTCAAAAAATAAAAGTACTGAGTCGTCAGTGGAGGCTCCTGGTCAGGAACAACACCTTTCCTTGTGTCCTTCACCCCTACCAAAAGTGAAGGATGTGGCAGGTCACACTACCGATTACTCCATGGAGCTCTTTTCACATACCATGCCTGGGTTAGCAATCGTGAATTCCCCAGTCCAAGATGAATCTGACATGGAGTGCACTGATGCACAGCCACTGCTAGTTTTTTCTGCTGGTACATTCACTCAGAGCACTACATTGTCCTCGCAGTGTACTGAGGCAGAATCAGACCCTGATGAAACTCAGATGCCCCTTCCCGCATACTATACCACCTTACACGGTGACACAGAGGAAGGTGCACATGAAATTGAAGAGGACGTGATGGATGACCCAGTTGTTGACCCAGATTGGCATCAATTGGGGAAAGAGGGTGCCACTGCCAATAGCTCAGAAGAGGAGGAGGAGGATACGCAGCAGGCAACGACATCGCAACGGCTGTTATCTGACATGACCGTAGCAGTCCAAAAACGTGCTACAAAAAACAAAAAAGTTACAGGACAGCTTGGCCAGACAGTCAAATTAGCACAGCATGCAAGGTCTCAAAATGTCTTCCATAGTAGGAAGAAGCCGGAGCTTGAGGAACTGGTTTTGGCTTACATTGCCGAAACAGACTCCAGCAAATATGCCCTACTCTTCTGAAGTTTCAAAAAATGCAAGCACTGAGTCGTCAAGTGCTGGCTCCTGGTCAGGAAGAACCCATTTCCTTGTGTCCTTCACCCCCACCAAAAGTGAAAGATGCAGCAGGCCACACTTCACATTAGTCCATGTAGCTCTTTCTATCATACCATGCCTGGGTTATCAAGTCAAATCGTGAATTCCCCAGTCCAAGATGACCAGCCAGGGCAGTGGGGTTAATCGGTACCGGGCTGGTGTCTCAGAGGGATGTGTCACGTTGGTGGAGATGACCCGTTCCGTGGCCCTGGGCGTCCATGCAAAGGGGTGAATAACGTTTATAGGTGAATGATACATGATGCCACCTGTGGTTTCTGATCACATTGACCCACGCTACAGTGTCACTTCTCTGGGACAGATGTTGTGGTGCAGCTAAGATGTAGAAGCCATGCACAGGTAGGGTCGTAGTTGCAGGGCAGATGAAAGAGTTGGTAGATGGTGTGCAGTGCAGGATGTAGCAGAGACGTGCGCCAGGCACAGGAGAAAGATGACAGACACAGTCATGCAGTTCCTTTACCTGTACTTGGTATGTGCCATACAGGACCCAGAGTACAGATGGAGAAGGAGTTGGTCAGCCTGGAAGCAAATTTGGAATTCTCTCTCTGCAGATAGGTAGTGTGGCCTCCGTTCTAGTGCTTATCTGAGGTACTCAGTTCTGAGTTCACTGAAGTTCCCCTGTTGACTCTCTTTTGGAACTTTCTCATATGGCAGGCAGCCATAGCCTTTTCCTTCTGGCTCACTCACGTCGCTGCTGGGGCCTCCGAGCCTTAGTTGGGAACAGAGCATTTACAGCTGCTACTTCCTCCGATTTCTGCTGCAGGACCATCAGTGTCCCTACAAACTCAGAGACTGGATTCCTGACCATGCGATCCAGCTAGGAGTGAGCCTTAACTATCCTCATCCTCCAGCTCCCCTTCTCACGTCCACACACTTCCCCTTTCCTTCACAGACTGCCCTAACTACCTCAGCAGTCAGGTTCAGAGGTCTCACTGCTGGCCTGGAGTGGGAACTGTGTTGTGTGTTGGTTTAACTGCTAGAGAGATCCTTTGTTGCTCCTAAGCATGATATCACACTCCCTAGGAGGAAGGTAATGCCACTGTGGCGATCGTACTCTTGGGGACGCCACAAGTGCACTGATGCCCAGCCACTGCTAGATGATTCTGCTGGTACATTGACCCAGACCACTACATTCCCCTCGCACTTTACACAGCCAGAATCTGACCCTGATGAAACTCAGGTTCCCCTTCCCGCATACTATACCACCTTACATGGTGACAAAGAGGAAGGTGCAGATGAAAGTGCAGGTTCCTTGAGCAGACGGGGGGGCATACTCATGGGCGATGGCACTTGCACAGGGCCCCTCATAGTACGCCAAAGTGTCTCTGCTGGTGGGAGGGCCCACCCGGAGGGCCCACCCGCCGTCAGACACACCGCCGTCCTATGAGGGGCCCTGCTCCAGTGCCATCGCCAACGAGTGGGCCCCCCCGCTTGCTCAGGGTCACAGCACATGCAAAGTTGAAATACTTACCTCTCCCTGCTCCACCGCCGTGACGTCTTCCGCATTTCCTGACAGTGACATTCTGGTCAGAGAGCACGATGACATCACGTCTGTACGCCCTCTGCCTAAACAGTCCAAGTGCAGTGAGATGGAAGATGGGGACGACGAGGAGTCTAGAATAGTACAGGGATTCCCTAGCGAGGAGACTTATTTAATTGTTTTCAATGTTGGGATAGCTATTTTTGGGGAGCACTATACTCTGGAGAATGATATATGAGGCCCACCATACACTAGAGCATTCCAAAGGTGGACATCAGACACTGGAGCAGCATTTACAGGGCCCATTATGCACTGGAGCATTAGAAATGGGGCCCATTATATATGGAGCATTATTTGGGCCCATAACACAGTAATAATAATAATAATAATTAATAATCTTTATTTATATAGCGCCAACATATTCCGCAGCGCTTTACAGTTGAACAGTTTCAAACACAACAGTCATAAGTAACAATGTTAACAATACAATAATTAAAGTGAAATAAGACAACCCTGCTCGTGGGAGCTTACAATCTACAATGAGGTGGGGGAGATACAAAGCACAGGTTTGTATTTACAATGATGTATTTACAATGATGGTCCAGTCATCTTCAGGGGGTGGGGGTTAGATGGAGATAGTGAATGGGCTACACACACACACACAAACATAACATGACTTTGATTACTGAATGTGATAGGCCTCTCTGAACAAATGTGTTTTGAGCGAGCGCCTAAAACTATGCAAATTGTGGATGGTCCTAATATCTTGGGGTAGAGCATTCCAGAGAATTGGCGCAGCACGGGAGAAGTCTTGGAGTCGGGAGTGGGAGGTACGGATTAGGGCAGAGGTTAGTCGAAAGTCATTTGCAGAGCGCAGCGGTCGGTTAGGCCGATAGACAGAAATGAGGGAGGAGATGTAAGGGGGTGCCGCACTGTGGAGAGCTTTGTGGGTGAGAACAAGTACTTTGAATTGTACCCTGTAATGAATTGGCAGCCAGTGTAACGACTGGCGAAGAGCGGACGCGTCTGAGTAACGATTAGCCAGATGGACAACCCTGGCTGCTGCATTAAGGATGGACTGGAGAGGGGAGAGTCGAGAGAGGGGGAGGCCAATTAATAGAGCATTACAGTAGTCCAGGCGGGAGTGGATCAGGGCGACAGTGAGAGTTTTTGTTGTTTCCATGGTGAGAAAAGGGCGGATTCTAGAGATGTTCTTTAGGTGTAAGCGGCACGAGCAGGCAAGAGATTGTATATGGGAGGTGAAGGAGAGATCGGAGTCAAACATAACACCCAGACAGCGCGCCTGCTGTTGGGGTGTTATTATGGTGCCACCCACAGAGAGGGAAATGTCAGATTTAGGGAGGTTGGTAGATGGTGGGAGCAGCAGAAGTTCAGTTTTGGAGAGGTTGAGTTTCAGATAGAGAGCAGACATGATGTTGGAGACTGCAGACAGACAGTCAGTGGCATTCTGTAGTACATTGGAGGTAAGGTCAGGGGATGATGTGTACAGTTGTATGTCATCAGCATAAAGATGGTACTGAAAGCCAAATCTGCTGATGGTCTGTCCAATTGGGGCCGTGTAGAGAGAGAAGAGAAGGGGGCCAAGGACTGAGCCCTGAGGTACCCCAACAGCGAGAGGAAGAGGAGATGAAGTGGAGCCAGAAAACAGAACACTGAAGGAGCGGTCGGAAAGATAGGAGGAGAACCAGGAAAGAGCAGTGTCCTTAATGCCTAGTGACTGGAGCCTAGAGAGTAGGAGAGGATGGTCAACAGTGTCAAAAGCTGCAGAAAGGTCAAGAAGAATGAGCAGAGAGTGGTCACCATTACGTTTTGCTGTCAGAAGGTCATTGGTCACTTTGATGAGTGCAGTTTCTGTCGAATGTAGGGGGCGGAAACCGGACTGTGAAGGGTCTAGGAGGGAGTGAGTGGAGAGGTAACGGGTAAGGCGTGAGTATATCAGGCGCTCCAAGAGTTTAGAGATGAAGGGGAGATTGGAGACTGGTCTGTAGTTGTTTGTGCAGGATGGGTCGAGGGTGGGTTTCTTTAGTAATGGAGTAATGATAGAGTGTTTGAAGGAGGAGGGGAAGATGCCAGAGGAGAGGGAGAGATTAAAGATTGTAGTTAGGTGAGTTGTGACGACTGGAGAGAGAGACTGGAGGAGATGTGAGGTAATGGGGTCGGTTGTGCATGTAGTCGGAGGAGAAGAGGAGAGGAGCCTGGAGACTTCTTCTTCTGTGATGGGATCGAATGTGGAGAGTGAGCCAGGGGAAATGCAGGGAGGGATGGGAGTCACTGAATTTGGTGATTGGGAGCGGATTTCCTGACGGATATTGTCTATTTTCTCTATCAAGTGGGAGGCAAGGTCATCAGAGCAAATGTCTGTGATAGGGGCTTGTGCTTTTGGCCTGAGGAGGGAGTGAAAGGTGTCAAAAAGTTTCTTGGGGTTGTTGGATAGTGAGGAGATCAGGGTGGTGAAGTAGGTCTGTTTGGCGAGGTGAAGGGCAGAGTTATATGTCCTTAACATAAATTTGAAGTGTATGAAGTCTTCTGGTGTGCGTGTTTTCCTCCATAAGCGTTCAGCACACAGTGGTCCTAGGGGACCAACATATACATATAGCATTATGTGGAGCTCATCATATACTGTTTCAGACATAATATGGGACCAATGATTCTGTATGGAGAAATATATGGGCCTCATTACTCTGTATAGCGCACTATGCGGTGGCCATAATACTGTATGGAGTAATATACTGTCTGTTTTTGGAGCTATTGGAGAATTTAAAATGGATATCAGCCATGAGATGTAAGAAGTGAAGTATTTTTCATTGTACTATACCGCTATTTTTCTGTCGTATGAGAGGATCATGAATTGCGGCATGTGTTAAAAAAGCCCAGTGACACTCTTTGGCCCAGGGCCCATGAAAATCTGGAGCCAGCCCTACCCCCCCACAACTTTAGCCAAATAACCCCCAGTTTTCAATGCCTAACTATTATTATGAAGTAAATTAAGGTTGACAAGCTTAAGTAATAAGAATTGATGTTTTTGGCATTAAAATGGGCACTGTAGGTGTGTTTCCTGTCCTCCACTCCATGCCAACCTTGGTTCCCCATTGACTTGCATTGAGTTTTGTGTTTCAGTTGGCCTTCGACTTTTCACGATAATCGGCTGATTTCTTTCGACCCGACTTTTGAGAAAGTCAGGTTTCATGAAACCCTACTCGACCCAAAAAAAGGCAAAGTCGCTCATCTCTAATGCCCAGTCATGCTGCCTGTCAGAGACAAAATGTCGCAGGTAAGTGACCAAGGTTTGGTTGGCTCTCTCAATCAACCCGTTCGTCTCGGGGTGATAAGCGGAGGAAAGGTTTAGCTCAATGCTGAGTAGGCTGCAGAGCTCCCTCCAAAACCGGGACACGAATTGGGGACCTCGGTCACTGACAATTTTGTCCGGCATGCCATGCAAACAGAATACATGTTTTATGAACGGTGTGGCAAGACCACGAGCAGAAGGCAACCGCGCGAGTGGCACCAGATGTACCATTTTAGAAAAATGGTCGGTGACTACCCAGATGACCGTACTGCCAACAAACTTGGCAGGCCAATCACAAAATCCATGCCAACCATCTCCCAAGGTCTGTCTGCCACCAGCAGAGGATACAATAACCCAGCCGGCCTCTGTCTAGAGGACCTGTTCCTCGCACACGAGACGCATACCTGTATGTATTCCTCCCTGTCTCGAGCCATGTGCAGCCACCAATAAGACCTTGCCAGGAGTTCTGTGGTCCGCTTATTGCAAAAGTGACCACCCACCCTGGACGCATGTGCCCATGCGAGAACCTCCGGCTGTAGCTGAGGAGGGACAAAGGTCTTGCCCGGCGGCACTGATTCGAGAGCAACTGCAGCCACGGTCCTAAAACTCTCAGTAGGGAGAATTAGCCAAGGCTCAGCCTCCTCTTCATCCGCTGAAACCACCAAGCGTGAGAGAGCATCCACACGGACGTTCTTCTCTCCAGAGAGATTGTGCAAGGTGAAACGGAAGCGGGAGTAGAAGAGCAACCACCTAGCTTGACGAGAGTTCAAGCGCTGGGCCATTTGTAAATAGACCAGATTTTTATGGTCCGTATACACTTGGAAGGGAAACCGGGCTCCCTCCAGGAGATGTCTCCACTCGGAAAAGGCCAACTTCATTCCCAGCAGCTCCCTGTCCCCGATGGAGTAGTTCTTCTCCACCGGTTAGAAGGTCTTAGAGAAAAAGAAGCAGGGATGCTTCCGACCTTGAGCATCCTTCTGGAAAAGGACTGCTCCTGCTCCGACCGAAGAAGTATCTACCTCTAGGATAAAAGGTTTATCCACATTGGGATGGTGTAAGATGGGAGCACCAGCAAAATGGGATTTTAGAGACGAGAAGGCCTTGGAGACTTGTTCAGACCAAGCCTTAGGATTAGCTCCTTTCTTTGTGAGAGCAACCAGAGGAGCTACCAGTGTGGAGAAGTGGGGGATGAACTGGCGATAATAGTTGACGAACCCCAAAAAGCGCTGCACCGCTTTGAGTGAATGTGGTTCCTGCCAGTCCATTACCGCTTGCAGTTTGGCGGGATCCATAGCCAACCCCTGGGCTGAGATGATGTAGCCCAAGAAGGCAAGGACTCCTGCTCAAACCGGCACTTCTCCAGCTTGGCGAAAAAAGAGAGTTCACCCGCAGATGGTCGAAGACCCTGGAGACGTCTCTCCGGTGGGAGGTCAAATCTGGTGAAAAGATGAGGATTTCATCCAGATAGACCACCACCGAGGTAGAGAGCATATCGCGGAAGACATCGTTAACAAAATCCTGGAAGACAGTGGGCGCATTACAGAGGCCAAAGGGCATGACCAGATATTCGTAATGGCCGTCCCTGGTGTTAAATGCTGTCTTCCACTCGTCTCTTTCGCGAATGCGGATCAGGTTGTACGCCCCCCGTAGATCTAATTTTGTAAAGATCCGGGCCCCTCACAACCTGTCAAATAACTCAGAGATCAACGGAAGAGGGTACTTATTTTTAACCATTATGGCGTTGAGACCTCTGTAATCAATGCAGGGACATAACTCTCGGCTCTTCTTCTGCACAAAGAAGAACCCTGCACCAGCCGGCGACACCGACTTTCTGATAAAACCTCTTGCCAGGTTCTCCTGGATATATTGAGACATAGCTTCCATCTCGGGGAGTGATAGCGGATACACGCAGCCTCTAGGAGGTTCCATGCCTGGCAATAGATCTATCAGACAATCGTAAGGACGGTGCGGCGGAAGCGTCTCCGCAGGTTTTTTGGAGAAGACGTCCGCGTACTGATGGTACGGTTTGGGTACTTCAGTGGAAGCTACCTGAACACTGCCCCTCAGGCACCCTCTCTCACAGTCCTTGCTCCAACCCAGTATGTTCCCCAAAGCCCAATCAATATGAGGGGAACGGCAACGGAGCCATGGAACTCCGAGAAGCACCTGGTCAATGCCATCAGGCAAAATGAACAAGGACAAAATCTCATGGTGGGACGGTGAGATTGAGAGACTGAGCAGTGCTGTCTGGTGGGTCACCTGAGATGGTAAAGGTGCACCATTGACCACCCTGATGGTCAGGGGTTGGGGCAGTAACACCAGAGGAATAGCGTGCTTCAGGGCAAAGGTCGAGGACATAAAGTTCCCTTCTGCCCCAGAATCCACCCTGACCTCTACCTCCCAGGTGGAAGCCCCGCTATCTAAGGTCCCTCGGAATACTGGTTTGGGAGAAAAGGGTTTCATATTAGTTAGACCACCACCTATGACCACTGGACGTGATCGCTTTTTCGACTGCAGAGGACACATGCTAGCCGAGTGACCAAACTGCCGGCACTGGTAACAATATGCGGAGCTTCGCATCGGATGTGGCTTGGGGCCGGTGCGAGACACCTCCATAGGTTCACAGGGTGTAAGCTCCTGAGCGGGAAATCTTAGCGGCTCAGAGAAGGTGGGAGCCAAGTTAACCCTTCGTCTGGATTGCACACGTTCCAGCCCGCGCTCCGTAAACCGGAAATCAATGCGGGTGGAGATGGAAATCAATTCCTCCAGACTTGTGGGGACCTCTCTGGTTGCTAGAGCATCTTTGACATGCTCCGCTAACCCTCTCCAAAACACAGGGACGAGTGCTTTATCAGGCCACTCCAGTTCGGAAGCCAATGTCCGGAATCGGACGGCATAATGGCTGACCGAGAGAGACCCCTGTGTTAGGGCCAATAATTGGAGAGAGGTGTCGTGCGTGATCCATGGCCCCAAAAGGACCTGCTTCAGGGCCGTGAGGAACTGAGCAGCGCCCTGAACCATGGGGTCATCACGCTCCCACAATGGCGTAGCCCAATCTAACGCCCTGAGAAACAATAAACCCCACCTTAGCCCACTCTGTAGGAAAACGCATGGCCAGTAACTCAAGCTGGAGAGAGCACTCACTCACAAAACCACTGCAGGTGGTGCTGTCACCAGAAAACTTATCAGGCAACGGGAGTCGGGTTATTGTCGGCAAAGGTGTGGGTGTGGACACGCGTGAGACAGCCTCTGCGACTGCCTGAGCAGAGGCCACTGTAGCATTCGCAGCTGAGGTGGAGCTCTCAATAGCCGCCAACCTGCTCTCCAGCTGCCGAATGTACCGCTGTAGCTGCTGCAGGTCCGCCATTACTTGCCAGACCCTGGCGCTAGTATAATGTTAGGGATGGCGGAATGCACTAATAAATAAATAATAATAAGTGCGTTCGCCGCCCTGGGTCCACCATGCAGTAGGTGTTACACCGCTGCTAGATAATGGCAGACGCACAATATGGCGGTATATCACACACGGGTTGAACGTCACCCGGTGTGCATTGAGCATACTCTGTTATCACCACAGAGACGCTTAGAACTTAAATGTAAATGCTGAGCCTGTTGACCTCACAGATCTCAGCGGTGTGCACACACGGTATATGGTCACAGGACTAGGCCCAAGACTCAGGGTCAATGTCCGTCTAGACCTACCGTGCATGCGGCATCGCTACCGCGGACGCCAACAAGTGCTGCTGATTGCAGCACGGCGACCGACCCAGCCACCACACGACAATGCCCAAGAGGAGGCACACTGTCGGATGCTAGTGCTGTAAGATGTGAACTGTGGCCTGTAGCGCGCCACTGACTGACGCTGACTCTATGACTAAGTCCCTATCCACACACGTAATATCAGAGGGAGGGAATCTTAATGAGTCATTCGCAGGCACATGCATTCATCATCATTCACACAGATAGCAATAAGAGTCTATACTAGTGCATGGCTGAGCAGCCATGCGGGCCTTTTATAGCCATGCGCTTTCGGGACCTTCCAGATCTCTGAGATGGACCAATCAGATCAGGAGAAGGACCTGAGCACGTGACTCCCGATCTCCACTAGGAGATCATCTCGTGAGCATGCCCAGTAGCGCGGCAAGAGGACTTAGCCTCTGGAGTGGCTTGCTGCAGAGCAGGCTGCGCTACTATTGCTGGTCCAGAGGTGGCAGCAACAACCAGACCCAGAGACCTGGTCTGAGCAGGGCGCCTGGATCTCCGAGACTGCTGTGCAGGTCCCTGAGAAGTCTGAGGGGAATGGGAGACCGCTGGCTGCGTGGCTATGGATTCCTGCTGTGCAGCTGCAGGAACCCGATGCCTAACATAAACAGACTGTTTATTCCTCAGGGCAGGTCTATGGACTGGTTTCTCTGGCTTAGTGCAGGATAGACCACCAAGATAAGACTCTGCCTAGAGTCGTGCCCTACAGTATGAGCATTTCATTAGCTGCAAAGTTCTAACACTGATAACACAAGACATATTTCTTCACCCCAGTTATCATTTTAATCAGTGTAACACTGCCAGCTTCAACCAGTCTGTAGGTCACATAGCAAAATCCTGCAGACAGGTTCGCTTTAAAACCAATAATAGTTTTTCCGTGAAAAATAATTAAAAAATATGTCTTCTTTGAGAAACTAGGTCTGAGCTGAAAAAGTAAATTAATGTGTATGCAAAATGTAAATGCATATAAACACATGACCTTTACACAGAAAAAAATCAAAAACCAAAAACAAATATTCTAAAATAAAAAAGTAAAAAATAAATTGCAAAACTTGCATGAAGGTAGTAATAATGATAAGGGCATTTAGTAAACATAATTTTGATCAAAAGAATGTGCAAGTCATCCCACCATGTCAAGGCAACCCTTGTGGGACAGTCCTAACTCTTGTATTTAAAACTTTCCACTTGTCAAGTGACATAAATGTGAACAAGGACTGAACCACCAGTAATAGCATAGGCCAGACAGGATGAATTTTCCAACTCAGAAACAGGGCGGTCACACCCTTATATGCACAGAATGCACACTGAACTGAATGAGAAACTAGGTCTGAGCTGAAAAAGTAAATTAATGTGTATGCAAAATGTAAATGCATATAAACACATGACCTTTACACAGAGAAACCAAAAACGGTCCTTGTTCACATTTACGTCACTTGACTTATTATTATTACTACATTCATGCAATTTTTGAAATTTATTTTTTACTTTTTTAATTTTAGGATATTTGTTTTTTGTTTTTGTTTTTTATGTAGCTGTTTGAAGAGCACTTTGAACCCCCCAGGTGCTTCACAGAAGTTTATAATATAGAGCCCTGTATAAAAATCACATTTTTTCCACATAAATGATCTTTTAGCAACAATTTTTTCATTTTCACAAGTGTAAAAAGGAGAATTTGGTTCACTAAACTTATTGAGCAATTTCTCTTGAGTACACCAATACCCTATATGTGGGAGAAAACCACTGTTTGGGCACACGGCAGGGCTCAGAAGTGAAGGAGCACCTTTTTGACTTTTTGAGCACAAAATTGTCTGGAATTGAGAGCGGACGCCATGTCACGTGTTATGATGAGTCACCGAAGGAGGAAAAAAAAAAATACCAGCTAAGTCCAGAAAAACCAGAGAGGTTGGCAGCTATCGGATTGCAGACCCCTGAACCTATCCACAACAACTAGCAGTAGCCATGGGGGGTTCCTACGGTGCCCTAGACCCCTAGATCACAGCCGGAGAACTATATAGTCTAAAGACAGAAAAAGGAAAAACTAAACTGCCCCAGAGCAGACCCCAAAGCAATAGGCAGCCCCCAACATATAATGACGGTGAAGCAAGATGAAAACACTAACACAGATAGAAAGATAGGTTGAGCAAATGATGGGGCCCAAGCTAACTACATAGGACAGGATAAGAAAGCTGCTGTCTGCCATCCACAAAAAACCCTATCAGAATGAGCCAACCGACTGATAGGAAAAACAGGCCCTGAAGTCGCTAGGCTTCAAAAGACTATATCAGCACTCAGGTATATTCTGAAGACAGAGCAAAAGAACAACAGATCAGAGACAAAAATGGAGTTCAGCTCACCCCCGGCCAGGGATGGCAGAACTCCCAAAAAAACAAGGCAAAACAAAAACAAAACTGAAGAGTACAAAGAAGAGCAGAAAACTTAGCTTTGAGATGCAGGAATCAGACAGGTCTCCTAGAATCCAGCAGGAAAATCACCAGCCAGGAAGAAGGGCGTCGGCAGCCTTATATCCAGTCCTCAATTCCAGCCACCCAGTCATCATCAAGCTGCCCATGTGTTTGGTAATCAGCCTCACTACCTTCCTTCACCAGAGGAGGGAGTTCATCAGACCTCAATGGTGAAGGGAAAAATGAACTCACAACAGTACCTCCCCCTTGAGGAGGGGTCACCGAACCCTCATCCATGCCACCAGGGCGATCCGGGTGAGCCCGATGAAAGGCACGCACCAATCTTTCGGCATGAATATCAGAGGCAGAGACCCAGGAATTATCCTCCTGACCATAACCCTTCCACTTAACCAAATACTGGAGTCTCCGTCTAGCCAGACGGGAATCCAGTATCTTCACTACCTCATATTCCATGTTACCTTCAACCAATATAGGGTCAGGAGGTGCCACCACAGGAACTACTGGTTCAACAAACCTCTTCAACAAGAACTAGCTCTATTATTTAAAGCAAATTCGGCCAAGGGCAAAAATGAAACCCAATCATCCTGATCGGCAGAAATAAAACATCTCAAATACGACTCCAAAGTCTGGTTTGTTCTCTCCATCTGCCCATTGGTCTGAGGGTGAAATGCAGAGGAGAAGGACAACTGAATTCCCAGCTTGGAACAGAAAGTCCTCCAAAATCTAGACACAAACTGAACTCCTCTGTCAGATAAAATGTTCTCAGGAATCCCGTGCAAGCGAACCACCTGTTGCAAAAACAAGGGCACCAACTCAGAGGAAGATGGCAACTTAGGGAGTGGTACAAGATGGACCATCTTAGAGAATCTATCACAAATCACCCAAATAACAGTCATTCTTTGAGAGACAGGCATATCAGAGATAAAATCCATTGAAATATGGGTCCATGGCCTCCTGGGCATCGGCAAAGGCATCAACAAGCCACTAGAGCGAGAACAAGGTTTAGACCGGGAGCAAGTCCCACAGGACTGCACAAAATTCCTGACATCATGAGACAAGGCGGGCCACCAAAAAGACCGACTCACCAGATCTCTAGTACCAAAAATACCTGGATGACCAGCCAATGCAGAACAATGAACTTCAGACATCACTCTCTTCCTCCACTGGTCAGGAACATACAACTTTCCACTGGGACAACGCTCAGGTTTGTCCTCCTGAAACTCTTCCAGAGCACGTCTCAAATCGGGCGAGATGGCAGAAAGAACTACCCCCTCGCCTAAGATGGTAGCAGGCTTAGTCACAACAGGAGAATCAGCAAGGAAACTCCTAGAGAGGGCGTCTTCCTTGACATTCTTAATGCCCGGAAGAAAAGAGACCACAAAATCAAAACGTGTGAAAAACAAGGCCCACCTAGCCTGTCTAGGATTCAAGCGCCTGGCCGACTCCAGGTAAATTAAATTCTTGTGGTCAGTAAGGACCACGACTTGGTGTTTGGCTACCTCCAACCAATGTCTCCACTCCTCAAATGCCCATTTCATGGCCAACAGTTCCCGATTCCCCACATCATAGTTACGTTCGGATGGGGAGAACTTTCGGGAAAAGAAAGCACAAGGATTCATTTTAGATGTCACAGGATCTTTTTGGGACAACACCGCTCCTGCACCAATCTCAGAAGCGTCCACCTCCACCTGAAACGGGAGTGAGAAATCAGGTTGCTGCAAAACCGGAGCAGAAGTGAATCTTCGCTTCAGCTCCTGAAAGGAAGAAACAGCCTCCGGAGACCAATTCAGCACATCAGCACCCTTCCTAGTCAAATCTGTCAATGGCTTGGCAATACCAGAAAAATTAGCTATAAATTTCCGATAAAAATTAGCAAAACCCAAAAACTTCTGGAGGGCCTTCAAAGAAGTGGGCTGAACCCAATCATAAATGGCCTGTACCTTGGCCGGGTCCATTTCAATAGTTGACGGAGACAAAATAAATCCCAAAAATGAAATCCTCTGTACCCCAAAAAGGCATTTCGATCCCTTGACATACAGGGAATTCTCCCTCAAAATCCGGAACACAGTCCGAACATGTTCCACATGAGAGTCCCAATTCTTGGAGAAGATCAAAATATCATCCAGATAGATAATCAAAAATTTATCCACAAAGTCTCAGAATATATCGTTCATGAAGCACTGGAAGACAGAAGGGGCATTAGTGAGCCCAAAAGGCATCACCAAGTACTCAAAATGTCCCTCCGGAGTATTAAACGCCGTCTTCCATTCATCCCCATGCTTAATGCGAATAAGATTATACGCCCCCCTGAGGTCAAGCTTGGTAAACCAGCAAGCACCTTTAACTCTGGAGAATAGATCAGAAATCAGGGGTAACAGATACTGATATTTAACAGTAATTTTGTTGAGGGCACGATAGTCAATGCAAGGCCTTAATGAACCATCCTTTTTAGCCACGAAAAAAAACCCAGCACCTAAGGGTGAAGAGGATGGTCTAATATGACCCTTCTCCAATGCCTCCTTAATATAGGATCGCATAGCCTCGTGCTCGGGTACAGATAAATTGAAAAGCCGACCCTTGGGGAATTTACACCCCGGGTTCAGCTCAATTGCACAGTCATAACTCCTGTGAGGAGGCAAAGACGCAGACTCATTCTCACTAAATACATCATAAAAGTCAGCCAAATAGTCAGGAACATCAAGCGACTGGGGAGAGGTGGAGAAAACAGGAGCATCACTAAGGGCACACCGACAACCCCAACTCACCACAGACAAAGATTTCCAATCCAGAACTGGATTATGGATTTGCAACCAGGGAAACCCCAGAACAATGGTATCATGCAAATCATGCAACACCAAAAATCTGCAATTTTCTTGATGGTCTGGGGCGACCCGCATTACCACCTGGGTCCAAAACTGAGGTTTATTCTTCGCCAAAGGAGTAGCATCAATACCCCTCAAAGGGATAGGCTTCCGCAGAGGTGTCATAGGAAATCCACAACGTTTAGCAAAATCCAAGTCCATCAGGTTCAGAGCTGCTCCTGAATAAACAAAAGCCTTGGCGGAAAATGTGGACAGGGAGCAGATCAGAGTAATTGCCAGAAGAAACTTAGGTTGAACACCACCCACAGAAAACGTGTGTGCACAACGTTTCTCTCGTTTAGGGCAGACAGAAATAATATGCGAGGCATCTCCACAAAAAAAACACAGCTAATTACGCCTTGTGATCTCCTGACATTGCGCCCTAGACAAAACTCTATCACATTGCAGAGGTTCAGACATTTGTTCAACAGGTGTTAACATCTCTCGTGTAGTTTTGCGTTCACGTAAACGCCGATCCACCTGAATGGCTAATGACATAGAATCGCCAAGACCAGAGGGAACAGGAAATCCCACCATAGTATCTTTTACAGTTTCTGACAAACCCTTCTGAAAGAGGGCTGCCAAGGCACCATCATTCCAGGTAGTAAGGACCGCCGACTTTCGGAATTTTTGACAGTACAACTCTGCCGAATCCCGACCTTGGCTTAATGCCAACAGGGTCTTTTCAGCCTGATCAATAGCATTAGGTTCATCATACAACAACCCCAAGGCTTGAAAAAATGCGTTCACATTATTCAGAATAGGATCATCAGGTTTCAAAGAAAACGCCCAATCCTGGGGATCGCCGCGCAGCAAAGAGATGACAATTTTAACCTGCTGTGCGGAGTTCCCCGACGAGTTAGGCTTCAAGGCAAGAAATAATTTACAATTATTCTTGAAATTCAAGAATTTAGACCGATCCCCCAAAAATACATCAGGAGTAGGAATCTTTGGTTCAGCAGAATGTGAATGAGCAAGATAGGCGGAAATTCCCCGCACTTCAGCAGCGAGCTGCTCCACACAATCAGACAATTGCATCATCTCCATTGAGAGAAAAATTCCCCCTACGGCCTCAGAGATATAGAGGAAAAAACATGCACACAAAAAAAATTCTGACATTTTTTTTTTTTTTACAATTCTCTCCTGCTATTGAGTACCCTAGGATCTGCGGTATGGCTGGTGATTCTGTTATGATGAGTCACCGAAGGAGGAAAAAACAAAATACCAGCTAAGTCCAGAAAAACCAGAGAGGTTGGCAGCTATCGGATTGCAGACCCCTGAACCTATCCACAACAACTAGCAGTAGCCATGGGGGGTTCCTACGGTGCCCTAGACCCCTAGATCACAGCCGGAGAACTATATAGTCTAAAGACAGAAAAAGGAAAAACTAAACTGCCCCAGAGCAGACCCCAAAGCAATAGGCAGCCCCCAACATATAATGACGGTGAAGCAAGATGAAAACACTAACACAGATAGAAAGATAGGTTGAGCAAATGATGGGGCCCAAGCTAACTACATAGGACAGGATAAGAAAGCTGCTGTCTGCCATCCACAAAAAACCCTATCAGAATGAGCCAACCGACTGATAGGAAAAACAGGCCCTGAAGTCGCTAGGCTTCAAAAGACTATATCAGCACTCAGGTATATTCTGAAGACAGAGCAAAAGAACAACAGATCAGAGACAAAAATGGAGTTCAGCTCACCCCCGGCCAGGGATGGCAGAACTCCCAAAAAAACAAGGCAAAACAAAAACAAAACAGAAGAGTACAAAGCAGAGCAGAAAAACTTAGCTTTGAGATGTAGGAATCAGACTGGTCTCCTAGAATCCAGCAGGAAAATCACCAGCCAGGAAGAAGGGCGTCGGCAGCCTTATATCCAGTCCTCAATTCCAGCCACCCAGTCATCATCAAGCTGCCCATGTGTTTGGTAATCAGCCTCACTACCTTCCTTCACCAGAGGAGGGAGTTCATCAGACCTCAATGGTGAAGGGAAAAATGAACTCACAACAGTCATGTTTGAAGAGACCCTGATGTACATAAACATTGGAAACCCCCCACAAGTGACCCCATTTTGGAAACTTGACCCTTTACGGAACTTATGCAGCTGTGTGATGAGTAGAGTTGAGCGACTTTTGGTTTTTTAGGGTCGCGTTTCGTTTCGTGAAACCCGACTTTTCCAAAAGTCGGGTCGAGCAAGATCGTCCGATTATAGGGAAAAGTCGGGGTCGTCCCGAAACACGAAACCCAATGTAAGTCAATGGGGAATAAAAGTCGGCAGTGAGAGGAGGACAGGAAACACACCTACAGTGCCCATTTGAATGCCAAAAGCATCAATTCTTCTTTCTTAAGCTTGTCAACCTTAATTAACTTCATAATACAAGTTACGCACTGAAAAATGGGGGTTATTTGGCTACAAACTGTGGGGGGGAGGGCTGGCTCCAGGTTTTCATGTGCCCTGGGCGAAAGAGCGCCCCTTTAACACATACCACAACTCATCATGCTCCGATACGGCAGAGAAATAGCGGTATAGTACAATGAAAAATACCTCACTTTTTACATCTCATGACGAGGCCCACCTATTTCTCCATACAGAATCATTGGTCCCATATAATGTTTGAAACAGTATATGATGAGCTCCACATAATGATACAGTAAATGTTGGTCCCCATGGATGAAGCTCCACTGTCTTATGGGCCCAAATAATGCTCCAAACATAATGGGCCCCATTTCTAATGCTCTAGTGTATAATGGGCCCTGTAAATGCTGCTCCAGTGTCTGATGTCCACCTTTGGAATGTTCCAGTGTATGGTGGGCCCCATCTATCATTCTCCAGAGTATAGTGCTCCCCAAAAATTGCTGTCCCAACATTGAAAACAATCAAATAAGTCTCCTCGCTAGGGAATCCCTGTACTTGCCTGGACAGGTGCTGTAGCTTGCTTAACAGCTCGCCAGCCGTTCTCACGCCCAGTATGGATTACACGTGATTGCACAAAGGTGAGAAAGGGTACCGTATCCCCAGATAACATGTATGGATAGCGTACACGTTCAAAATATATGTCTCAGGAGGCAGGCTCAGACGGTGTTAGGCCCAGTATGGATTGCACGTGATTGCACAAAGGTTAGAAAGGGTACCGTATCCCCGGATAACATGTATGGATGGCGTACACATTCAAAATATATGTCTATACAGCATGAGGCAGGCTCAGACGGTGTTAGGCCCAGTATGGATTGCACGTGATTGCACAAAGGTTAGAAAGGGTACCGTATCCCTGGATAACATGTATGGATAGCGTACACATTCAAAATATATGTCTATACAGCATGAGGCAGGCTCAGACGGTGTTAGGCCCAGTGTGGATTGCACGTGATTGCACAAAGGTTAGAAAGGGTACCGTATCCCTGGATAACATGTATGGATAGCGTACACATTCAAAATATATGTCTATACAGCATGAGGCAGGCTCAGACGGTGTTAGGCCCAGTATGGATTGCACGTGATTGCACAAAGGTTAGAAAGGGTACCGTATCCCTGGATAACATGTATGGATAGCGTACACATTCAAAATATATGTCTCAGGAGGCAGGCTCAGACGGTGTTAGGCCCAGTATGGATTGCACGTGATTGCACAAAGGTTAGAAAGGGTACCGTATCGCTGGATAACATGTATGGATAGCGTACACATTCAAAATATATGTCTCAGGAGGTAGGCTCAGACGGTGTTAGGCCCAGTATGGATTGCACGTGATTGCACAAAGGTTAGAAAGGGTACCGTATCGCTGGATAACATGTATGGATAGCGTACACATTCAAAATATATGTCTCAGGAGGCAGGCTCAGACGGTGTCAGGCACAGTATGGATTTGACGGCCCAGATTACACAGCGGAGGAGCAGGGAGAGGTAAAGATTGCAAATGCTGGGGCCCTGCCCAAGCAAGGGGGGCCCACTCGTGGGCGTCGGTACTGGCGCTGGGCCCCTCATAGTACAGCGGTGTGTCTGACGGCGGGTGTGCACCACCACCGTCAGAGACACTTGATTGCACTATGAGGGACCCTGTGCCAGTGCCCGCGCCCAAGAGTCGGCCTACCCACCTGTCCACGGCAACGGCACTCACACGGTGTCGTGCGGTAGGTGGTGACCCCGGCCATGGGGGGGAGGCAGCACAGTTAGGGAGTTTTAGAAAGTGGCATATGTTGATGTTGGACATTCAGCTGATGCAAAAGGCGAAATAGGTGAAGTACCAGGAAGAGGTGGACCAAAGCAAGCCATTTTTCTGTCACCCTATGTGTCATCAGGGGAAGGTGGGACAAAATCCTTGGAAACCCATGCGTGGTTCATTTTAATGAAGGTTAGATCATCCACATTTTGGGTTGACAGACGGGTCCTTTTTTCTGTCAGGATTGATCCAGCTGCACTGAAGACTCTTTCCGATAGCACACTTGCAGCTGGGCAAGCGAGCTCCTGTAAGGCATATTGGGCCAATTCAGGCCAGGTGTCCAGTTTAGCGGCCCAATAGTCAAAGGGGAATGACCTGTGTGGGAGAACATCGATATGGGAGGAAAAGTAGTTTGTTACCATAGTTGACAACTGCTGTCTCCTGTCACTTTCCATCGATGCAGTATTACCAGTTGTGTGAGCGGTATTTGAAAAATCAGTCCACAACATTGTCATGAAACCCCTGTCTCCAATGCCACTTCTGCTGTGTGCACCACGAACACCTCTGCCAAGCTGCCCCCGGCCCGTACGGCTCGTGTGAGAACCATCACCGCTGCTGTGTGCTGGGAATGCCTCAAGCAACCAATTTACCAGAGTTGCTTGTTTATTAGCCAATATTAGGTCAAGGTTCTCCTGTGGCATGATGTTTTGTAATTTGCCTTTATAGCGTGGATCCAGGATGCTGGCCAACCAGTAGTCGTCATCGTTCATCATTTTGGCAATGCGGGGGTCCCTTTTTAGGATCCGCAAGGCATAATCTGACATGTGGGCCAATGTTCCCGGTGTCAATGATGCACTGCGAGTGCTGGGTGGAGGAGCACTTTCTGGCAAATCCACATCCCTCCAGTCACGCACAAACCCTGTACCAGACCTTGCCACGCCAACATTTTCACTTGCCCCACGAGATGCATCCTCCTCCCCTAAGTAATCATCCCCATCATCCTCCTCCTCCTCCTCTTCTTCCTCCACCTCGTCCAGGAGAGGTCCCTGAGCAGACAATGGCTGAATGTCATCAAGGATTCCCTCCTCCTCTTCCTCCTCATCAACATTGGCTGCAGACGCCTGCTCCTTAAGGTGCGTCAAAGTTTGCATGAGCAGACGCATAAGTGGGATGCTCATGCTTAGGATGGCGTCGTCTGCGCTTACCAGCCGTGTGCATTCCTCAAAACACTGAAGGACTTTACAAAGGTCTTTCAGCTTCGACCACTGCACACCTGTCAACTCCATGTCTGCTCTCAAAGTGCCTGGCCGTGTATCCTCCCACAAATGCATTATGGCCTGCCTCTGCTCGCACAGCCGCTCCACCATGTGCAGGGTGGAGTTCCACCTTGTTGCAATGTCGATAATGAGGTGGTGGTTGGGAAGGTGGAGCAATCGCTGCAGCTTCTGCATACGAACGGAGTGTACAGGCGACCGGCGGATGTGCGAACACAGTCTTCACACCTTCTGGAGCAGGGCTGTTAACTCCGGATAATTTTTGAGGAAGCACTGCACCACCAGGTTCAAGGTGTGAGCCAAGAAAGGTATGTGGCTGAGTTTTGAAAGGGCTATGGCTGCCACAAAATTACGGCCGTTATCACTAACTACCTTGCCTGCCTCAAGATGTACACTGCCCAGCCATGACTCAGTTTGTCGCTTCAAGTACTCGGCCAGCACCTCGGCGGTGTGTCTGTCGCCCAAACACATCATCTGCAACACAGCCTGCTGACGCTTTCCACTAGCTGCTCGATAGGGGGACACATCGCGTGCAACAGTGGCAGCTGCAGATGGAGTGCTCGTATGACTGCGCTCTGTGGACGAGCTTTCGCTTCTGGAGGAGGTGGAAGAGGAGGAAGGTCGAACGCCTACAGCCAACTGTTTCCTATACCGTGGGCTAGGCAGCACTGTCCCACCACCGCTGTCCCCTGTGGACCCTGCATCCACCACATTAACCCAGTGGGCAGTGATGGACACGTAACGGCCCTGGCCATGCCGACTGGACCATGCATCAGTTGTGAGGTGCACCTTTCCGCTCACTGACTGCTTGAGTGCATGGACAATGCGGTCTTTCACATGATGGTGGAGGGCTGGGATGGCTTTGCGAGAGAAGAAGTGGCGACTGGGTAGGTCATAGCGTGGTACTGCATAGGCCATGAGTTCGCGGAAAGCTGTGCTTTCCACCAACCGAAAGGGCATCAACTCAAACGAGATTAGTTTGGCAATGTGGGCGTTCAAACCCAGTGTACGTGGATGAGAGACTGAGTACTTTCTTGACCTACTCATAGTGTCTGGGAGGGTGAGCTGGACTTGAGAGCTGCATATGGTGGAAGTAGCGGTGGACAGGGCGGACTGAGAGAGGGTTGATGATGGTGATGGAGTTGGTGTTCTTTCTGATGGCCTAGAATCAGTATTTCGTTGATATAACAGTGGGATTCACTGACTGCTGTGGTCTTGCAACGACACCTCAACATTTGCTGCTGTGCTAACCGGTGGGCTTACAGTGGGGGAAACAATGTAGCGTTGCTGACTACCTTCTTTGTGATCAGTTGCACATGTGGCACTTGAGGTTTGGTGTTGTGTCCACGCTTGCAAGTGCATGCTGGTTAAATGTCTAAGCATGCAACTGGTATTCAAATTTTTCAGATTTTTCCCTCGGCTAAAGGTCTTTGCGCACTTCTTACAGATAACCTTGGCCTGATCATGAGGATTTTGTTCAAAAAAGTGCCACACTGCACTCTTCCTACTTTGGCAGACATTTTGCGGCCTAGCACGCTGTGATCTTTTGACCCTCTGGACAAGCTGTCCAGCAACTCTTTTGATGTTTGGAACCTGTCTTTGGAGTGCTCCGGGCCTGCCAGATAACAGTTGTTGCGATGTCGATGTCTGCTGTGCATGCTCCTCATCTGAGCTATTGGAAGCAGCACCCTCTTCCCCCAATGGATGCCAATCTGGGTCAACAACTGGGTCATCCATCACCTCCTCTTCTATGTCATGTGCACCTTCCTCTGTGTCACCGTGTATGGTGGTATAGTGTGCGGGAAGGGGCACCTGAGTCTCATCAGGGTCAGAATCTGGCTCTGTACACTGCGAGGACAATGTAGTGCTCTGAGTGAATGTACCAGCAGAATCATCCATCAGCGGCTGTGCATCAGTGCACTCCATGTCAGATTCATCTTGGCCTGGGTAATTCACCATTTGACTTGATAATCCAGGCATGGTATGTGAAAACAGCTCCATGGAGTAATCAGTAGTATGGCCTGCGTCATCCTTCAATCTTGGTTGGGGTGAAGGACACAAGGAAAGGTGTGGTTCATGAACATGAGCCTCCAATGACGACTCAGTGCTTTTACTTTTTACAACTGAAGAAGAGGAGGCGATAGAGCTTGAGGCTGAGTCAGCAATGTAAGACAAAACTTTTTCCTGATGCTCTGGCTTTAAAAGCGGTTTGCCAACTCCTAGAAAACTAAGCGTTCGAGGCCTTATGTAGCCAGACGATGACGCAGGGTCAGCACCTCCTGCATTCGGTCCTATTTTGCTCTTGCCACTACCATCAGATCCACCACCAACACCATCATTACCAGCTGCCAACCCCCGCCCAATTCCACGGCCTCTTCCACCAGCCTTCCTCATTTTTGGTAGAAATGTAGACAAAATCCAACAAACTATATAGTAATGTAAAACAAGGTACAAGGTGTCTATAGGGCAGGGGAGATTTTGAATTTCTGCACACACTTGTGGACAGTGGACACTTTTGGATTGTGTGAGGCCCACTGATATCTGAGCGCTATGTGACAGGCTCGTTGGCACTGCTGAGACAAAAGTGACTAGAGGATAAGGGAGATTTTGAATATCTGCACACACTTTTGGACACTGGACACTTTTGGATTGTGTGAGGCCCACTGATATCTGAGCGCTATGTGACAGGCTCGATGGCACTGCTGTGACAAAAGTGACTAGAGGATAAGGGAGATTTTGAATATCTGCACACACTTTTGGACACTGGACACTTTTGGATTCTGTGAGGCCCACTGATATCTGAGCGCTATGTGACAGGCTCGATGGCACTGCTGTGACAAAAGTGACTAGAGGATAAGGGAGATTTTGAATATCTGCACACACTTTTGGACACTGGACACTTTTGGATTGTGTGAGGCCCACTGATATCTGAGTGCTATGTGACAGGCTCGATGGCACAGCTGTGACAAAAGTGACTAGAGGATAAGGGAGATTTTGAATTTCTGCACACACTTGTGGACAGTGGACACTTTTGGATTGTGTGAGGCCCACTGATATCTGAGCGCTATGTGACAGGCTCGATGGCACTGCTGTGACGAAAGTGACTAGAGGATAAGGGAGATTTTGAATATCTGCACACACTTTTGGACACTGGACACTTTTGGATTGTGTGAGGCCCACTGATATCTGAGCGCTATGTGACAGGCTCGATGGCACTGCTGTGACAAAAGTGACTAGAGGATAAGGGAGATTTTGAATTACTGCACACACTTGTGGACAGTGGACACTTTTGGATTGTGTGAGGCCCACTGATATCTGAGCGCTATGTGACAGGCTCGATGGCACTTCTGTGACAAAAGTGACTAGAGGATAAGGGAGATTTTGAATATCTGCACACACTTTTGCACACTGGACACTTTTGGATTGTGTGAGGCCCACTGATATCTGAGCGCTATGTGACAGGCTCGATGGCACTGCTGTGACAAAAGTGACTAGAGGATAAGGGAGATTTTGAATATCTGCACACACTTTTGGACACTGGACACTTTTGGATTGTGTGAGGCCCACTGATATCTGAGCGCTATGTGACAGGCTCGATGGCACTGCTGTGACAACAGTGACTAGAGGATAAGGGAGATTTTGAATATCTGCACACACTTTTGGACACTGGACACTTTTGGATTGTGTGAGGCCCACTGATATCTGAGCGCTATGTGACAGGCTCGATGGCACTGCTGTGACAAAAGTGACTAGAGGATAAGGGAGATTTTGAATCTCTGCACACACTTTTGGACACTGGACACTTTTGGATTGTGTGAGGCCCAATGAATATCTGAGCGCTATGTGACAGGCTCGATGGCACAGCTGTGACAAAAGTGACTATAGGATAAGGGAGATTGGATTGCTTTTAAAAAAGCAGTTTGCGGAGCAGTGGGTAAACAGCAATGCCAGCCTGTCAGGAAGCCTTAGAAGGCAGCCCAACAACCAACACCACTGATACACCACTATATAGCCTCCCCTTGCACTGCACACACAGTGACTGGTGTGTTGTGCAGGCCAAATCGCTAGCAAGAGAAGCAGTTTTTTTGTCTTCTTCCCTGCCTAACGCTCTCCCTACAGAATCAGCAGCAACCTCTCCCTATACTAAGATCGGCAGAAGTAAGATGGCGGTCGGCGTGCACGCCCTTTTATACCCCCTGTGACGCCCACCAAAGCAAGCCAATCACTTGCATGCCCTTCTGAAAGATGGTGGTGACCCCTGCCTATGTCATCACGTTGCCCACAGTGTCCGTGGATCCTGATTGGCTGAAAAAGAGCGCAAAACAAACTTTTGAAACGCGACTTTGGCGCGTAAGTCGCCGACCTCGTGGCCGACCTCATCCTAGGGTCGGGTTTCGTTTCATAAAACCCGACTTTGCCAAAAGTCGGCGACTTTTGAATTTTTTCGACCCGTTTCGCTCAACTCTAGTGATGAGCACTTTGAAAAGCCAGGCGCTTCACAGAAGTTTATAACGTAGAGCCGTGAAAATAAAAAATCAAATTTTTTCCACAAAAATGATCTTTTAGCAATGATTTTTTATTTTTGAAAGTGTAAAAGGAGAAAATGGTCCACTAGTGTTGTTTAGCAATTTCTACTGAGTATGCCAATACCCTATATGTGGGGGAAAACTTCTTTTTGGATGCACGGCAGGGCTCGGAAGGGAAGTAGTGCCTTTTGACTTTTTGAATGCAAAATTGCTGGAATTGAGAACGGACGCCATGTCACATTTGAAGAGCCCCTGATGTGCCTAAACTTTGGAAAAACCCCACAAGTGACCCCATTTTGGAACACAGACCCTTTAAGGAACTTATGTATCTGTGTGATGAGCACTTTGAACCACCAGGTGCTTCACAGAAGTTTATAATGTAGAGCCATGAAAATAATAAATCACATTTTTTCCACAAAAATGATCTTTTAGCAACGATTTTTTTATTTTCACAAGCGTAAAAGGAGAAAAAGATCCACTAAAGTTGTTGAGCAGTTTCTCCTGAGTACGCTGATACCCCATATGTGGGGAAAACCATTGTTTGGGTGCTCGGAAGGGAAGGAGTGACGTTTTGGATTGCAGACTTTGATGGAATGGTCTGCTGGCGTCATGTTGCATTTGCAGAGCCCCTGATGTGCCTAAACAGTGGAAATCTCCCACAAGTGACCACATTTTGGAAAATATACCTCCCAAGGAATTTATTCAGATGTGTGGTGAGCACCGTGAACCTCCAAGTGCCTCACAGAAATTTATAAAGTTGAGTCGTAAAAATAAAAAAACACATTTTATTTATTTTCACAAAGGTAACAGGAGAAAATAGACTCATAAAATTATGTAATTTATCCTGAGTACGCTGATACCCCATATGTGGGGTAAAACCACTGTTTCAGCACATGGCAGGGCTCGGAAAGGGAAGGAGTGACATTTTGGATTGCAGACTTTGATGGAATCATCTGTGGACATCATGTTGCATTTGCAGAGCCCCTGATGTGCCTATACAGTGGAAATCCTCCACAAGTGACCCCATTTTGGAAACTACACCCCTGAAAGAATTTATCTAAAGGCATAATTTTATAGTAATTATAATGCTTTTGGTTTTACTGGTGTCTGAAATTATAATGTGATGTTATGTGTAAGTTGTGCGTGGTACATCAGATTATAAAAGGTTTTTTGTCAACAGGGTATAAACTAATTTTAGTAATTTGTGGATGTGTGGTATAGAATCATAGAATCACAGAATCGTAGAGTTGGAAGGGACCTCCTGGGCCATCTGGTCCAACCCCCTGCTCAAAGCAGGATTCGCTAAATCATCCCTGTCAGATGTCTGTCCAGCCTCTGTTTGAAGACTTCCATCGAAGGAGAACTCACCACTTCTCATGGCAGCCTGTTCCACTCATTGATCACTCTAACTGTCGAAAAGTTTTTTCTAATATCTAATCTGTGTCTCCTCCCATTCAGTTTCATCCCATTGCTTCTAGTCTTTCCTTGTGCAAATGAGAATAAAGATGATCCTTCTAAAATGTGACAGCCCTTTAGATATTTGTAGACAGCTATTAAGTCTCCTCTCAGTCTTCTCTTTTGCAAACTAAACATTCCCAAATCCTGCAACCTTTCCTCATAAGACAGGGTTTGCAGACCGGTCACCATTCTGGTCGCTTTGAAGCAATCCCTAATCCAAAGGCCAGGTTTCTCAGGGCAGGTTTCACAATGGTAAGTTGTGTCCTTTTGGATTCCCCTCTTGGAGCATAGTCTGGACCGTTTTCGTGGTTGGCCTGTGCTCGCTGTTTGGGGAAACTGTCCTGGGAAATATTGACCTGGGACAATACGGGCACTATCAGATTCAGAAGTACTGGGGCCCTCACCTCCATGAGTGCCAAACATTAGGGCCTTGATAACTTCCTCCTCAAACTGAAGGAAGGTCCCCGTATTGTCTGCAGATCGGAACAGAGAAAAAGCATTGTACAGTGCCATCTGTACAATGTGCACCTCCAATTTTTTGTACCATCCTTTGGCTTTTTGCATGGCACTGTATGGTTGGAGGACCTGATCTGAAAGATCCACACCCCCATGTACTGATTGTAATCCAAGATACAATCTGGCTTTGGGACTTGTGTTGTGGTTCCACAAACAGTGACAAGGGTACTGTTGTCATGGTGTATTGTGGTCAAGATAAGGACATCCCTTTTGTCCTTACACTTGACCACCAGCATGACGTCACTGCATTGGGCTCTGCTTTCCCTTTTTCTCAGTGTTTGCCCAATTAGCGACTTAGGGAGGCCTCACTGACTTTTTTGCACAGTGCCACATGCAACTGTACCTCTGGTAGAGAGGGCCTTGAAGAGTGGGATGCTGGTGTAAAAGTTATCAATGTAGAGGTGATAAGCCTTATCCAGCAGTAGGTGCAGCAATTCCCACACAATTTTCCCACTCACCCCCAGGACGGGGGGCATTCAGGGGGTTAATGTGGGTGTCCTTTCCCTCATAGACCCTAAATCTGTGGGTGTACCCTGCGGTACTCTCGCACAGTTTATACAGTTTTATTCCATACCTGGACCTCTTACTGGGCAGATATTGTCAGAATTTTAGCCTCCCTTTGAAGTGAATGAGAGATTCATCAATAACCTCAGCAAACTTGCTGCTTAAGTGTTCAACCACTTGCTGTATTTTATATAGACGATCAATGTTTGGATCGTCTCGTGAAGGACACTGTGCATTATCAGTATAATGCAAAAAATTTTGGATCCCTTCAAATTGTGTCCTTGTCATGGCCATGCGAAATACTGTTGTACTGTAGAGAATATCAGTGCTCCAGCGTTGCCAAAGCTCTGTTTTTTTTATTATGCCCATATGCATCACAAATCCGCAAAATGTCATCATCGTTTACGGGGGTCCATCTGGCATATGATGACGTGGGATTTTGTGAGAAAAATTGTTGGGCATACAGGTTTGTCTGGGCCACCATAGGATTTATTATTTCATCACTGAAAAAGAATTTGAATAAATCAATTTCAGTGAGGCCTGTGGTGTGAAACTGGATTCCTGAGCTGCTGCTGAAATCCGGAATGACGGGCTGATAATTTTCGTGGGGTTCAATCCATATTGGATCGATTGCTGCAGGAGTTGCCTGAGTCCTAGGGCACCTTGTTGGGATCCTTCCTCACTAGATGAGGAAGAGGAAGAGTAGGAGGAGGAGGAATAGCGGAATGTGGTTTCTTCCTCACTGGCTGAATCAGTGTCAGACGCAAGGATGGCGCAAGCCTCCTCTGGTGAATAGCGCCTTCTTGATGAATGGGCCATTTTTTTCCAAACCCCGGGGATGCATATGTAATTGTAGCTTTTACATGTGTAATGTGTGGTGCTTGTGTATAGGGTACTATTTATTATAACAAAACAGAGAAAAAAAGTAGAGAGATAAAATGTAGAAGAAGAAAATCGAAGGAAAAATCAGATGTAAAAAAAAGTTTGCATAAAAAAATACAGATGTTCACTACACTAATGCCCTCCCTTTAAATTTACAAGACACAAATTCTTTTTTTAGAAAACAAAAATGGACGTCACCAACAATGTGACGTGCACTCCCCTAATGCACTAGCTAAAAATTTACTCGACACAGCGAATTATTTTTTTTTTACAAAAGAAAAACAGATGTCACCAACAATGTGACGTATGCTCCCCTAATGCACTTTTTATGCAACAAAAAAAAGCTACCTCCCTACCTCTTAATCTACTCTGTACGTTTATTTTCTAAAACAAGATCGGTCATCACTAATGCTGGGATGCCGGCTATACTAATACGCTTCCTCGCTACCACTAAAACTACGCTGTGCAATTTTTTTTTCTCTAAAACAAGATCAGTTATCACTAATGATGTGATGCTGACTACGCCACCTTGCTATGTCTAAAACTACGCTGTAATAACTACTAGTATTACTTTTTTCTAAACAAAAATCGGACATCACTTAGACTGTGATATCCAGGCCACATATTTAACAGTGTGCTTTCTTCGTATGACGCCTGCATTTTATTCTGAACAGTTACACTTTAAGAAATCAAATTTTGGGTATACTTTATGAATGAATTTCCTTTAACTAAAGACATTGCATGTATTTATTTGTTCAGTGCAATAATATCTAACTTTTGGGATATAAACAAAACATAAGAAAAAGCACAAGCCAAACATTATACGACAATGCATAATAAATAAATTGTACTGAATTGTTTAAAGTTAAAATTAACCTACTTGATAATTATTTGGAAAGTTGTTAATCACTAACAATTCATCACTAGTAAGAAGTGTTAATAAAACTGTGACATTGCTCTTTATTAATCAGATACAGGAATATTCATCATTTTAGCACTGTGACTAAATGTATACCATTGACCCTTAAGAAATCTACTTGTTCAAGAAAACACAAGATTAAGAGTACAATTCATGAAAAAAATGAAATATGCTGTAAATAAACCAATGTATGCGACAAATCTGATTCTGATCTGATTTGCATTTCTCCGCTGGTTTCCTCCTATAAGTATGAGGTGGGCTTACGACAGGTGAGTGCTACATTTTATTTTTACCCCTTCCCACGAGCCATTTTTTATCATTTGGAGTCTAGAGAGACGCAAAGAATAATAAATGTCTTCATGACAATATCACTTTGAATAAAGTTGATTCTGTTTCAATTGAATTTGTCGGCTGATTCGAGCCATTTGTCTCAAACAATTTCGGTGACACTTGCTCATTTCTATTTTGCATGTATTTGCCTTATCTTGATGTCATTTTTCAGTAATTTCTTTTGTAGCTTTCCTATAAAATAATCCAATGAAACATTTAAGCATAAAAGTAATACAGGATATTATTAAAATTCAGATCCAAGCAACACTGCAATGCATCTTTGTTTTATTCCATAATAAATGGTGTGACCTGAATATGTATTGTTTAATATGTATTTTTTTGCTTCACAAAACTGTAGTCAAACTAATTGCATCTGCAGATCAATGTCCATATATTTAATAAATCATTTAACTAGTAGCAGCAAATGAAGAACTTTGTATTAAAAAAAGGTTTTAAAAGAGCAAGCACCTAGGCTAGGAAGAAATAAGTGATTTATGTAGCATGCCTTTTATTGAAATTTCATTACTGGAACATTTAATGCTATCTGAAGTTTTAATTACATTTCTTGCACTGACCTTTATTGTAATGTCACATTACATTTTGCCTTTTTTGAGAAGTCTTTTTGCTACTCCTGTTATTATGTATTTTTTCACACTTGATGGTGTGAATTAATATTATTTATGAAGCAAGATTTCACTATGGTAAGAAAAGTGGATGAACATTACACAGTACGGGACCTGTAATTTTGAATTAATATTGTTAGAGACGATTAAAAAGTAGATTCTTAATAATTGAACAGCACTTGCTTTAGCTTTGGCTGAACACATTACACAAAGGGGACACATTTATAACTGTGTCAAATAAAATTCAATCACCAGAGTCACTTACTAATCCGAGATGAAAAGAAGATACAGTAAAACTATTATATAGATGAAATCTAAAACAATATTTGAGGTTATACTATACTAGCTTCTCCTCTATTCAGGTATGGCACCCAGAACATCAGGCATTACCACGCTGTCTTATGCATAACAGTGTAAGAAACACTGGCGACTTTGATTGGTGGCAAGATCATTACCACCAGTCAGAGAGCTGCTATTCATCTTATCACCAGCAGCTGTGACAGACAGTAAAAAGTTTACCTTTGGTCACAGAGGCGTCGGCTGATGTGAGTACTACTCCCATTAGCCTATGTCTGGTACAGTTAATAAAAATGATATCAGGTGCGGCTGATGAGAGTCTAAATAAATAATAAAAAAAAATATGTGGGGTCTGTTCTACTTTTGATAGCCAGCATAACAAACTGACAGCTGCGGGCATGAGAACCCCTTTTTTTCTGATAGTCATGATAAAGCTGGCAGCTGAAGGCTGCAGCACTCAGCTGTCATTTTTGCAAGGCTGGATATAAAAGATGCAAAGACACCATGTCAATATTTTAAATTTATTCATAATGCAGGCGCCAACTTATGAATACTCCCATCAGCCGGCAGCTGCTCTCATTGTCATCAGCAGCAGGCGTAAGTTGATGGGAGTAATACTCTCTCATCAGCTGATGCTTCTGTGGCCGGAGGTCAACTTCTTACCACCAGTCATGGCTGCTGGCTTATGTTGTCATCTACCAGCGTTGTAACAGCTGCTCTTTGGCCATCAGTAATAATCTTAAAGTCAATTAAAGGCATCATTTGCCGCCCTGTCATGCAGATGACAACGTGTCAAACAAGAGATGTTTGGGCCCCCATTCTTCTGAAAGCAGTCCAGATTTGGGTTCGAGTACTCTTCTTTTACCCAAATCAATCTTTTTTTTAAATGTTCATCTGAACCCGCCAGTCCTGAACATCCAGGGCTTCAACTATCACTATTTATTATTTATTTTTCATTGTAATATTTCCTCTGTAATCTTCATCTTTTAATTTTTTTGGTATATTTTTAATTTTGTCTTCCATCTAAGTTTCATTTTTTCATTGGTTTGCCGCTTTATGCTACTTATATCATGACCACTGTTTATGTTTTTTATTTTTAAAGCTATATCCATGTTTGGATGCTTTTAAAATATTCTATGCATTGGACCTTTCATACACATGCTTGAATTGCCTTTGTCTCCATTTTGTTTAGTCTCCTCAATCTCTCCACATCCATTCTAGACCCAAGTTCTCATTTCCTGGCAGTACATAACTGCTAACTGTAAACTGTTAACTGTTTGCATCTTAAGCCATACCTACGTCTATGCTCCAATCGTGTTACCGGTTTTGGATCACTTGACTGCAGTCCGCTCATGTTTGTATCCTTGCCGCAGGCAAACACAAGACCTTAATTTTAAACCAACTCAATTTCACGCTGGAAGTGCTTCTTACAAGAGACCAATATTTGGTGGGACTTCACCAGGCAGCAGCTATACTTGGATAAACATGTTTACTCACAGGGACATAAAAAAATTCAATTTGTGGCAAATACATTTGTGAGAATCTCAATATTGGAAAGTTAGTAGTTGCTCATAGAATACACGTGAGTGAGAGAAGAGAGAGGGAACCATGCTGAATATAACAGCTTAAACTCTACTCTGTGATGGTCCATGCACTTACTGTTAGGGCTAGTGGAACGCACCATACAATAAAATAATAGTAAGGTGCGTTCGCAGCTCGGGGTCCACCGTGCAGGGGTGGTAAACTGCTGCTTCGTAATGGCGGAAGTATAAAGCGGTGTACAAAAGGTCACACGTGGGTTAATGTCACCCAGTGTGAACAGAAGCGAACTCTGTTAACTCACAGAGCCAAGCTACTGCAGAACATAAATGCCGGTGCCTGTTTATCTCACAGAGCCTGGCCATGGAGTGCACAGAAAGCTGTCACAGAACTCTGCCCCAAGGACACGGGGTCAGAGTCCCTTTAGACCTTCTGAGCGCACGGCTTCGCACCTGTGGATGCCACTATAGACGCTTACTATGGAGTGTCGAGCATGCGCACTGTGGACACTGATGCCTGTCTCAGACTCTGTCCTACCTACACCTAAGCCTGGGCACTTAACAGGCTAGGCTGCACAACACATGCGTACCAAGGGTAGGGGTTTCTTAATGAGTCATTCACCAGAGACCTTCATACATGCATACGATACTCACTCCTCATAGTCTGATAATGCAGTCTATACTAGCGCATGGCCGAACGGCCATGCAAATCTTTTATACCCGTGTATTTCCGGGACCTTCCTGACCTTTCTGATGGTCCAATCCGAGCTGGAGAAGGACCTGAGCACGTGACCTCCGATCTCCAATGAGAGAATGCCCCATGGGCATGCTCAGTGGACCAAAAGGAGGACTTAGTCCCTGGAGTAGCTCGCTGCTGACCAGCATCCGTTGCTATAGCAGGGCCAGAGGTGGCAGCAGCAACCAAACCCACAGAGCTTGTTTGAGCAGAGCGCCGGGATCGATGAGTCTGCTGAGCAGGTTCCTCTGCAGCCGAAGAGGAATGAGAGACTGCCGGATGCAAGGCTCGGGATTCTTGCTGTGCAGCGACAGGAACCCGACACCTAACACTTACCACCACTGTGCAAGGCTGGATAATCTAAATGTCATAGCTGCAGGGCATTATGGTGAAGCCCACATGTCCATGTAAAGTGATAAAAACTCACACCCTGATGCTTCCGAAGTGTGAGAAGTGATGGGAGGAAGACTTTTTTTTTTTTGCAAATTGCTAATCAAATCTCAAAATGCTGGAATTTGTGTGGAACCACAAATTTAAAATAAGTCTGCTCAAATTTGATACTCCCCGGAAAAATCTGCCCATCACTAATAAATGCGTAACTAGAAAAAGGTTATAAAAGGAGGAATCAAACAGAAAAGGGCAGCACTCACAGTAAGAGAATGCAAAAAAATTAATAAATATGTGTTGAATATATATATAATCATAATTTGGGCCAGTGATGATGTGTCAATGGAAATAACAATAGAGATAAAAGAGCTTGGCAGAATGCAGGGTAAGTCAAGATTTTAAATATCATTGATGAGTTAAAACAATTGCAAAATGGCAGTACGAAAACCCTTCAATTAATATAAATATGTAATAGATATACTTTAGTAAAGTGCTTGAATTTCCCATCACCATAAAGTACACTGAAAATAAATGTAATCTGACAGGATAAAAGCTTATCCATTGATATATGCTCCCACTTAATTGTCGCTAGCCCCAAAGCACAATTTTTCCTTCCAGCAGGATGCACCTTTCATATACCCACAAACCAATTGAGAAGTTAGTGCCAATGTGTGGCCACTTAAAAATAATCCATAAATTTAGAAATTTGTATTACAGTTTAAAATGCAAAGTAATGTTTCAAGAAATGATCCTGTCTGTGATAGGAGACACAGGCAATTCAATGCACCAAAAATTATTCTAAAAATATACAACCAACCTAAAAGATGGAAAGAGAATATGTCATCAGGACTTAGCTCTATAAACTATATGCATAGCCATCATAGTGCTGTGTCACGTACAGTGTAGGAAAAACTAAGTGCAACATGAAGGGAGAAGGGGACGGGAACCCGACAATAGGGAAGGGGAGAATTTTGACCCCTAAACAGATCTAACATCACCCTATATGCCTTAAACATCCCTAAATAGGTTCCCCACATATCATCGAGCAGGATACCTAACTCCTGCCTTACTCTGGCAATAAGCCCTGCATAGGGAATTACAGGATGAACACTAGTCAATACCCCCACCTCTAAAGACAGATGAGATACACAAACAATTGAAACACTTAGCTTGAGAAGACTCAGAGGGAACCACAGACTTCCTCCAAACACCAAAGAGGAAGATAGCCGACTGCTATTGCTCCAAGCCTCAATAGTGGGAAATGGAAATAGAAATATCATCGGCAACTTCTAACATCAAACTTGGAGTTACAAACATCCAGTCCCAGGTGTGTGCATTAGAGTAGAAGAAAAAATGCCACTGGGTCTTAGAGTCAGAAGGACCAGGAAGAAGCCTACAAAGCAAACTGCTGAGACCTTCTGCAGTCAGATGCAGTGCGACAATCTGCATCCTCAAAAAGGATAAAACTTGGCACTCAACTCAAGAGGAATCCATGAAGAAAATTTTTAATGCAGTATGTAAAACATACATAAACATTTCGGTGTTACAATGACCTTCATCAGTCTACCGACTGCTAGTGAAGGACAGATTATGAAGCCACAGGCCTGTAATGTACGATCAACTTTGTATCAAGTGGGTATATCACCCTGTAATGATATGTAACAGCCTGTATAATAATGGTATGTCACATGTGGATCCGAAATTCAAGTTCCAGGCTCTTTAAGGTTATGGTGGTGATATAATGGATAAGCATCCTGTTCCAATGCGGTATCCATCGCTTGTTGGATGCAGCCTCTGACACACTCGTGACAGTGCCCCCATTCTACGAGTGGCCTCCAGACACTAAGAAATAGGTTTCCCCAAATAAGACTAACCAGGGGAAGAGTCCTTAGGAGATCATTTGCATATTCCCAGTGCCTTCTGAGATAAGTGAAGATTCTCCACGAGCTCAATGATCACTGGGTTTTGGCCGTTGCAACTGAAAAGAGGAAATCGGTAAACCGCATCGTTTTTAAGAAATCTCAATATGGAAGATGCCAGGAGCCATTTGGCGAGCTGCATTTCTTGCTACATGTTCACAGACTTACCAGTGGAAAAGCCAAACTTCACATGCCACAAATGCAAGCTTGTGTCCCTTGTGGAGGAAAAGTTGCAAAATCTCGAAGAGAGGTTAGTTACGTTGAAGGAATGTGAAGAGTTCTTAGACAGAGCAGAATTATCTTTTCATGTTACAGAAAGAGAAGAAATTTGAACTGCATCTGAAGAAACAGAGGAATGGAAACATGCGACCCAGAGAAGCAGGAGGATCGGGAGGCAGTCAGCAGTGCACCCATACTTCTCAGGAACCAGTACCAGGCTCTCAAGCAGGAAAACGATGAAGAAATACATCAGGATAAGACTTTGTCCACAAACAGCAACCTTGTACGCCTTCAGAGACCTCCTGGATGGAGAAAGAAAAATGTTGTGAAGAAGAAACGGAGAGTGGTGGTCATGGGGGATTCCCTGTTGAGAGGAACAGTGGCCGCTATCTGCAGACCGGATATAACTTCAAGAGAAATGTGCTGTCTTCCAGGTGCAAAAATTAAAGATGTGTCTGACAGGATATCAGGACTCTTCAGACCTACAGATGACTACCCATTCCTGCTGCTACATGTGGGGACAAATGACACCGCAATAAACAAGTAGGAAACCATCTGCAGTGACTTTGAAAACTTAGGCAAGAAAGTGAAAGAACTGGGAGCGCAGGTGGTCTTCTCTTTTATCCTGCCAGTGGATGGCCATGGAACAAGGAGGTGGAATAAGATTCTGCAGGTGAACAACTGGCTACGTCGATGGTGCCGTCAGCAAGGATTTGGATTTCTGGATCACGGAGTGAATTACATATACGATGGACTACTTGCTAGAGATGGGGTGCACCTTACGAAGACTGGAAAACATGTATTTGGAAGTCGCCTTCCTACACTCATCAGGAGAGCTTTAAACTAGAACAATGCGTGAAGGGAAGCAAACGGCCAGAAAAAGCCATACACCTGACAAATACTATTGAGAACTCTGCTATTAGAAGTGGAAAGGAAGAACAAAGACAAAAGAATCTAAATAATAAAAATATTGGAGAAAGAGAAACCAATCACAAACTAAAATGTTTCTATACTAAAGCACAAAGCATGGGCAACAAGCAAAGAGAACTGGAACTACTAACACAGGAAAAGAAATATGATGTCATTGGAATCACTGAAGCTTGGTGGGACGATACACATGATAGGAATACAAGGCTAGAAGGATACAACTTATTTGCCAGAAACAGACTTGATAAACGAGGAGGAGGTGTCGCATTGTATGGTAGAAACGCGTATATCTGCACAGAGATTGAAGCTTCAGAGACTGGGAGTTCTGTGGAAACTATTTGGGTAAGAATACAAGGACAGAACAATGGAAAAGACACCATTGTAGGCATTTACTACAGGCCGTCTGTGCACGCGGCAGATATGGATGAACTCTTTATGCATCAAATGGCCAAGTTCTCCAAAAAATATGACATAGTTGTCATGGGAGATTTCAACTATCCAGACATTTGTTGGGAATCTCTCTCAGGCAAAACTAACAGGTAAAGGAAATTCTTATCCTCTCTTGCTGACTACTTTATCTTCCAAAAGGTAGGGGAGAAAACAAGGGGATCTGCTACCTTGGATCTAATACTTATAAACAGGGAGGAAATGGTTGATGAGGTAAAAGTGGCTGGGACCCTAGAAGGTAGTGACCATGCTATTTTAGAATTTTGGATAACTAGAGGAGGATGACCAGTGAAGACTCAGACGTCAAGGTTAGATTTCAGAAAGGCAGATTTTAAGGGATTCAGAAAGAGAATTGGAGGGATCCAATGACTGGATATCCTTAAAGACAAAAATGTCCAGGAAGGATGGGAAATCTTGAAAAATGAAAGCACAATTGTTAACAATTCCGAAAAGAGGGAAGAATAGGAAGTATTTAAGGAAACCAGGATGGATGAACACAGAACTTAAGCACATGCTAAAAAGGAGGAAAGAAATGTTTATAAAATGGAAAGAGGGAGGCATATCTAAAGAAGAATATAATGCTGTCTGCAGAACCTGCAGGGCACAAATCAAATTATCTAAAGCTGACAATGAATTGAGGCTTGCAAGAGACGTCAAAAGCAATAATAAAGGATTTTGGGGATATGTCAAAAGTAAAAGAAAAGTCAAAGATGCTATAGGATTTTTACAGGATGAAAATGATAAAATGGTAAGACAGGATGTTGAGAAGGCCGAACTTTTAAATTCCTATTTTGCATCTGTTTTCTCTCAGAAAGGAAATGTAACATCAACTGTTCTTCACTGTCCTATTATGGGAATAGAAGAATCCAGGGTAATAATAATAATAATAAATTTTTATTTCTATAGCGCCGACATATTCCGCAGCACTTTACATTTCAGAGGGAATTTGTACAGACAAAAGACATTACAGCATAACAATAATCACACAGATTACAACAAATGCCAAGAGGAAAGAGGGCCCTGCTCGCAAGCTTACAGTCTATGAGGAAAGAGGTAGACACGAAAGGTGGATGGTAACAGTTGCCCTGATTGTATGGACCAGCCATAATGTTAAGTGTGTAACAGTACAAACACAGAGGGCTAATGGATGCATAAAGCATGTGGGAACATGATGCGGGGAATATGGTTATGGTAAAACTTTTGGCTGTGTCACACAGGGATAGATTAGGTTAATGTGTTGAGGCGATAGGCCAGTCTGAATAAATGCATTTTCAGGGCACGCTTAAAATTGTGGGGATTGGGGACTAATCGTATTGACCTGGGAAGTGCATTCTAAAGAATTGGCGCAGCACGTGTCAAGTCTTGGAGACGGGAGTGGGAGGTTCTGACTATTAAGGATGCTAACCTCAGGTCATCAGCAGAACGGAGAACGCGGGTAGGGTGGTATACTGAAACAAGGGAGGAGATGTAGGGAGGTGCTGAGTCATGGAGGGCTTTGTGGGTGAGGGTAAAAAATTTATACTGAATTCTGGAGTGGATGGGTAGCCAGTGTAATGACTGGCACAAGGTAAAGGCATCGGTGTAACGATTGATGAAGAATATGATCCTGGCTGCAGCATTCAAGACAGATTGGAGAGGGGAGTGTTTGGTAAGAGGGAAACCGATTAGAAGAGAGTTACAATAGTCGAGACGAGAATGAATAAGAGAAACAGTAAGAGTTTTTGCAGAGTCAAAAGTAAGAAAAGGTTGAAGGATATCTATAAACAGAATGATAGTGAGGAAACACTTAGCTAACCTAAATGAATTCAAGTCTCCAGGTCCAGATGAATTACACCCCAGAGTACTGAAGGAGATAGCAGAAGAAATTTTTTAACCCCTCTCCATAATCTTTGAAAATTCTTGGAGAACAGGAGAAGTCCCAGAAGACTGGAGAAGAGCAAATGTTGTTCCTATCTTCAAAAAGGGGAAGAAGGTGGACCCAGGCAACTATAGGCCAGTGAGTTAGCATGTCTTGACTTCAGCAAAGCATTTGACAAAGTATCTCACACAATTGTTATTGAAAAAATGATTAGGTATGGAATGGACAAGACAACTGTTATGTGGATTCATAACTGGCTTAGTGATCGGACTCAAAGAGTGGTCGTTATTGGCTGCACATCCAGTTGAAAGAATGTCTCAAGTGGGGTACCATAGGGCTCTGCCCTGGGTCCTGTATTGTTCAACATTTTTATCAACGATTTAGATGAAGGAATTGAGGGTAAACTGATTAAATTTGCTGATGACACAAAGCTAGGAGGGATAGCTAATACTAGAGAAGAGAGAGAGGATTCAAAAAGATATAAATAAACTGGAGCAGTGGGCAGCAACTAACAGAATGGTTATTAACAGGAAAAAATGCAAAGTACTACATCTGGGCAATAAAAATGAAAAAAGCATATACAGAATTGGAGGAATAGAGCTATGCAACAGCACATGTGAAAAAGGCATACTAATAGATCACAGACTGAATATGAGTCAACAGTGTGATGCAGCAGCAAACAAGGCAAATGCAATTCTAGGATGTATTAACAGAAGCATACAGTCTAGATCACGTGAAGTCATTATTGCCCTCTACTCCTCTTTGGTCAGACCTCATCTGGAATACTGTGTCCAGTTTTGGGCACCACATTTTAAAAAAGACATCAACAAACTGGAGCAAGTTCAGAAAAGAGTGACCAGAATGGTGACCGGTCTGCAAACCCTGTCTTATGAGGAAAGGTTGCAGGATTTGGGAATGTTTAGTTTGCAAAAGAAGAATGAGAGGAGACTTAATAGCTGTCTACAAATATCTTAAGGGCTGTCACATTGTAGAAGGATCATCTTTATTCTCATTTGCACAAGGAAAGACTAGAAGCAATGGGATGAAACTGAATGGGAGGAGACACAGATTAGATATTAGAAAAAACTTTTTGACAGTTAGAGTGATCAATGTGGAACAGGCTGCCACGAGAAGTGGAGAGTTCTCCTTCAATGGAAGTCTTCAAACAGAGGCTGGACAGACATCTGACTGGGATGATTTAGCGAATCCTGCTTTGAGTAGGGGGTTGGACCAGATCGCCCAGGAGGTCCCTTCCAACTCTACCATTCTATGACTCTTTCTGCGGATACATTTGGTGCGAAACGTGCATAAAAGGGTGTATGTAGGTAAATATATGTCCATGTCTGTCATCTCATGAACATCATGTCATCTGTTTCTGTGCTTCAAATCATTGCTCCAGCAATTGGGCATTAGCTATATATTTTGTTACTTAGAACAGTTGATTGGGTGGCAGATTCCTATTGTTCAATATGCTGTGTGGATCTGGGTCTATGAATGCACTGCCACTTTCTAGCACATGCACTTAACTTTGATGTGATATATATTTTTGCAGTGATTTATTCATAATCTCTATGCCACATACACTTTATAGGTAGCATTATTTTGTATACACTGTCACTTTACATAATTTATTTTTTGCCTATATTACTCATGTTATGATTATTATTCAGTCATTTGCAACTTTGATTTTTCTTAAACTTTTTTTTGAATATGAGTGTTTTAGGCTATGGTATATCATTTGTGGTAATTTACTCCTTTGGTATTACTGCTTCTTTCTCTTTTCCACAAGAGCATATGAGATGCATCTAGCTACTTATATAAACTTGAAACTGATTTTTTTTATTATTCTAGGACTAATTTTTGATATATTTACCATATGATCTTTTCTCTGTATGACCTCTCCTTTTTTTTCTTGATGTATATTTGGTAATTGTCTCAATAAAATTCATGTTTTAAAATGAAATATTGTTTGTGGGAGTTTTCTTGTAGGTTTCAATCTCCAGATAAGAGGTGAGAAGCGAACAAACCAGCCTGGGGGCGTTAACCTTTGATGCAGAAACCTACATCCTTTCCTCTGGACCATAACCACTCCAATTAACCAAGTATTCTAGGGAACGGCGTTGGAGATGAGAATCTACAATTCTAGAAATTTTCAACTCTAGGTTTCCATCAACCCATACTACGGGAGGTAGTAGGGTGAGGTCTCAAGGGGTTCCACATATTTCTTGAGCAAAGACCTGTGAAAAACGTTGTAGATCTTAAGAGCCTGAGGTAGCTCAAGACAAAAATGAGCTGGACCAATAACGGCGGCTATTTTATCGGGACCTGTGAATCTAGGTCCCAATTTCCAGGAAGGAACCCTCAACCGGAAATTCCTGGTAGACAACCACACAAAATCATTCACATTCGGGTAGGATCTAGCATGCATTTACTGACAGTCATACATTTATAGAGATGAAACAAGGTAGAGATGAAACAAGACCAGATGGATGGGTATGCGGTACTTTAGAATGTGCACAAACATTGCAGGTAGACATTTTGTTCAACCACATCCCGATGCAACACCAGTCACCAAAAATGATGAGAAATGGGGTCCGCGATTGCCTTACCACCTGGGTGGCCATCAAGTAGAGAGTCATGATATTCTCTAATTACTTTGTGGCGTAATTTAGATAGCACAAACAACCTCCATGAAGGGCAGGAAGCAAGGGCGTCCCCCTCAGCCTCCAAGACCTCACCCTCTAGTTCAGTGCACAAGGCCAAAATGCCTTCCCCTTCTGCAAAAATGGGGCAGGGTCCTCAAAGCAAGACAAAAATTTTGGTAAGGTCCCTGTAGATAAAGCAGAATGGGAAACGTTTAGGCAGATATCATGACAGTAATCTTCCAACTTTACAATCTCTTTGGATTGCCAATCCACAGATGGATTATGTTTCACAAACTAGGGCAAACTTCAAACAATTGGAGTGTGTAGCCCCTCCAGGACATAACAAGGGATTTCTTCATAATGTGAATACCTCACCTTCAGTTCTATATTCTGAACAATCTATGTCAGTGTTCTATGTGCAAGTGGTGAGAGTCGATAGCGCAAATAGGAGTAGGTTTAGCCAAGGTAGAGCAGACAAAACCATAAGTTCTAGCTTACTCAGCATCCACCATACAGCCTCCAGCTAAACTGTATACAAGCACATACATTTTTTCAGACCTGCTTTCTAGCACCACCTCTGCTGTCAGGATAAAATGAGAATTGCTGGTTGAAAATGAACATACCCCTTGATTATCAAGCTCAAGGTTCGCAAGGGTTAATCAAGTTTCTTTTTGCTTTGGAATTACAGGACAGGCCCCTATATAATGTCCCTTAATCCCACAAAAAACATACCCCTTTTTCTTTGCAAATGGGAGAAACCTATGACTTGGACACACCTCTCAACTGCATGATTTCCTCTAACTTCACAAGTATCAGTTCACCCCAGTCCTTCCCTCCAACACCAGTCTCTTGTCCGGGAAAGAGGGCTGAGAAACAGGGGGTCTTACCCATGTGTCCAGCAGGTGTCTATCCACCCGAGTAGCCAAGGACATGTAAGCCTCTAATGACACAGGGGTGTCATACACTGCTAATTCATCCTTTATCCTTTCAGTGAGGTCCTGAAGGAATTGACTTCTGAGAGCCAGGTGTCATGATCCATGCAGGATCATGTCAGATAAGAGCACTGGTAATCTTTTATTTCTCTCTCTAACCTTTGTGCTTAGAGATAGTTTTGCCACGGTGGCCATTATGGTCATTGCACTGGTGTGCTTAGAGATAGTTTTGCCCCGGTGGCCATTATGGTCATTGCACTGGTGTGCTTAGAGATAGTTTTGCCCCGGTGGCCATTATGGTCATTGCACTGGTGTGCTTAGAGATAGTTTTGCCCCGGTGGCCAGTATGGTCACTGCACTGGTGATTTTAGAGATAGTTCTGCCCCCCGGTGGTGGTTAGTGTAATTGCACGGGAATCACTATCAGGTGTGTTTAATCAATAAAGGTGTGTCAGTTGTGCTCACTCACGGTGATATTGTTGGCTTTTTCCAACCATCCTGGGTGAAGGAGGGAGCTGGAGGAGAGTCCAGGGCAGCTCGTCCAGAGTCCTGGAGTGGCAGCTAAGCTATGGTGTCAGCGAGGAGTTTGTGTAAAGCATGGTGGAGTGGCAGCTATGGTGTCAGTGAAGAATTCTTGCAAAGCTTGGTGGAGTGGCAGCTATGGTGTAGAGCTGCACTCAGTTTGCTGGACTCTGTTACTGGAAAGCTGCACTCAGGTGCTGGACTCAGTTGCTGGACAGTTGCACTCAGTTGCTGGACACTATTGCTGGACAGCTGCACTCAGGTGCTGGACTCTGTTGCTCCAAGGCGGCCCTCGGGTGCTGGACGCTGTTGCTGTAAAGCTGCACCTAGGTGTTGGACACGGTTGGAGGAGGATGCACTCAGGTGTTGGACTCTGTTGCCAGGAGCAAGTGCATCAGAGCAAAGCTAAGTGTTTCCCTGTTTGTCACTTTTCCTCATGTTGATGTTAGTGCAGCAGTGGGGCCAGTGCCTGCGCCACCCAGCTCCCTAGCAAGGGATAGGTGTAGCGTGTGCCCAGGCTACAGGTTTCTGAGCAGCGCCCGGTGCGGAACCTGCATAGGGAGCGTTAGGAGCGTTAGGGACACTGACTCAGGGGAATGCAGGAGGTCTCCATGTTTCCCGTTCCCTATAGCAGGGCCCACCGTTGTAAATGTTTCCCTATCCCCTTTGTCTTGTTGTATTAGTTACCGGCCTGTGGGCCGTGTCACACTGGACAATTACACGTGCCGTGTCCTGTTGTATTAGTTACCGGCCTGCTGACCGTGTCACACAGGACAGGGCATGTGACACCAGGACATTCTATTTGGTATCAGTTGACCACTTGCAGAACTCAGAGGTATAAGTCTCCACTGAACGATTCCCTTGCTGACTGTGGCACAGCTTGGATTCAGCCAAGGAAATACAAGTCAAGATCATCATAGACTGGAGACACATAGAATCCTGTGGCAGAGAAAAAACCCAGGACTGAGGTTCCCCCTGCAACAGTGAAATATCAATTACTACTCATTGCTCCTCATCCCCAGAGGGGTAAGACAAAAGTTTAATGTAACATTTGCATTCCTCCTTAAACACAAAAAATTTGTCTCTACCCCCAGGACAATTTTGGGTTCAAGCTGGACTGGTCAAACCGCAGAGTCCCCCACAATAGTAGCCTGCAGCCACTGCCATTGCTCCTGGACCTCAGAACAAAGGTCAATCACCTCCAGTGACAACTTCTGCAGCTGATCTGCCAGCACAGAAACAGGATCCATGACCCCAGCAAAAGGAAAAAACCCAAAGGGAAAAAACATTAAAGAAACAGTCATTTTTTTTTTTTTACAAATATGAACTGCTGGCTGGTGACAATGTCACGCATAGTATAGGAAAGACTAAGTGCAACACAAGGGGAAGTGAGCCCAGCACTATGGAAGGGGGAGTGGAGACCACTAGGCAGATCAGACACCACCCTGTCTTCCCTAAACGTCCCTAAATAGGTTCCGCACCTATCGTCGAGGAGGATACCTAACCCCTTCCTGATCATGGCAATAAGACCTGCATAGTGAAGGATGGAAATTAGTCAATCCCCAATATCCACTAAAGTTTGATGAGAAACATAAGCAAGGGGAACACTTAGCTTGAGTAGACTCAGAGAGAAACACAAACGTCCTCCAAACACCAAAGAGAAAGATAGTCAATTGCTATAGCTCCAAACCTCAACAGTGGTAAAAGGAAATAGAAATATCACTGGCAATTTCCAGCTTCAAGCTGGTAGTTATAAACACCATTACCAGGTGTGTTAGTTAGAGTACAAGGAAGTGGGTCCTAGAGTCAGAAGGACCAGGAAGAAGCCTGCAAAGCAAACTGCTGAGACATTCTGCAGTCAGATGCAGTGCGACAATCTGCAGCCTCTGACACACCCATTACACACTGTAATGTATATTAATATGATACCTGAAGTAAAGGGATTAGCTCAGTGGCTGATGAATACTCAACTTGTGAAGTTGTCATAAAATGGGATCTTCTGTGCTTCTGTTTGATTAAGGGCAAGATGTGACGGTACGATATTCTTCTGGTTCTCAGCTCCCCACCAGCCTCATCTGCTTCTTGTACAGGTCACTAATTATTAAGAGACCTGACTCCTTTTTAAAATTACATGCCGCTGCCCTCATTGTGTTGGCAGTGAATGCGCAGTCAGTCAACATCCTGTGTGCAGGACTTCAATAAAATGGCACCGGACGCGGCGCATGCACAGATCGAGACGAGAATTTGTCTAAGTAAATTTTTTGCCAAGCCAAAATCTCAATCTGTGCATGCGCTGTCCCATTTTATTGAAGTCCTGCACATAACATGCCGACTCACTATGCACACTCGCCTCCCACACATGGATGGCGGAGGTGGGGTAGAATTTTAAAAAGGAAGCAGGTCACTGATTATTCAGTGATCTGTACGAGAAGCAGAGGAGGCTCATGGGGCGGTGGAGAACCAGAAGAAGACCCCACCCCCACATCCCACCTGAAGCACACAGAAGCACAGAAGATGTAATTTTATGAAAACATCACAAGGTGAGAATTCATCAGCCACTGAGCGGATGCCTCAACATCAGGTATCATATTAATCAGCGTCACAGTGCTATTATGGCCATGCCTTTAGCTTAAAGGGCTAAATCCAGCTGGCATGTTCTCTTTATCTTGAGCTGCTGTTCTGCATAAACTGAAATTTCTGAGGCTCTGTTTAAATAATCTGTATGCCTGTACTGAAAATGAAAACACCAATGAACAAATAGAGATATGCATCATGTAATTAAAATGCAAAACAAAAACAAAGTCATAACATAAGTAAAAAAAAATAGATTATTAAACTCTCAAACAAGGAGGAAAGGAAGAAACCAGAACAAATTCCAAAATATATCCATGATATCACAAATACTCAGGTGCTCTCCTCGATGAATTACTACATGACAGGATACATAGAGATGTTGGCACTGAGTTTTAGTTTTCTTCAGTCTGATATTTTAGCATGTATGGACACTTTTGGACGAAATGTGACAACATAAACTTTTTCTTTCAAAACATTCATGACTCTGAGAATTATTCTGTCATATCTGAGAAAATGTGTGCCATAGAAAATTTAGCTAATTTTACTTTCCAGGAACAAATAGCAATTTCACAGTTACAAGACATGGAAAAAAGTGCATTATCTAAGCTGCTGTTAAGAGGTCTACATGTATTAAGATTCTGTTTCTCTCCTTTAATTCTATCCAGTCTCCTTTATCAGCCATGATTTAATCCAGGAAATGGTAAGACGAGATATAATAGATTTGCAAAGCAAAGTAGATGATGAATAGCTGAAACTGTACTTATCACATAACTATCCATTAGGTTCCTGCTGCTCAAACCATAAGCAGCATCAGAGATTGGTCATGCGATTACAGCCAGTTACATTTTACTCTGAAACACTGTAGTGTACTGTGATATGCCAACCGGGGTCTATACGGAATGACCCAACTAGTCAGATGAAGTCTCTGGCCAACTCAACTCCAGTGGAATGAAAGGTCTTTCTCATATGCTTATAAGGAGAACCCTTTCAATCAACTGAATCAGGAGAAGGAGAAAATAGTTGGGGACAGCATAATAGTACTCACTCAGGTCTCTCATTCGCTGGCTGCAATTGCCTAGTAAGGCTCTAATTCATGCTGCCCATAGTTCTTAAAGCAGAAATTTACTTACATGTTCATTTTAAATGATGTAGTTGAATTGAATATCATGAGAAAAAGGTGGATCAGTGGTGAACTAAGAAATTCCTATATATTTTTCAGGTGTCAATGGTTTATTAAATGATCAGTCTACTTAAGATTCAATGGCAAATTAATACAGAGTGATAGCGATGTAGGTGTTCTGTTCCAAAAATTCCATAGTCATACAAGCAAATTGATCAAAGTTGAAAAAAGTTGGTTCACACTTCTGTTGAGAGCTTGATTTGCTGGAATAGGATCATTGAATATGACGGGCTGCATGGTTTACATCAGATGTGGACACAGACAAGTTGGGGCCCCTTTGCAAAAATTTAATTTGGGGCCCCCTCATTTTATGGCAATCAAGCTACTTTATATACCGTTGAAACTAGAAATTTACATACAATATAAAAAAAGACACACATGCATGTTTTTCTCAATATCTGACATGAAATCAGAATAAACCTTTCCCTTTTTAGGTACAGTCATATGTTAACGTTTGGGCACCCCTATTAATGTTAACCTTTTTTCTTTATAACAATTTTGGTTTTTGCAACAGCTATTTCAGTTTCATATATCTAATAACTGATGGACTCCGTTATATTTCTGGATTCAAATGAGGTTTATTGTACTAACAGAAAATGTGCAATCTACATTTAAACAAAATTTGACAGATGCAAAAGTATGGGCACCCTTATCATTTTCTTGATTTGAACACTCCTAACTACTTTTTACTAACTTCCTGAAGCACTAAATTGGTTTTGTAACCTCATTGAGCTTTGAACTTCATAGCCAGGTGTATCAAATCATGAGAAAAGGTATTTAAGGTGGCCACTTGCAAGTAGTTCTCCTATTTGATTCTCCTATGAAGAGTGGCATCATGGGCTCCTCAAAACAACTCTCAAATGATCTGACAACAAAGATTATTCAACATAGCTTTTCAGGGGATGGATACAAAAAGTTGTCTCAGAGATTTAACCTGTCAGTTTCCACTGTGAGGAACATAGTAAGGAAATGGAAGAACACAGGTACAGTTCTTGTTAAGCCCAGAAGTGGCAGGCCAAGAAAAATATCAGAAAGGCAGAGAAGAAGAATGGTGAGAACAGTCAAGGACAATCCACAGACCACCTCCAAAGACCTGCAGCATCATCTTGCTGCAGATGGTGTCACTGTGCATCGGTCAACAATACAGCGCACTTTGCACAAGGAGAAGCTGTATGGGAGAGTGATGCGAAAGAAGCCGCTTCTGCAAGCACGCCAGAAACAGAGTCGCCTGAGGTGTGCATTTGGACAAGCCAGTTACATTTTGGAAGAAGGTCCTGTGGACTGATGACGCAAAGATTGAGTTGTTTGGTCATACAAAAAGGCATTATGCATGGAGGCTAAAAAAACACAGCATTCCAAGAAAAACACTTGCTACCCACAGTAAAATTTGGTGGAGGTTCCATCATGCTTTGGGGCTGTGTGGCCAATGCCGGCACCGGGAATCTTGTTAAAGTTGAGGGTCGCATGGATTCAACTCAGTATCAGCAGATTCTTGACAATAATGTGGAAGAATCAGTGACGAAGTTTAAGTTACGCAGGGGATGGATATTTCAGCAAGACAATGATCCAAAACACCGCTCCAAATCTTCTCAGGCATTCATGCAGAGGAACAATTACAATGTTCTGGAATGGCCATCCCAGTCCCCAGACCTGAATATCATTGAACATCTGTGGAATGATTTGAAGCGGGCTGTCCATGCTCGGCGACCATCAAACTTAACTGAACTGGAATAGTTTTGTAAACAGGAATGGTCACAAATACCTTCATCCAGGATCCAGGAACTCATTAATAGCTACAGGAAGCGACTAGAGGCTGTTATTTTTGCAAAAGGAGGATCTACGAAATATTAATGTCACTTTTATGTTGAGGTGCCCATACATTTGCACCGGTCAAATTTTGTTAAAATGCAGATGGCACATTTTCTGTTAGTACAATAAACCTCATTTGAATCCAGAAATATAACTGAGTCCATCAGTTATTAGATATATGAAGCTGAAATAGCTGTTGCAAAAAACAAAATTGTTACAAAGAAAAAAGGTTAACATTAATAGGGGTGCCCAAACTTTAACATATGACTAGTGTTGAGCATTCCGATACCGCAAGTATCGGGTATCGGCCGATACTTGCTGTATCGGAATTCCGATACCGACTTCCGATATTTTTTCAATATCGGAATTCGGCATCGGAATCGGAAGTTCAGTTGATTGACGGCCTGACGTCATCATGATGCGCGGTGTGTGCGCATCATGATGCGCCGTCATTTCGGGCCTTCCGGGGGTCTCTGCCGGCCTGCCGGGGGGCTGTGCCGGCCTGCCGGGGGGCTGTGTGGACTGCCCGGGGTCTCTGCCGGCCTGCCGGGGGGCTGTGCCGGCCTGCCGGGGGGCTGTGCACCCTGTGGGGGTCTGTACCGGCCTGCCGGGGGGCTGTGCCGGCCTGCCGGGGGGCTGTGCTGATGTCCGGGGGTCTGTGCAAGCATCGTCCGATGGGACTACAAGTCCCATCGGGCGATGCCTGCTACCATGACAGTGATTGACACATTAGCCAATGATGGGACAGTAGTAGTCCCATCATCCGGCTAATGTGTTAAATGTTAAAAAAAAAAAAAAAAAAATACTACATACATACTACATGCTACATACATACTACATATATACTACATACATACTACATACATACTACATACATACTACATGCATGCTACATATATACTACATACATACTACATACATACTGCATGCTACATACATACTACATACATACTACATACATACTACATGCATGCTACATATATACTACATGCTACATACATACCACATACATACTACATGCATGCTACATATATACTACATGCATGCTACATACATACTACATATATACTACATGCATGCTACATACATACTACATGCTACATGCATGCTACATACATACTACATACATGCTACATATATACTACATACATACTACATATATACTACATGCATGCTACATATATACTACATACATACTACATATATACTACATGCATGCTACATATATACTACATACATACTACATATATACTACATACATGCTACATATATACTACATACATACTACATATATACTACATACATGCTACATATATACTACATGCATGCTACATACATACTACATATATACTACATGCATGCTACATACATACTACATGCTACATGCATGCTACATACATACTACATACATACTACATGCTACATACATACCACATATATACTACATACATACAATACATTCATACAATACATACATAGACATACAGTACATATAACATAGAGTAACATACTTACCAATACTTGTCACATTGTTCCCCGAAGCCATTGTCTTTCCGGAATAAATATTAACATAACAAACCACAAAAATACTCACCCACGATCCGAAGCAGTCCACGAGTGTGTCCCACGACGATCTTGGGTAGAGAACTGCAGCATCAGATGATGCTGCCGTTCTCTACGGGCTGCAGGAATCCAATGACGGAAGGTAGGTATCCTTCCGCACTGTATTCCTCCGCCACTTAAAAAAAAAAAGTCCCTAGTCTCACTTTATGCCATTGCTGTGTGGGAAATTCCCACACAGCAATGGCATAAAGTGAGACTAGGGACTTTTTTTTTTTTTTAAGTGGCGGAGGAATACAGTGCGGAAGGATACCTACCTTCCGTCATTGGATTCCTGCAGCCCGTAGAGAACGGCAGCAACAGCTGATGCTGCCGTTCTCTACCCAAGATCGTCGTGGGACACACTCGTGGACTGCTTCGGATCGTGGGTGAGTATTTTTGTGGTTTGTTATGTTAATATTTATTCCGGAAAGACAATGGCTTCGGGGAACAATGTGACAAGTATTGGTAAGTATGTTACTCTATGTTATATGTACTGTATGTCTATGTATGTATTGTATGAATGTATTGTATGTATGTAGTATATATGTGGTATGTATGTAGCATGTAGTATGTATGTAGTATGTATGTAGCATGCATGTAGCATGTAGTATGTATGTAGCATGCATGTAGTATATATGTAGTATGTATGTAGCATGCATGTAGTATATATGTAGCATGTATGTAGTATATATGTAGTATGTATGTAGTATATATGTAGCATGTATGTAGTATATATGTAGCATGTATGTAGTATATATGTAGTATGTATGTAGTATATATGTAGCATGTATGTAGTATATATGTAGTATGTATGTAGTATATATGTAGCATGCATGTAGTATATATGTAGTATGTATGTAGTATATATGTAGCATGCATGTAGTATATATGTAGTATGTATGTAGTATATATGTAGCATGTATGTAGTATGTATGTAGCATGCATGTAGTATATATGTAGCATGCATGTAGTATATATGTAGTATGTATGTAGCATGCATGTAGTATATATGTAGCATGCATGTAGTATATATGTAGTATGTATGTTGCATGTAGTATGAATGTAGCATGTATGTAGTATGTAGTATGAATGTAGCATGTATGTAGTATGTAGTATGAATGTAGCATGTAATTTTTTTTTTTTTTTTTTTTTTTTACATTTAACACATTAGCCGGATGATGGGACTACTACTGTCCCATCATTGGCTAATGTGTCAATCACTGTCATGGTAGCAGGCATCGCCAGATGGGACTTGTAGTCCCATCGGACGATGCCTGCACAGACCCCCGGAGCCTGCACAGACCACCGGCAGGCCGGCACAGCCCCCCGGCAGGCCGGCACAGCCCCCCGGCAGGCCGGCACAGCCCCCCGGAGCCTGCACAGACCACCGGAGCCTGCACAGACCCCCTGGCAGGCCGGCACAGCCCCCCGGCAGGCCGGCACAGCCCCCCGGAGCCTGCACAGACCACCGGCAGGCCGGCACAGACCACCGGAGCCTGCACAGACCCCCTGGCAGGCCGGCACAGCCCCCCGAAAGGCCCGTACAGACCCCAGAGAGGCTGTACAAGGGCAGGAAAGGGTTTTTCTTATTCCGATACCGGAAGTCCCATAGACTTGAATGGGACTTCCGGTATCGGAATCGGCGATACCGATACTTTTTTTAAAGATCGGCCGATACCATCCGATACGATACTTTGAAGTATCGGATGGTATCGCTCAACTCTACATATGACTGTAAATTAGGATTGCCAATATTATTATTATTATTATTATTATTTGTCATATATCAGAATAATGAGAGCCAGAGAAAGTTTTAAGGCACTTTTTTTTCTTACTGCAAAGTCAAACCTTTGCATACACTAAGATTACTATTCTTTTAGACAATTCCAGAGAGCCCATATGATGATGTCAGGAGTTTGGAAGCTTCTGATAAGTTTTTTACATCATCTGTATTAATTAGAGACACACCTGTGGATGTATTTTAATGCACACCTGAAACATACTTGGAAAGTCTGAATAAATCAGTCAAGATATCAGGAAGAGAATTGTGGACTTGCACAAGTCTGGCTCATCCTTGGGTACAATTTCAATATACTTGAAGGTGCCTCCTTCATTTGTACAAACAATTATATGCAAGTACAAACAAGATGGGAATGTTCAGTATTATTATTATTATTATTATTTATTGTTATAGCGCCATTTATTCCATGGCGCTTTACATGTGAGGGGGGTATACATAAAAACAAGTACAATAATCTTAAACAATACAAGTCATAACTGGTACAGGAGGAGAGAGGACCCTGCCCGCGAGGGCTCACAATCTTCAAGGGATGGGTGATAATACAGTAGGCGAGGGTAGAGCTGGTCGTGCAGCGGTTTGGTCGATCGGTGGTTACTGCAGGTTATAGGCTGGTTGTTATAGGCTGCAGGTTATAGGCTGCAGGTTCAGCCATAATACCGCTCAGGATAGAGACGGGTTCTGTGTCACAGAGATGACCGTGCTTCCAACATGTGCATATCAACCCAAGGACAAAAGCAAAAGACCTTGTGAAGATCATGTCAGAAGCTGGTAAGATTGTATCAATATCCACAGTATCCACAGTGAAATGGGTACCGTATTAACATGGGGTCAAAGGCCACTCTTCCAGGAAGAATTTATTGCTCCAAAATAAACATAAGAAAGCCAGCTTAATGTTTTCCAATACACACAGGAGCGAATACCTACAATTATTGAGACATGTCCTGTTGTCTGATGAAACTGAAATTGAACTTTTTGGACATAGTGACCATCGTTAAGTTTGAAGGAAAAAGGGAGGAGCCTGGAAGCCAAAGAACACCATCCCACCTGTGAAACACAGGGGTGGCAACATCATGTTTTGGAGTTGCTTTGCTGCAGAAAGGACTGGTGCACTTTACAAAATAGATGGCATTATGAGAAAAGACGATTATGTGGCAATACTGAAGCAACATCTCAAAACACCAGCCAGGAAGTTGAAACTTGGGTGGAAATGGGTCATCTAAATAGACAATAACACAAATCATACTGCCAAAATGGTAAGAAAGTGGCTTAAGCATGACAAAGTCAACGTTTTGGAGTGGCCATCACAAAGCCATCATCTCAATCCTACTGAAAATGTATGAACAAAGCTGAAAAGGCAGGTGCAAGCAAGGCAACCTACAAACCTGGATCAGTTAGACCAGTTTTGTCAGGCGGAATGGGTCCAAATTCCTCCCAGATATTGTGTGTAGCTTGTGGAAAGATATCCCAAATGTTTGAGCCAAGTCATTCAATTTAAGGACAATTGCACCAAAAACTAATGAAATGTATGTAAACTTTTGACTTTGCAGTAAGTAATAACAATGCATTAAAACATTCTCTCTTTCATTATTCTTGCAATTGACAAATATTAATAACTAGATGGTGGCCCGATTCTAACTCTTCGGGTATTCTAGAATATGTATGTAGTTTATTTATGAAGATTTAAGAATAATGCAATTAATACACAGGATTTTCCAGGTACGCCGGGCACGACCAATGAGAAAACATGGTTCAAATCCCGTGGCAATTCACGGGAGGACTGCACCTGTCACTGATTGGTCACACCTGGCCGGCCGCGACCAATCAGGTTAGCGCCGGTCATCTCCCGGCTGCATCGCCGCTGACCTCCGTGCGGCAGGAGATGACCGGCGACAACCGTCGGGAGATCAGCGGCTAGCGCCGCAGATCTCCAACGGTAGGGGTGGCATGTGGCGTTTGAATTCCGTGCCAATTCACGGCCGGACTGCGCCTGTCGCTGATTGGTCGTGGCCGGCTGGGCGCGACCAATCAGTGATGTGGGATTTCCGTTACAAACAGAGAGACAGAATTAGTTAGACGATTATATAGTAGATTATGATAAGCCTAACTGACTTAAAACAAGAAAGGTTTATTCTGCTTCCAAGTCAGATTTTGAGAAAAACATGCATGTGTCTTTTTATATAGTGTATGTAAACTTCTAGTTTAAACTGTATATACAGTATATACTTTCCAAAACTAAAGCTGTTCTGATGATATAGGTACATATGATTGACTTTAAACAGTAACAAAAGTTAGTTTATATTAATATACCAGAAGTTTTACGTGTTAAAGACATAAGAAAAATAAATTGCTTTGCACTATGTAATAAACTTATTTCTCCATTTTTATAATAATACAGCAGTAGATTTGGCAGGGTGAATACATGCTTTCTGTAGCTCTAGCTTGCCTGTCTTTCTCCCTTGTTTCATGGTGTTTTAAGCCATTAAATTGTTAGTTACAGTTGCTTTTTTAGGTCTTCCTACTGTTTTAATACTTTTTACCGTGTATAGAAAACTTTTTTTTATTTCACCTATTCTCTGAAAGGTTGCTGATTGAGTGCTTAAGTTGTTTCTTGCTGCTAAGAGTAGTAATATATTTCTAGGTCAATGTTCTGTTACATTTATTTTAAAATATATATATTTTCTTAAAGCTATCTTGAAATTTGAATTAAGTATTTCAAGGTGATTTTCATTTCTTTATATAATAAAATATGTCAGATTTGCCAGAGTATTTATGCCGAAACAAGTACAAAGGTTATATTTAAGATGCATCTGCTACAATGTACAGTGGGTATAGAAAGTACTCAGACCCCTTTAAGTTTTCACTCTTTGTTTCATTGCAGCCACATGGTAAATTCAAAAAAGTTCATTTTTTTCATTAATGTACACTCTGCACCCCATCTTGACTGAAAATAAAACAGAAATGTAGATTTTTTGTAAATTAAAAAAGAAAAACTGACATATCACATGGTCATAAGTATTCAGACCCTTTGCTCAGACTCTCATATTTAAGTCACATGTGGTCCATTTCCTTGTGATCCTCCTTGAGATGGCTCTATTATTTCATTGGAATCCAGCTGTGTTTAATTAAACTGATAGAATTTGATTTGTAAAGGCACACACCTGTCTATTTAAGACATCACAGCTCGCAGTGCATGTCAGACCAAATGAGAATCATGAGGTCAAAAGTACTGACAGAGGAGCTCAGAGGCAGAATTGTGGCAAGGCACAGATCTGACCAATGTTGCAAAAGAATTTCTGAAGCACTCAAGGATTCTAAGAGCACAGTGACCTCCATAATCCTTAAATGGAAGAATTTTGGGACCACCAGAAGTCTTCCTAGACCTGTTCATCCAGCCTAATGAGCAATCATGGGAGAAGAGCCTTGGTGAGAGAGGTAAAGAAGATCCCCAAGATCACTGTTGCTGAGCTCCACAGATGAAGTAAGGAGATCGGAGAAAGTTCCACAAAGTCAACTATCACTGTAGCCCTCCACCAGTCAGTTGCAAAAAAGAAAATGGACAGATACAGAGGTTTGGGCACCTGCCATCGTTCCGACCTAACCTATAACCAAGGCCAACACCCACAGTGAAATCTTGGTCAACCAATCAATGTGAAGGCGTAAGGATAGGTAAAGCACGTTGAGTGCATGCATCATAGAAATTTTAATGAAGTAAAATGTCCAGCTCAACAGCGTAGTGAAAAACAAGGTTTTTTTTATTCAGTAGAAACACATTCCAGGGAGAGGATAAAACATCAGCATGACAGGTTACAGGTTACACCCAGAGATGCAGGAGGATCAGGAGGCAGTCAGCACCCATACTGCTCAGGAACCAGAACCAGGCTCTCACGCAGGAAAATGATGAAGAAATACATCAGGATAAGACTTTGCCAACAAATAGCAACCTTGTACGCCTTCAGAGTCCTCCTGGATGGAGAAAGAAAAATGTTGTGAAGAAGAAACGGAGAGTGGTGGTGATGGGGGATTCCCTGTTGAGAGGAACAGAGCCCGCTATCTGCAGACCGGATATAACTTCAAGAGAAATGTGCTGTCTTCCAGGTGCAAAAATTAAAGATGTGTCTGACAGGATATCAGGACTCTTCAGACCTACAGATGACTACCCATTCCTGCTACTACATGTGGGGACAAATGACACCGCAAGAAACGACCTGGAAACCATCTGCAGAGACTTTGAAGACTTAGGCAAGAAAGTGAAAGAACTGGGCGCGCAGGTGGTCTTCTCTTCCATCCTCCCAGTGGATGGCCATGGAACAAGGAGGTGGAATAAGATTCTGCAGGTGAACAACTTGCTACGTCGATGGTGCCATCAGCAAAGATTTGGATTTCTGGATCACGGAGTGAATTACTTATACGATGGACTACTTGCTAGAGATGGGGTGCACCTTACGAAGACTGGAAAGCATGTATTTGGAAGTCGCCTTGCTACACTTGTAAGGAGAGCTTTAAACTAGAACAACATGGGAAGGGAAGCAAAAGACCAGAAAAAGCCATACACCTGACAAATGCTATTGAGAACTCTGCTATTAGAAGTGGAAATGAAGAACAAAGACAAAAGAATCTAATTAATAAAAATATTGGAGAAAGAGAAACCTATCACAAGCTAAAATGTTTCTATACTAATGCACAAAGCATGGGCAACAAACAAGGAGAATTGGAACTACTAACACAGGAAAAGAAATATGATGTCATTGGAATCACTGAAACTTGGTGGGACAATACACATGATTGGAATACAGGACTAGAAGGATACAACTTATTTGCAAGAAACAGACTTGATAAACGAGGAGGAGGTGTCGCATTGTATGTTAGAAACACGTATATCTGCACAGAGATTGAAGCTTCAGAGACTGGGAGTTCTGTGGAAACTGTTTGGGTAAGAATACAAGGACAGAACAATGGAAAGGACACCATTGTAGGCATTTACTACAGGCCGCCTGTGCAAGCTGAAGATATGGATGAACTCTTTATGCATCAAATGGCCAAGTTCTCCAAAAAATATGACATAGTTGTCATGGGAGATTTCAACTATCCAGACATTTGTTGGGAATCTCTCTCAGGCAAAACTAACAGGTCAAGGAAATTCTTATCCTCTCTTGCTGACAACTTTATCTTCCAAAAGGTAGGGGAGAAAACAAGGGGAACTGCTGCCTTGGATCTAATCCTTATAAACAGGGAGGAAATGGTTGAGGAGGTAAAAGTGGCTGGGACCCTAGGAGGTAGCGACCATGCTATTTTAGAATTTTGGATAAATAGAGGAGGAAGACCTATGAAGACTCAGACGTCAAGGTTAGATTTCAGAAAGGCAGATTTTAAGGGATTCAGAAAGAGAATTGGAGGGATCCAATTGCTGGATATCCTTAAAGACAAAAATGTCCAGGAGGGATGGGAAATCTTGAAAAATGAAATTCTCAAAGCACAGTTGTTAACAATTCCAAAAAGAGGGAAGAATAGGAAGCATTTAAGGAAACCAGGATGGATGAACACAGAACTTAAGCACATGCTAAAAAGGAAGAAAAAATGTTTATAAAATGGAAAGAGGGAGGCATAGCTAAAGAAGAATATAATGCTATCTGCAGAACCTGCAGGGCACAAATCAGATTATCTAAAGCTGAAAATGAATTGAGGCTTGCAAGAGATGTCAAAAGCAATAATAAAGGATTTTGGGGATATGTCAAAAGTAAAAGAAAAGTCAAAGATGGTATAGGATTTTTACAGGATGAAAATGATGAAATGGTAAGACAGGATGTTGAGAAGGCTGAACTTTTAAATTCCTATTTTGTATCTGTTTTCTCTCAGAAAGGAAATGTAACATCAACTGTTCTTCACTGTCCTATTAAGGGAATAGAAGAATCCAGGATATCTATAAACAGAAAGATAGTGAGGAAACACTTAGCTAACCTAAATGAATTCAAGTCTCCAAGTCCAGATGAATTACACCCCAGAGTACTGAAGGAGATAGCAGAAGAAATTTTTTAACCCCTCTCCATAATCTTTGAAAATTCTTGGAGAACAGGAGAAGTGCCAGAAGACTGGAGAAGAGCAAATGTTGTTCCTATCTTCAAAAAGGGGAAGAAGGTGGACCCAGGCAACTATAGGCCGGTGAGTCTGATTTCTATACCAGGAAAGATCTTTGAACAAATTATTAAACAACATGTATGTCAGTACCTGGATAAGAAGTACTGTCAGTGACCGGCTACTTCATCCTAAATGTGAGAGGGAGCGCTATCGAAAGTCCTTCCTTCCTGCTGCAGTTAGGCTGTATAACCAGCACTGTCCAAAACGGAGAACAACCCAAACAGTGAATTGATAGATCCAAAGTTGTGACAGTCCGGTTACAATTGTTTTTTCCCCCGTATATGTACCTACCTACTGTCAATGTAATGCCTTTATGCATCTGTATCTGTACTTGTCCCTGCCTTGCTACTGTAATGCTTTGAATTTCCCCATGGTGGGACAGCCCTGATGAAGAAGGTCCGTAGACCTTAGAAACGCGTTGGCTTCTAGTTTGGCCTGTACGCGCCCCCTTCCTTCTTTACCCTCGTGATGTCACCTGGTTCTCCTCCCTCCTTGCCGCTGCACGCCGGCGGCGCCTCTCGGCCGGAGCGCGCCGCCATTTTTCAGCGTGTCCAGCGGCTGTCAGCTGCAGAGACGCTCCTGCACCACCGCCTATAGGAGGGACGCCTCCTTGGTGCTACGTCTCCGGTTTCCATCGGTGTACAGCTATTTTCATATATGGCACATGCTGGATCCATCTGCAGCCCCACAGTTTACAGGAAGTAAGTACACCACCCATTCATGACCTACTTAGGTGGTCATTGTAGGATTCAGTCAGCCAGTGCAGGTGTTATATTTTTTATTTTTTGTCATTGATTTTCCCTTGGGTGTGCACAGACCCTGGTTATACGCCAGCAGCGGCTGTATTGCATATATCCACCATTACTTGTATTAGGTAGCGCCGGTGTATATTTGTCATTAACTTAATTTCCTTCTATGACGGAATCACTGATTGGGTGGATCAAGGAAATGCTGTAGATACAGTATATCTTGACTTCAGCAAAGCATTTGACAAAGTCTCTCATACAATCCTTATTGAAAAAATGACTAAGTATGGAATGGACAAGGCAACTGTTAGGTGGATTCATAACTGGCTTAGTGATGGGACCCAAAGAGTGGTCGTAAATGGCTGCACATCCAGTTGGAAGAATGTCTCAAGTGGGGTACCACAGGGCTCTGTCCTGGGCCCTGTATTGTTCAACATCTTTATCAACGATTTAGATGAAGGAATTGAGGGTAAACTGATTAAATTTGCTGATGACACAAAGCTAGGAGGGATATCTAATACTAGAGAAGAGAGAGAGAGGATTCAAAAAGATATAAATAAACTGGAGAAGTGGGCAGCAACTAACAGAATGGTTTTTAACAGGGAGAAATGCAAAGTACTACATCTGGGCAATAAAAATGAAAAAGCATATACAGAATGGTAGGAATAGGGCTAAGTGACAGCACATGTGAAAAAGACTTGGGTATACTAATAGATCACAGACTGAATATGAGTCAACAGTGTGATGCAGCAGCAAAAAAGGCAAATGCAATTCTAGGATGTATTAACAGAAGCATACAGTCTAGATCACGTGAAGTCATTATTTCCCTCTACTCCTCTTTGGTCAGACCTCATCTGGAATATTGTGTCCAGTTTTGGGCACCACATTTTAAAAAAGACATCAACAAACTGGAGCAAGTTCAGAAAAGAGCGACCAGAATGGTGACCGGTCTGCAAACCCTGTCTTATGAGGAAAGGTTGCAGGATTTGGGAATGTTAAGTTTGCAAAAGAGAAGACTGAGAGGAGACTTAATAGCTGTCTACAAATATCTTAAGGGCTGTCACATTGTAGAAGGATCAACTTTATTCTCATTTGCACAAGAAAAGACTAGAAGCAATGGGATGAAACTGAATGGGAGGAGACACAGATTAGATATTAGAAAAAACGTTTTGACAGTTAGAGTGATCAATGAGTGGAACAGGCTGCCACGAGAAGTGGTGAGTTCTCCTTCAATGGAAGTCTTCAAACAGAGGCTGGACAGACATCTTACTGGGATGATTTAGCGAATCCTGCTTTGAGCAGGGGGTTGGACCAAATGGCCCAGGAGGTCCCTTCCAACTCTACGATTCTTTGATTCTATGATTCTTTGATTCTTTTTGCATTACATACTGTACATTCTGCATTTAGCCTAGGGAGGGTGAGAGAGTTTCAGGACCAGGGAGAGTGGCAGAATCCAGTCTGTTGGCAAATATATAGCTGGAGCTTTTTTTGGGGGGGCTGAAAAATTTGGATTTATTTTGATCCATCAAATATAATGTGCTATGAGGTCCTTTTTTGAGTTATATAACACACCAAAAAATCATTGAAATATTTTTATGGGCTACATTTCTGTCCATTTCTAAAACTGAGAAAAAGGTTTTAAAAATGTTGTAGGCATCCATTTCTCAGCCATACAGTGTTACGTGGCCTGTGAACATTTCTGTGCTCTTTAAAACTGTTAAAAATTTTGTAGGCTTACATTTCTCAGCCATACAGTGTTACATAGTCTGTGAACATTTTTGCGATCGCTAAAACTCAGAAAAAGCTTTTACAAATTTTTCAGTCTTCCAACTCTATGAAAATGTATCTAAAAAAAACTTGTTCAAGATTATTATTTTGCTCATCCGTAGACTATTCCATTGTCTGGAGTACATTTTGATGCTATGTAAGTCTCACAAAACTTGTTCAAAATGTTATCGGTCTTATATTGCTCATCTATAGGGTATTACATTTTCTTTGGTACATTTTGTTGCTGTGTGCACATGTTGCAGATTTGGTGCATTTTTGTCTTGTTTTTTCTGCGTAGATTTGTGACAAAACCTGAAGCAAAATGTGAATGCAGCAAAATGAATGAGAAACCTGATGAGTCATTCAATTGTTGAGCAATTTTGACTTGCAGATTTGGTGCAGAAAATAATCAGCAGCATGTCAATTCTCTGTTTATTTTTGCCATGCGTTTTTCACCATTGACTTCACTCCTTTCAATCAAAAATGTAGGCAAACATGCATGCAAAAGTGCACCAAAAATGTATCAAAAATGCAAGTTTTTGCAGCTGTATTTTTTTTAAGCCAAGAGATTCAGAAATGGTGAAATTTTACTCAACATGTGCGCATACCCTTATCTATATTATATTGCTCACAAATAGACTGGTCTGGAGTATAATTCCTTGGTACAAAAGTCTCAAAAGTGCATATACTTTATGAGTCTAATTGTACCAATACATGACAATTTGAGCAGAATATGTATGAGGCCCTCCTTTGTGTCTAGTACATGGTGTATCTGAGTCTGTTATTTTGTCAGGTGTTGCTTCCTTCATAAATTAGACTGAAATGTCATGGTTTTAATTTAACATCAATTTTGGTTTACTTAAATTATTTTTTTAAAATCTTTTTAAAAAATTGTCATTATATTCAAGTAATTATTAGGTAAAAAAAAATTTTTCTTGTCAAATGAAATTTTTTCATCAATTTGGAATGTTTTATCGTTACTCCTTAAAGTGGAGTAAAAGTGAGACACCATTGTTCTCATTAGCAGTCTGGGAGTCAGAGATGCTTCGAGGGGTCTTACTCTTGATGGTCTCCTTCCATTCCACACTTTTCCCATCCATTTCAACATTTTCACTGCCCATCAGACCTCTTCGTAAGGTATGCTGGAAAAAAGCTCAGATTTTCCATTAACTCCCACTGTGCTCATTACTCGAACATGCAAGTATTAGGAATTCCTCAGTTCAAACAATGAACACCCAGTCAATTTAGTGCTCACTCGTTTCTACAAATAAGCAAAAGAAACCAGTGAAAAATTGTATAGCCTTTAGAGAGGATCTTTCGACAATGTTTTGCATGGACACATGATGTAATAGTTACTACAAAACAGAATACCACTTTTTTCTTTATTTCTCCTCTCTTTATTAGATATTAGCAATCAAAATGTTTAGCACCTAAATAGTTAACTTTTTAAGGCCATATATGTTATCATATAGCAACTTACAAACCTAAGAAGAATTATACATTCCCAATGAAAACTATCTAATAACAGCCACTTAAATTTAACTAAAATTAAATCATGATGTGTCTATTATTCTGATTGCTAAAATTTCTACAAGAGAGAAGAAATAATAATAAAAAATTGTAATTTGTCTTCAGCCATTATTATATCATGCGTCTAGTTTAGTATTAAGAATTTGGTGAAAGGCATTCTTTAAGTAAACCCAATCTGCTCAATATTGTGCTCAAACTCTTTCTATGCTGTCACAATGCAAGGCCATTTAAAAGATCGTTATTGACTGTCATGATCCAGGCCAGGTTTTTTTCTGTCTCTCCTTTCCTGGTCTGGTCATGTCAGGGGTTAATTTTTCCTGCCTTGAAACGTGGGTTGCCTTTGGCATGTGTAGCTAGCTCTGGTGAGTTCCTGATCTGTCCAGCAGCGTACACCTGACTACCAGTGTCTGTTTACCTTCCACCTATCAGCCCCTGCTCCTTATTTCCCTGTTTGTTCAGATACCCCGATATTTGACTTTGGCTCATCCCTGACCTGATTTGTCTCTCCCTTCTGATACCTCTGCTATTCACTGGCACTGACCTATTGTCTCTCTCTTCTGACTTTGTGTATTTGGATTCCCCCTTTGTACTATGTTCCTTCTGGTATTGGCTTGGCTCTCTGACTACTCCGCTGCCACCTAGTGGTTGCTTTGCTGTAATTCTGATTGTCTGGTTCATACTGGATATTCAGCCCATTCTCCACTCTGCTGCCATCTAGTGGAGATTGTGTTACTCCGCATTAACCCTCAATATTACAGCGTGACATTATAATTGGCCGCACATTATTTGATCCAAGTGATGCAGGATTTGTCAGTGGAACATAGAGCCCTTGCCACTTCTCATAACCAACTCCAGAGGGAACTTTACTGAAGCTGTTAAATCTGTTCAGGGTTCCATGACACAATCAGCCTTTAGCTGATCAATCAGCAATCCAACCTCATTGATATTTCTTCACACTCTTCTAAACCTACGGTAAGGCTCCCAGATACATTTTCCAGAGAGAAGAAGTTTTATACATTTAAAGTGAGTTGTAAGTTTTTTCTCCCTCAGACTCAGATCCTCAGGAGATGAGAGTCAACGAATGGGGATAATCATTTTGTTACTCTTGGAGGGTCCTCAAACTTGGGCTTTTTCTTTACCTCCTACTGCCCCTGAATGTATGTCTGTGGATAGGTTCTTTGAAGCTTTAGGACTTATTTTTGATGAACCAGACTGGGTCAGGGTGGCAGAGGACACAATCATGGGTCTCTCCCAGAGTAAACTCACTACTGAATGGTATTGTTCTGAGTTTTGATGGTGGTTCCCCGAGGTTTCCTGGAATGACTCTGCTTTAAGAAGGCGGTTGAGGAGAGGACTTTCGGATCATCTCAAGGATACTCTAGCTCTCCATCCGCCACCCAGTTCTTTGGAGGAGGCCATGACCCAGGCCTTTCACATGGATCGGAGATTGTGGGAGAAAGGACTATTGCAGTAAGAGATTCCAGTATATCCAAGTAAGAGGTTATGCCATATATGGAACCTATGGAGGTTGAGGCCACTAATCTAAAGGAAATGGAGAGGAAGCGGCGACATGAAGGGACATTATGCTTTTATTGTGGAAATCCAGGATATTGGAAGAAGGACTGCCCCTCTTGCCCACCGACTAATAAGCTGCCAAGTCTGGGTGATTGTCAAGGAGATCACCCAGACTCTCAGGTACCAGTTTTCTCATTTTAAAAAATTCTGTTAACCCCTTAATGTCTATGGATGTGCAGAGTCCGTCATGGCAGGAGGTAACTTCCTGCACCATGATGGACTCTGCACGTCCTACCTTTGAACTGTCACTGCGTTTAAACACGCAGTTTCAGTTCAGTGTCGACAGCTGTCTATGACAGCTGAGAGACACAGCAAGGGGGGCAGGGACCTTTGCACTCGGTCCCTGCACCCACAGCGCTGTGATTGGTCAGTCAATCTGACAGACCAAACACAACAGTGATGTGCAGGAGAGGCTGAAATTTGAGCTTCTCCTTGCTCCATCTCAGTGAAGGAGCTCAGCACTGCAGTGGCTGAGCATCCTGCACTGACAGCTAGGAGCGGAGCCCCCTCCGCCCCTGGCTGTTAACCCCCTCACTGCGATCGCAGCGTTCAGAGGGGGAGGCATAGGGTAGTGGGCTCCCTCTGCCTCAGGTCGGCGTCCCCGCGATGTAATCGCGAGGCTCGACCTGTGCCATGATGACCCAGAGGTGTCATGACAACCTCTGGGTCATTTACATACAGAGAGCTGCAAAGATCATGCTCACAGCAAGGTGTCACCAGCTTTCAGCATTGGCATAATGCATTACAATGCTAGAGCATTGTAATGTATTATACCTGAAAGTGAAAGTAAAAGTCCCATGAAGGGACAAGGTAAAAAAAAACATAAAATATGTAAAAAAAGAGTATTAAAAAATAATAAAAAAAATTCCCTAAAAAATCCCCTAAAATTATACATTTGTATGTAAAAAAATAAAGTAAACAAAAAATACACACGTTTGGTATCGCCACGTCCGTAAAAATCCCATCTATAGAAGTGTCACCCTAGTTAACCCCTTCAGTGAACGCCGTAAAAAACCCCACAAAAAAGTAGCAAATTATTCTTTTTTCAAGCGGTATCATCATACCACTTGGAAAAAGTGCAATAACACGCGATCAAAAAGACGGATATAAATAACCATGGTACCGCTGAAACCGTCATCTTGTCCTGCAAAAAATGAGCCACCATACAGCATCATTAGCAAAAAATTTAAAAAGTTATAGCTCGCAGAATAAAGTGATGCAAAAATAATTATTTTTTCTATAAAAGTTTCTATTGCGTAAAAAATACCAAAACATAAAAAAAGATATAAATGAGGTATCGCTGTAATCGTAGTGACCCAAAGAATAAAGCTGCCATACTAATTTTACCACACGCGTAATGGAGGGGAAAAAAGCATTCCTAAATTGATGGTTTTTGTTCATTCAAAAAATGAACAGAAAAATAAGAATAGAAAGCGATCAAAAAATGTTATGTGCCCGAAAATGGTACCAATAAAAACGGCAGCTCTTCCCACAAAAATCAAGCCCGCACATGCCTCTGTCCGCCAAAATATAGAAAAATTATAGCTCATTAAAGATCATTTTTGTGGAAAAAAATATAATTTTTTATTTTCACACCCGGGCATTATAAACTTCTGTGAAGCACTTGGGGGTTCAAAGTTCTCACCCCCGCCCGCAGAACATTCCATCAAAGTCTGCATTCCAAAACGGCGCTCCTTCCCTTCTGAGCTCTGCCATGCGCCCAAACAGTGGATCCACCCCACATATGGGATATCAGCGTACTCAGGACAAATTGCACCACAACTGTTGGGGTCCTATTTCTCCTGTTACCCTTGTGAAAATAAAAATTTGGGGGCAAAAATATCATTTTTGTGGAAAAAAATGATTTTTTTATTTTCACGGCTCTATGTTATAAACTTCTGTGAAGCACTTGGGAGTTCAAAGTGCTCACCACACATCTAGATAAGCTCCTTGGGGGATCTAGTTTCCAAAGTGGGTTCACTTGTGGGGGGTTTCCACTGTTTAGGCACATCAGGGGCTCTCCAAATGCGACATGGCGTCCGATCTCAATTCCAGCCAAAAAGTCAAATGGCGTTGTTCCCTTCCGAGCTCTGCCATGCACCCAAATAGTAATTTACCCCCACATATGGGGTATCAGCGTACTCAGGACAAATTGCACAATAACTTTTGGGGTCCTGTTACCCTTGGGAAAATAAAGATTGGGGGTGAAAAGATATAAAGTTATAACCTTCTGTGAAGCCCTTGGGGGTTCAAAGTGCTCAACACACATTTAGATAAGTTCCTTGGGGGGGTCTAGCTTCCAAAATGGGGTCACTTATGGGGGATTTCCACTGTTTAGGTACATCAGGGGCTCTCCAAACTCGACATGGCTTCCGCTCTCGATTCCAGCCAATTTGACATTCAAAATCTCAATTGAAGCTCCTTCCCTTCTGAGCACTGCCGTGCGCCTAAAGATTGGTCTTCCTCCACACATGGGGTATCGGTGTACTCAGGAGAAATTGATCAACTAATATTGTGGTTCATTTTCTCCTGATACCCTTGACAAAATAAAAAAAATTGTGTCCAAACAAAAATTTTGGGAAAAAAAGTTAAATGTTCATTTTTTCCTTCCACATCGCTTAAATTCTTGTGAAATACCTAAACGGTTAATAAACTTCTTGAGCATGGTTTTGAACACCTTGAGGGATGCAGTTTTTAGAATGGTGTCACTTTTGGGTATTTTCTGCTATATTGACCCCCCAAACTCACTTCAAATGTGAGGTGGTCCCTTTAAAAAATGGTTTTGTAAATTTTGTTTGAAAAATGAGAAATCGCTGGTCAACTTCTAACCCTTATAATTTCCTAAGAAAAAAAATTTTTCGTTCCAAAATTGTGCTGTTGTAAAGTAGACATGTGGGAAATGTTATTTATTAACTATTTTTTCTGACATATCTCTCTGATTTAAGGGCATAAAAATTAATATTTTGAAAATTGCAAAATTTTAAAATTTATTGCCATATTTCCATTTTTTTCATAAGTAAGCGCAAGTCATATCGAAGAAATTTTACCACTGTCATGAAGTAAAATATGTCACGAAAAAACAATGTCAGAATTAGCGGGATATGTTGTAGCGTTCCAGAGTTATAATCACATAAAATGACAGTGGTCCGATTTCAAAATTAAGGCCTGGTCTTTAACCTACAAAATGGCTTGGTCGTTAAGGGGTTAAAGGTGGAACTTTGCTGTGAAGATGGTTATGTAACTGTTCAGATGGTTGTCTTCTGCTGTTCTGGTGTCTTCCATTAATCTGGAGATTTATTCTGTAGTATCAGAAAGATTTTAGAGACGTGTTTTCCAAAAAAGAGGCTGAGGTCTTGCCACCACATCACCCTATGATTGTACTATTAATCTAATTCCGGGTGCTAAATTGCCCAAGATCCGTTTTTACAATCTGTCTGGCCCAGAATGCACCACTATGAAAGAGTATATCTCTGAAAGGGTAGGCACATCCGTCCCTCTGTTTCACCTGTGGCTGCTGGATTCTTTTTTGTTAAAAGAAAGATGGTGGTTTATGCCCTTGCCTCGATTTTCAAGAATTAAATAAAATTTCAGTGAGATATACCTACCCCCTACTGCTCATTCCTGATCTTTACAACCAATTATCGGGAGCTAAGTTGTTTTTCAAGCTGGATCTCAGGGAAGCATATAACCTTATCCACATTCTGGAAGGGGACGAGTGGAAAATGTCATTTCTCACCTCTGAGGGTTTGTTTGAAAATCTAGTCATGCCATTTTGGTTCAAGAACGTGCCTGCGGTGTTTCAAAACTTCATTAATGATGTGTTTTCTTTTTTTATTGGGTGCTTTATGGTTGTATGTCTGGATGACAGTCTTATTTTTTCACCTGACAAGAAATCTCACGTAGGTCATTTACATGAGGTTGTTCATAGGTTACGGGAGAACTCCCTGTTCGCTAAACCTGAGAAGTGTTCGCAAATTTATTAAGGGGTTTATCAGGTGGTTAAGTCACTCACCGATCTCACTCATAAGGGGACTGATCTTAAAGTCTGGTTGTTTCTGGCAGTTAAGGATTTACAGCTAGTGATGGGCAAGTAGCATCGTTGCTCAGGTGATGTCCGAGTATTTTGGCATGTTCGAAGATTTAGTTTTCGGCATCTCAGCTGCATGATTTGTGACTTGTACACAGGATGAATACATGTGGGAATTCACTAACAAACAGGCACTCCACACATGTATTCAAGCTGTCTAGCAGTCGCAAATCATGCAGTTGAGGCGATGAAAGTGAAATCTCAGAGCATGCCAAAATACTCGGAGACCACCCATGCATGCTCACTGAAACCCGAGCAACGAGTATACTCGATCATCACTATTTACAGCATTAAAGATGTGTCTTATGTCTGCTCCTGTGTTGGTTCAGCCCGATCCATCAGAACCATTCATTGTAGAGGTTGACGCATCGGAGGTGGGAGTGGGGGCTGTGTTGTCTCAGGGACCCATCACTTTGACTAATTTAAGACCATGAGCCTTTTTCTCCAAGAAATTTTCTCCTGCTGAGAGAAATTACGATGTTGGTAATTGAGAGTTGTTGGCCATAAAATTGGCTTTTGAAGAAAGAAGGCATTTTTTGGAGGGGGCTGCTCATCGGATCACGGTGATTATGGACCACAAGAACCTCTTACATTGAGTCTGCCAAATGTTTAACCCAGATGCAGGCTAGGTGGTTGCTTTTTTTTTCAAGTTTTCATTTTTCTATCACCTTTCGGTTCGGTTCCAAAAATGTCAAGGCTGATGCCTTATCACGCGGCTTGGATCCAATATCACCTCCTGAACCTCCTTCCTCAATTCTTCAGCATGGGGTGGTCCTTGTGTGGGTGTCCTCTGAATTAGAGATTGAAATTCATGAGGCTTAATCTCTTGCTCCACCATCAATGCCTTATAACAAGCTTTTTGTCCCTGTTCAGTGTTGGTCGAGGGTTCTCAGGGAGTTCCATGGCTCTGCTCTCAGTGGGCACCTGGGGGTCTTGGCCACCCGGAGAGCTATTGTGAGACTGTTTTGGTAGTCCTCCATTTCTTCTGATATTGCCGTGTTTGTTTAGGCTTGGGATACGTGTGCTCGTGCTAAAGTCTCTCATAACCGGCCGGGGAATTGGTGACATTGCCAATTCTGTCTAGACCTTGGACTCATTTGACCATTGATTTTATCACTGATCTCCCTCCTTCCAATGGGAAGACAGAGGTCTGGGTAGTGGTTGACAGGTTTGGCAAACAAGCACATTTTGTTCCCTTGGTGAACTACCTAATGCTGAGACACTATCTAAATTGTTTATTGAGCACATTGTACAGTTGCATGGCATGCCTCTGAACATGGTGTCTGACAGAGGGATGCAATTCATATGTAAGTTTTGGAGGGTGTTTTGCAGGAGATTGGGCATTAGTTTGACTTTCTCCTCTGCCTACCATCCCTAGACCAACGGTCAGACGAAGAGGACCAATCAGTCTCTAGAACAGATTTTGCAGTGTCTTGCCATGTATCAGCAGGATGATTGATGTTCTCATTACCCATGGCTGAGTTCACATTCAATAATCGGATTATTCAGTCCACTACTAGCACCTCTTCGTTTTTCTGTAATTATGGTTTTTACCCCCATTTTGATCGATTTTCCAGGCAGGATTCAGGGTGCCCAGGGGCTGATTCGACAGTTCAATGGTTGGGGGAAGTTTGGAGGGAAGTTCAGAGGAATATTGAGGTGGCCCGGGGCAGACCGAAACATTTTGCTGATTAGCAATAGAGTTGAGCGAAACGGGTCGAAAAATTTCAAAAGTCGCCGACTTTTGGCAAAGTCGGGTTTCATGAAACGAAACCCAATCCTAGGATGAGGTCGGCCACGAGGTCGGCGACTTACGCGCCAAAGTTGCGTTTCAAAAGTTTGTTTTGCGCTCTTTTTCAGCCAATCAGGATCCACGGACACTGTGGGCAACGTGATGACATAGGCAGGGGTCACCACCATCTTTCAGAAGGGCATGCAAGTGATTGGCTTGCTTTGGTGGGCGTCACAGGGGTTATAAAAGGGCGTGCACGCCGACCGCCATCTTACTTCTGCCGATCTTAGCATAGGGAGAGGTTGCTGCTGCTGATTTTGTAGGGAGAGCGTTAGGCAGGGAAGAAGAAAAAAAAACTGCTTCTGCTGCTAGCGATTTTGCCTGTACAACACACCAGTCACTGTGTGTGCAGTGCAAGTGGAGGCTATATTGTGGTGGATCAGCGGTGTTGGTTGTTAGGCTGCCTTCTAAGGCTTCCTGACAGCTGCATTGCTGTTTACCCACTGCTCTGCAAACTGCTTTTTTAAAAGCAATCCCAATTTTTTTTTTGTCCTGCTGAGGTACTGAGCATGCATTTTTTCACACCATACAGCGGTGTACGCTCCTCACACAGTACCGTGTAACGACTGCTATCACAGCCACAGTGAAGCTATCTGTGTGTCACTCTGTGAGAATAAGTCGAGGACATGTTCCGTTCTTACAGACCTGCACCTACTAGTTTTGTCTAGCTTTCAAACAGTTAGATATATTTGCTGTTTGATCACATTCAAAACTATAGAGAGACAGCGTGTGTCAGTCCGTATACTTAAAAAACACGGAGCTTGACAATTTTACGTACACCGGACAGCCGTGTACGTGCACGCTCCTCTCAGTACCGTGTAACGGCTGTTATCACGGCCACAGTGAAGCTATCTGTGTGTCACTCTGTGAGAATAAGTCGAGGACTTGTTCCGTTCTTACAGACCTGCACCTACTAGTTTTGTCTAGCTTTCAAACAGTTAAATATATTTGCTGTTTGATCACATTCAAAACTATAGAGAGACAGCGTGTGTCAGTCCGTATACTTAAAAAACACGGAGCTTGACAATTTTACGTACACTGGACAGCCGTGTACGTGCACGCTCCTCTCAGTACCGTGTAACAGCTGTTATCACGGCCACAGTGAAGCTATCTGTGTGTCACTGTGGAAGGATAAGTGGAGGACTTGTTCCGTTCTTACAGACCTACACTCTAGGGAGATTCCTATTCTGCCCAATTCTACATACACCTTGTAGTTTGTGATACACTAGCCAATTTCTGCCTGTGACATAGCGCTCTGATATTCAGTGGGCCTCACACAATCCAAAAGTGTCCAGTGTCCACTAGTGTGTGCAGAAATTCAAAATCTCCCTTATCCTGTAGTCACTTTTTTCACACCTGTGCCATCGAGCCTGTGACATAGCGCTCTGATATTCAGTGGGCCTCACACAATCCATAAGTGTCCAGTGTCCACAAGTGTGTGCAGAAATTCAAAATCTCTGTGATCCTGTAGTCACTTTTTTCACACCTGTGCCATCGAGCCTGTGACATAGCGCTCTGATATTCAGTGGGCCTCACACAATCCAAAAGTGTCCAGTGTCCAATAGTGTGTGCAGAAATTCAAAATCTCCATTATCCTGTAGTCACTTTTTTCACACCTGTGCCATCGAGCCTGTAACATAGCGCTGTGATATTCAGTGGGTCTCACACAATCCATAAGTGTCCAGTGTCCACAAGTGTGTGCAGAAATTCAAAATCTCCCCTGTCCTATAGACACCTTGTACCTTGTTTTACATTACTGTATAGTTTGTTGGATTTTATCTACATTTATACAAAAAATGAGGAAGGCTGGTGGAAGAGGCCGTGGAATTGGGCGGGGGTTGGCAGCTGGTAATGATGGTGTTGGTGGTGGATCTGATGGTAGTGGCAAGAGCAAAATAGGACCGAATGCAGGAGGTGTTGAGCCTGCGTCATCGTCTGGCTCCATAAGGCTTCGAAGGCTTAGTTTTCTAGGAGTTGGCAAACCGCTTTTAAAGCCAGAGCATCAGGAAAAAGTTTTGTCTTACATTGCTGACTCAGCCTCCAGCTCTATCGCCTCCTCTTCTGAAGTTGTAAAAAGTAAAAGCACTGAGTCGTCATTGGAGGCTCATGTTCATGAACCACACCTTTCCTTGTGTCCTTCACCCCAACCAAGATTGAAGGATGACGCAGGCCATACTACTGATTACTCCATGGAGCTGTTTTCACATACCATGCCTGGATTATCAAGTGAAATGGTGAATTACCCAGGCCAAGATGAATCTGACATGGAGTGCACTGATGCACAGCCGCTGATAGATGATTCTGCTGGTACATTCACTCAGAGCACTACATTGTCCTCGCAGTGTACAGAGCCAGATTCTGACCCTGATGAGACTCAGGTGCCCCTTCCCGCACACTATACCACCATACACGGTGACACAGAGGAAGGTGCACATGACATTGAAGAGGAGGTGATGGATGACCCAGTTGTTGACCCAGATTGGCATCCATTGGGGGAAGAGGGTGCTGCTTCCAATAGCTCAGATGAGGAGCATCCACAGCAGACATCGACATTGCAACAGCTGTTATCTGGCAGGCCCGGAGCACTCCAAAGACAGGTTCCAAAAATCAAAAGAGTTGCTGGACAGCTTGTCCAGAGGGTCAAAAGATCACAGCGTGCTAGGCCGCAAAATGTCTGCCAAAGTAGGAAGAGTGCAGTGTGGCACTTTTTTGAACAAAATCCTCATGATCAGGCCAAGGTTATCTGTAAGAAGTGCGCAAAGACCTTTAGCCGAGGGAAAAATCTGAAAAATTTTAATACCAGTTGCATGCTTAGACATTTAACCACCATGCACTTGCAAGCGTGGACACAACACCAAACCTCAAGTGCCACATGTGCAACTGATCACAAAGAAGGTAGTCAGCAATGCTACATTGTTTCCCCCACTGTAAGCTCACCGGTTAGCACAGCAGCAAATGTTGAGGTGTCGTTGCAAGGCCACAGCAGTCAGGGAATCCCACTGTTATATCAACGAAATACTGAATCTAGGCCATCAGAAAGAACACCAACTCCATCACCATCATCAACCCTCTCTCAGTCCGCCCTGTCCACCGCTACTTCCACCATATGCAGCTCTCAAGTCCAGCTCACCCTCCCAGACACTATGAGTAGGTCAAGAAAGTACTCAGTCTCTCATCCGCGTACACTGGGTTTGAACGCCCACATTGCCAAACTAATCTCGTTTGAGATGATGCCCTATCGGTTGGTGGAAAGCGCAGCTTTCCGCGAACTCATGGCCTATGCAGTACCACGCTATGACCTACCCAGTCGCCACTTCTTCTCTCGCAAAGCCATCCCAGCCCTCCACCATCATGTAAAAGACCGCATTGTCCATGCACTCAAGCAGTCAGTGAGTGGAAAGGTGCACCTCACAACTGATGCATGGTCCAGTCGGCATGGCCAGGGCCGTTACGTGTCCATCACTGTGCACTGGGTTAATGTGGTGGATGCAGGGTCCACAGGGGACAGCGGTGGTGGGACAGTGCTGCCTAGCCCACGGTATAGGAAACAGTTGGCTGTAGGCGTTCGACCCTCCTCCTCCTCCAGAAGCGAAAGCTCATCCACAGAGCGCAGTCGTACGAGCACTCCATCTGCAGCTGCCACTGTTGCACACCAGGTGTCCCCCTATCGAGCAGCTAGTGGAAAGCGTCAGCAGGCTGTGTTGCAGATGATGTGTTTGGGCGACAGACACACCGCCGAGGTGCTGGCCGAGTACTTGAAGCGACAAACTGAGTCATGGCTGGGCAGTGTACATCTTGAGGCAGGCAAGGTAGTTAGTGATAACGGCCGTAATTTTGTGGCAGATATAGCCCTTTCAAAACTCAGCCACATACCTTGCTTGGCTCAAACCTTAACTCTGGTGGTGCAGTGCTTCCTCAAAAATTATCCGGAGTTAACAGCCCTGCTCCAGAAGGTGCGAAGACTGTGCGCGCACATCCGCCGGTCGCCTGTACACTCCGTTCGTATGCAGAAGCTGCAGCGATTGCTCCACCTTCCCAACCACCGCCTCATTATCGACATTGCAACAAGGTGGAACTCCACCCTGCACATGGTGGAGCGGCTGTGCGAGCAGAGGCAGGCCATAATGCATTTGTGGGAGGATACACGGCCAGGCACTTTGAGAGCAGACATGGAGTTGACAGGTTTGCAGTGGTCGAAGCTGAAAGACCTCTGTAAAGTCCTTCAGTGTTTTGAGGAATGCACACGGCTGGTAAGCGCAGACGACGCCATCCTAAGCATGAGCATCCCACTTATGCGTCTGCTCATGCAAACTTTGACGCACCTTAAGGAGCAGGCGTCTGCAGCCAATGTTGATGAGGAGGAAGAGGAGGAGGGAATCCTTGATGACATTCAGCCATTGTCTGCTCAGGGACCTCTCCTGGACGAGGTGGAGGAAGAAGAGGAGGAGGAGGATGATGATGGGGATGATTACTTAGGGGAGGAGGATGCATCTCGTGGGGCAAGTGAAAATGTTGGCGTGGCAAGGTCTGGTACAGGGTTTGTGCGTGACTGGAGGGATGTGGATTTGCCAGAAAGTGCTCCTCCAACCAGCACTCGCAGTGCATCATTGACACCGGGAACATTGGCCCACATGTCAGATTATGCCTTGCAGATCCTAAAAAGGGACCCCCGCATTGCCAAAATGATGAACGATGACGACTACTGGTTGGCCAGCATCCTGGATCCACGCTATAAAGGCAAGTTACAAAACATCATGCCACAGGAGATCCTTGACCTAATATTGGCTAATAAACAAGCAACCTGGTAAATCGGTTGCTTGAGGCATTCCCAGCACACAGCAGCGGTGATGGTTCTCACACGAGCCGTACAGGTCGGGGGCAGCTTGGCAGAGGTGTTCATGGTGCACACAGCAGAAGTGGCGTTGGAGACAGGGGTTTCATGACAATGTTGTGGACTGATTTTTCAAGTACCGCTCACACAACTGGTAATACTGCATCGATGGAAAGTGACAGGAGACAGCAGTTGTCAACTATGGTTACAAACTACTTTTCCTCCCATATCAATGTTCTCCCACACATGTCATTCCCCTTTGACTATTGGGCCACTAAACTGGACACCTGGCCTGAATTGGCACAATATGCCTTACAGGAGCTCGCTTGCCCAGCTGCAAGTGTGCTATCGGAAAGAGTCTTCAGTGCAGCTGGATCAATCCTGACAGAAAAAAGGACCCGTCTGTCAACCCAAAATGTGGATGATCTAACCTTCATTAAAATGAACCATGCATGGGTTTCCAAGGATTTTGTCCCACCTTCCCCTGATGACACATAGGGTGACAGAAAAATGGCTTGCTTTGGTCCACCTCTTCCTGGGACTTGACCTATTTCACCTTTTGCATCAGCTGAATGTCCAACATCAACATATGCCACTTTCTAAAACTCCCTAACTGTGCTGCCTCCCCCCCCCATGGCCGGGGTCACCACCTAGCGCACGACACCGTGCGAGTGCCGTTGCCCTGGACAGGTGGGTAGGCCGACTCTTGGGCGCGGGCACTGGCACAGGGTCCCTCATAGTGCAATCAAGTGTCTCTGACGGTGGTGGTGCACACCCGCCGTCAGACACACCGCCGTACTATGAGGGGCCCAGTGCCAGAACCGACGCCCATGAGTGGGCCCCCCTTGCTTGGACAGGGCCCCAGCATTTGCATTCTTTACCTCTCCCTGCTCATCCGCTGTGTAGTCTGGGCCGTCAAATCCATACTGTGCCTGACACCATCTGAGCCTGCCTCCTGATGTATAGACATATATTTGGAATGTGTACGCTATCCATACATGTTATCCGGGGATACGGTACCCTTTCTCACCTTTGTGCAATCACGTGCAAGCCATACTGGGCCTAACACCATCTGAGCCTGCCTCCTGATGTATAGACATATATTTTGAATGTGTACGCTATCCATACATGTTATCCGGGGATACGGTACCCTTTCTCACCTTTGTGCAATCACGTGCAAGCCATACTGGGCCTAACACCGTCCTAGCCTGCCTCCTGATGTATAGACATATATTTTGAATGTGTACGCTATCCATACATGTTATCCGGTGATACGGTACCCTTTCTCACCTTTGTGCAATCACGTGCAAGCCATACTGGGACTAACACCATCTGAGCCTGCCTCCTGATGTATAGACATATATTTTGAATGTGTACGCTATCCATACATGTTATCCGGGGATACGGTACCCTTTCTCACCTTTGTGCAATCATGTGCAATCCATACTGGGCCTAACACCGTCTGAGCCTGCCTCCTGATGTATAGACATATATTTTGAATGTGTACGCTATCCATACATGTTATCCGGGGATACGGTACCCTTTCTCACCTTTGTGCAATCACATGCAAGCCATACTGGGCCTAACACCGTCTGAGCCTGCCTCCTGATGTATAGATATATATTTTGAATGTGTACGCTATCCATACATGTTATCCGGGGATACGGTACCCTTTCTCACCTTTGTGCAATCACGTGCAAGCCATACTGGGCCTAACACCGTCTGAGCCTGCCTCCTGATGTATAGACATATATTTTGAATGTGTACGCTATCCATACATGTTATCCGGGGATACGGTACCCTTTCTCACCTTTGTGCAATCACGTGCAAGCCATACTGGGCCTAACACCGTCTGAGCCTGCCTCCTGATGTATAGATATATATTTTGAATGTGTTCGCTATCCATACATGTTATCCGGGGATACGGTACCCTTTCTCACCTTTGTGCAATCACGTGCAAGCCATACTGGGCCTAACACCGTCTGAGCCTGCCTCCTGATGTATAGACATATATTTTGAATGTGTACGCTATCCATACATGTTATCCGGGGATACGGTACCCTTTCTCACCTTTGTGCAATCACGTGCAAGCCATACTGGGCCTAACACCGTCTGAGCCTTCCTCCTGATGTATTGACATATATTTTGAATGTGTACGCTATCCATACATGTTATCCGGGGATACAGTACCCTTTCTCACCTTTGTGCAATCACGTGTAATCCATACTGGACGTGAGAACGGCTGGCGAGCTGTTAAGCAAGCTACAGCACCTGTGGTTTGCACACGTAAGTTTTTCATTTTTTCAGGAATGACGGTTAGGCCTAATTCCGTAACTGCGGTTGACCTGCACTTACTGGGAAATCATCGTTCGCGGGTAATAATTGTAATCAGTGATCCCCATCACTAACGTTGTTCAGTGGGTTATCTGCACCTGTAAGCGACAAACGCTGGCCTTTTCAGTGTAGCGCACATGCAGCCACGGACATGTAAGGGCACGACACACCAGTTATTGGCCAATCTCATGTGCCAGAGCCTCACGTGTCCCTCTAGTAAGCCGGACTCGGTCCGCGGGGCATGACGGAGTCTCGTTCGTTAACGGAATTAAGCTTGCAATGTGTGCATCTTTTCTGTAGCTGGCATGGTTGAGGTTTCCCAGGTGGAGTCGAATTTAACCATAGGCTCCACTCCTGGTGGTGCCCTTCTGGACATTCCTTTAAGGTTCAGCTTTGCAAGCATACTGCCCACGTAAAACAAACACTTTGCCTTCATGAACGCTGTTTGGAGGGTCATGACTCGTGGGAATAACGCCGCCCAATCAGTTAACCTGCTAGAGAGATCCTTCGTTGCTCCCAAGCATGGCATCACACTCCCTAGGAGGAAGGTAATGCCACTGTGGCGACCATACTCCTGGGGGCGACACAAGTGCACTGAAGCCCAGCCACTGCTCGATGAATCTGCTGGTACATTGACCCAGACCACTACATTCCCCTCGCACGCTACACGGCCTGAATCTGACCCTGATGAAACTCAGGTTACCCTTCCCATATACAGTTCCATCATACACGGTGACAAAGAGGAAGCTGCAGATGAAAGTGCAGGTTCGGCCCACCCGCCATCAGACACACCACCATACTATCAGGGGCCCTGTGCCAGTGCCGTCGCCAACGAGTGGGCCCCCCCTGCTTGCTCAGGATCACAGCACTTGCAAGGTTGAAATACTGTGCAGTGAGATGGAAGATGGGGACGATGAGGAGTCCAGACTAGTACAGGGATTCCCTAGCGAGGAGACTTATTTGATTGTTTTCAATGTTGGGACAGCAATTTTTGGGGAGCACTATACTCTGGAGAATGATAGATGGGGCCCACCATACACTGGAACATTCCAAAGGTGGACATCAGACACTGGAGCAGCATTTACAGGGCCCATTATACACTAGAGCATTAGAAATGGGGCCCATTATGTTTGGAGCATTATTTGGGCCCATAAGACAGTGGAGCTTCATCCATGGGGACCAAAATATACTGTAGCATTATGTGGAGCTCATCATATACTGTTTCAAACATTATATGGGACCAATGATTCTGTATGGAGAAATAGATGGGCCTCGTCATGAGATGTAAAAAGTGAAGTATTTTTCATTGTACTATACCGCTATTTCTCTGCCGTATCGGAGCATGATGAGTTGTGGTATGTGTTAAAGGGGCGCTCTTTCGCCCAGGGCACATGAAAACCTGGAGCCAGCCCTACCCCCCCACAACTTTAGCCAAATAACCCCCATTTTTCAGTGCGTAACTTGTATTATGAAGTTAATTAAGGTTGACAAGCTTAAGTAAGAAGAATTGATGCTTTTGGCATTCAAATGGGCACTGTAGGTGTGTTTCCTGTCCTCCTCTCACTGCCGACTTTTATTCCCCATTGACTTACATTGGGATTCGTGTTTCGGGACGACCCCGACTTTTCCCTATAATCGGACGATCTTGCTCGACCCGACTTTTGGAAAAGTCGGGTTTCACGAAACGAAACTCGACCCTAAAAAACCAAAAGTCGCTCAACTCTAATTAGCAACAATCTGTAGGACCTAAGTTTCTGGTAGGAGATAAAGTGTGGTTGTCTACCAAGAACATTTGTCTGAAACTTTCTTCCACTAAGCTGGGTCCCAAGTTTATTGGTCTATACAAGATCATTGAGGTCGTCAACCCAGTTGCCTTTCGCTTACACTTGCCACCGTCGCTTCGGATCTCTAATGTATTTCATAGGTCCCTTCTTAAAACATTTGTACCTTCCTCTGCTGAGTCTCCACCTCCTTCGCCCCCTTTTTCTGTGGATAGTCAAACTGAAAACAAAGTTAAAGGTATTGTCGACTCTCGAATTGTTCGCTGCTGGCTTCAGTACTTGGTACAATGGAGGGGTTACGGTCCGGAGGATCGATCTTGGGTCCCGGCGTGATCAGTCCATGCTGATGGGTTGGTTCGAGCTTTTCATATGCGGTTTCCGTGGAAACCTGACGTTCTGTGGCCCCCCTATTGATAGGAGGGTACTGTCATGATCCAGACCGGGTTTTGTTTGGTCTCGCCTTTCCCAGTCTGGTCATGTCAAGGGTTAATTTTTCCTGCCTTGTTGGTGGGTCAGGTCTACTATATACCTTTGCTGCAACCTGTGTGCAGTTCCAGTTATATTGCTTACCTTCGGCGTGTGTAGCTGGCTCTGGTGAGTTGCTGATCTGTCCTGCTGCGTACACCTGACTACCTGTGCCTGTTTACCTTCTCCTATCTGCTCCCATTCCTTATTTCCCTGTTGTTCAGATTCACCGGTATTTGACCTTGGCTTGTCCATGACCTGAGCTGTCTATCCATTCTGATACCTCTGCTCTTGACTGGCACTGACCTTTTGGCTCTCTCTACTGGCTTTTTGTATTTTGATTCCACGTTTGTACTATGTTATATCTGGTATTGACTCGGCTCACTGACTACTCCACTGCCACCTAATGGTTGCTTTGCTATAATTCTGCTGATCTGCTTCATTGGTGGATTTTCATCCCATTCTCCACTCTTCTGTGGAGATTGTTTTACTGCACACTAACCTTCAGTATTGCGGCATGACATTGACTTTCTGAATTGCTATTTTCTTTAGTTTGTACTAGAGTTGTCACTGATGAGGTTATTTGCTTATTTTAATGCCAAAGCAATCCGAAAGCAATCGAAAACCTACCAGTCTCCCTAGGCGTTTAACCATGTAAAATTTTACCAAATTTCCCAACTGTTGAGTGACACCTGTTGCAAATAAATACAGCACTGCATGGCTACCTCTAAAGAGAGAGGAAAGACACATTTACATTGATTAAACCTGTCACTCACATAGTGTCCTCGGCATTGCGCTCCTATGTAACACATTTCTCTGCCCTGTCGATCGTAAAATATTTTAATGCCCATGCATTGGGGCTATTTTGACTTTTTCCACATATGCGCAATGCAGTACTTTTCTGTGCCCTTATTAATGCAGAGATGTATGCTCTTTCAGGGATGCAATGCTGAAGACACTGAATGGATGATATAAAATGCGGTATCCACACAAAGAAAGAAGAAAGAATGTACCAGATGAAGAACAGCGATGCCATATGGATTGGACTGCCCTGTAGGTGAGTATAATAAAATCTATTTTTTGTTTTCTAGAATGCTGTCTCATAGGGCTTACAAGTGCTGGCTATACTTAGTATGCAAAAAACCTGGTGACAGGTTGTTAGGGCCGGAGGAATGCACCGAATAATAAAGAGATGGTATAAAGGTGCGTTCGCAGCCGGGGGTCCACCGTACAGAGATGTTGACTGCTGCTCAATAATGACGGACACTAAATGGCGGTATCGCACTGGACACACATGGGTTAAATGCCACCCCGTGTGAAGTAGCGATGGGCTCTGTTGCTTCACTGTTAGGGTTGCGGATCGCACTAAATATAAAATATAATATAGTGTGATCGCAATCCGGAGTCCACCGTGCAGAGATGGTAAGCTGCTGCATGGTAATGGTGGACACTAGCTGAACACCGGCGGAGTAACCGTGTGCGCAGGAGCTAACTCTGTTGCAGCACAGAGCCACAGAAAGAAGCACTGAAGCATGTTACCTCACAGACTACGGCTTAGGGAACCACTACTGTGGCACCAGGGATTAACCCTAGAGAAACACTGTGCCCTGATAGCAGTCACAGGGTGCAGTTGCCAGTTGTGTTACCGCACTGTGTGCATACAGCGCCACCCTGGCGGATGCCACTAGCCAGCCTAAGCTTAGTGCTGGAAAGTGCAGTAACTGCGCACGGCACCATTGATATGGACACTGCAGCGCATGTGGTACAGAGGTGTCTCGTGCAGATGACACTCTCTGGCATAACGTGTGAGAGAAGCTGGAAGCACTACGGCGCTATGCAGTGCCACCCCTCGGTGCTGACTCAGGACTCTAAACACTACCAACATGCATATCAAAGGGAAGGGATTTCATAATGAGTCATTCAGCGGTTCACAAGCATCCATCATCACACACATCACTATCAATTATTGTCTATTCTAGCGCATGGCCGAGCGGCCATGCAAACCTTTTATAGTGGCATCCTTCCAGGACGTTCCTGATGGTCCAATCTGAGCTGGAGAAGCACCTGAGCATGTGACCTCCGATCTCCAATGAGAGATCGTCCCACGGGCATGCTCAGTAGACCGAAAGGAGGACTTAGTCACTGGAGTAGCTCGTTGCTGACCAGCAAGCGTTGCTATAGCTGAACCAGAGGTGACAGCAGCAACCAAATCCACAGTGCTAGTCTGAGCAGAGAGCTGGGATCGATGAGTCTGCTGAGCAGCCTCCTCTGCGGACGGAGAGGAATGGGAGACCACTGAAGGCAAGGCTCGGGATTCCTGCTGTGCAGCAACAGGAACCTGATGCCTAACATTCACAGAGCCACAGTACCATGTAACATAAATGCTGTACCCTGTTAACTGTCACAGGGCACAGTTTAGTCTGCACTAGTCTATGGTCACAACACTCTGCCCCAAGCACCCAGGGTAAGAGCCTCTCTAGACCCACTAGGCGTATGTCATCGCAACTGCGAATGGCACTAATAGACGCTGGCTACCGTGGGGTGCTGCCCAAGTGCACAGTGGTGTACAAGCAAAGCCACTAGTTGGCGCGGAGCTAGGCCCTGACTCTGCCTCCTACCTGCAAGGCTGATCAACACATGCATACCAAGGGTAGGGGTTTCTTAATGAGTCAGTAACCAGAGACATTCATACAACACTCACTCCACATTGTCCGTACTAGCACCTGACCATTCGATCCTTTTATAACCGCAGCCTTCCGGGACCTTCCTGATGGCCAAATCTGAGCTGCTTGAGGACCTGAGCATGTGACCTCCGACCACCAATGAGATGTTGTCTCATGGTAATGCTCACGTGGAGAAAAGAAGGACTTAGTCCCAGGAGCTGCTCGCTGCTGGCTAGTGTGGGTTTCTATAGCTGAACCAGAGATGACAGCAGCAACCAAACTTACAGCACTAGCCTGAGCGAGACACTGGGATCGATGTCTCTGCTGAGAAGCCCCCTCTGCGGTTGAGACTGGAAGAGAGACCGCGGAAGGCAAGGCTTGGGATTCCTCCTGTGCAGAGGAAGAAACCCGACACCAAACATTACCCCCCTCCTAAAGCCCCCTCCCTCCTGAGCCTCACTACGCTAAAAGGCCACAATGAGCAGAGGAGCACGGATGTTCTCCACAGGTTCCCAGGTCCTATCCTCCGGGCCATGACCCTTCCAGTCCACCAGATAATAATCTTTGCCACGTACCACCTTGCACTCCACAACGGCATTCACCTCATAATCGTCCGAGGATGAGCCTGATGTCCTTAACACAGGTTCCCTTATAATTAGTTAGTTGGGCTGGTTATAACGCTCTCTTTATAAATGAGGTTTCATCCAAATATTATGCCTCCTTTTTATTACAACAGGTGCAGATAACATCATACCACAGATTAATAGAGAAAGATTTACATAAAATCATTTTTCCACAGAGTTGTAACAAATGGTTACGCATTTTTGACTTGGATTGAGCAAGGCATGCCCCGGTCACAAACATCTCACCCAACAAAGGAAAGCCACTTTTTTACATTTGAGGGGACAGTGACATGGTATGGAAAATGTTGCACAAGTGGATCATCTTTCATTGACCCAAAACCATGAAAGTATGAAGGTGCCAAATCATGACTATATGGTGTATATGGTAGAACAGTCCATCCAAATTTTGCAATGGTTCCTGACAAATTTTCTATGAATGCTCTTTAAAATCCTGAGTAAACATCTATGGGACCCAACTGTAAAAAACTTGTAATTAGTGTTGAGCGATACCTTCCAATATCGTGAAATATCGGATCGGATTGGATCTGACCGATACCCAAAAAGTATCGGATATCGCCGATTCCAATACCAGAAACCAATGCAAGTCAATGGGACAGAAATATCGGAATTAAAATAAACCCTTTCTTTCCTTGTAGGTTAATTCTACATGAAGAAAAACAACTAAGAATAATGTAGAATGTATTGGGGGAGGAGGAGGAGACATTAAAGGCATAGAGGTTTAGCCCAAATGGAATAGCAGAAATAATTTTTTTTTTAAGATGTTCAGAGTTACAAAGATATTGACTATGTTAACCTTTGTTATATTTTGTCAGATATGTATGTTTCACTACTTCCATGCTCTTCACCTCCTTTTTTACTGTCCCACACTTTCTCCTTCATGATCCTCAGCAGCAGCAGCATCGTTTTCATTAACTTCTTCACCTTATTCATCTTCTTCTTCTTCACCTTCTTCCAATTATTCTTTTTTTTACATTCTTCATATTCTTCTTATTCAACTATTATTCTTCTTCATATTCTACTTCTTCATCTTCTTCCTATTCTTCTTCTTCATCATATTCTTATTTGTGACAGGCATTCCTGTAGTTGTTATCAACAAAATTTTGAAGATTACACCTTCCGTTCTGCCTGTCACAAAAGATTTACAACAGGATTTGTCCGTGTTCAGTTTGGCCTGCAGCAGCAGGCATTTTCCAGGGGCACCACGAGGAGGAACGGACTCACCCTCATACACTGCTTAGTCTTCTTCTGCATATAATTTAGATAATATCTTTCGCTCTGATTTTTAGTCTTATGCTTAATGTTCTTCTGCTTTTTGTTCTTCTGCTTCTTGGTCTTCTGTCTCTTGTTGTTCTGTATCTTGGTGGTTGCCTTCATGTTCTTTGTCCTCTTGGTCATCTTCTTCAGGGTCATCCTTTTGGTCTTCTTTGGGGTGGTCTTCAGGGTCGTCGTCAGGAAGATCCAGAGTGATTACCAAAAACCATTTCAAAAAGCTTGAACTTGGAAATGTAGCAGAAGGTACAAGAAGGCTGAGGAACTGCTGAGAACCAGCTGACGGTACTGGAACCCAGATGGGTAGCAGAAGGCACAAGAGCCAATGGCACTACCGGGGACCAGCTGACGGTACTGGAACCCGGTTACTAAGCAGGAAGTACCTGTGCTAGAAAGCACTACCAAGGACCAGCAGACGTTGCTGTAACTCGGATACCGAGATGGAGGCACCTAAGTCAAAGGCACTGCTGAGAACCAGCTGACGGTGCTAGAACCTGGAGGGGCAGCAGAAGGAACAAGAGCCAAAGGCACTGCTGAGAACAGACTGACGGTGCTGGAAACCGGATGGGTAGCATAATGTACCCCTGAAAAACAACGTTAGAAGGCCGTGAGCTGGCCGCAGTTACCGAAATCCACAGTCCTACAGGGGGTGCTTGTCCTATTGGCACTACGGAGCCAGCCTTTATTGCCAGATCCCGCAGCCCACATAGGAAGCACCTAAACTGCAGGCACCATAGAGTCGGCTAAACAGACCGAAACACGACAGGACAACGTATTGGTGCCAAAGTGACGTTGACACTTCCCGGAAACAGCTGGCGTGCTGGAACCAGGCTGGGCAGGAGGAAGTGCCCGTGCCAAAGACACTGCCGAGAACCAGCTGACGGTGCTGGAAACCGGAGGGGCAGCAGAAGGAACAAGAGCCAATGGCACTACTGAGGACCAGCTGACGGTAGTGCAACCCGATTACTAAGCAGGAGGAACCAGTGCTAGAAAGCACTACCAAGGACCAGCAGACGTTGCTGGAACTCAGATACCGAGAAGGATGCACCTAAGCCAAAGGCACTGCCGAGAACCAGCTGACGGTACTGGAACCTGGATGGGTAGCAGAAGGTACCCATGAAAAACAAAGTTGCAAGGCCGCGAGCCGGCCGCAGTTACCGAAACCCAACAGTCCTACAGGGGGTGCTTGTCCTATTGGCACTACGGAACCAGCCTTTAATGCCAGATCCCACAGCCCACATAGGAAGCACCTAAACTGCAGGCACCATAGAGTCGGCTAACCCGACCGCAACACAACAGGACAAAGTTTTGGAGGCAAAGTGACGTTGACACTACCCTGAAACAGCTGGCGTGCTGGAACCAGGCTGGGCAGGAGGGAGTACCCATGCCAAAGACACTGCCTGGAACCAGCTGGTGGTGCTGGAACCCAGGGTAAATACTACAAACAGAGTGGAGACAGAGGCCTAATTGGAGCAAGTTTAAAATCTGTAGTTGTGTGAGTGTGGACAGAGCAGGAGAAAGTGCCGGACACACAGCTGGGGATCAGCTGACATTACTGAACCCCAATAACACTGGAGCATATGTTGACTGTGCAGACGGCACTTCTGAGCAGCAACTGTCGGTGATGGAGCCCAGGGTCAATCATGGAGTAGGCTGAGGCCTAATTGGAGCAAGTTTAATATCTGATGTTGGAATGAATGTGGAGGGAGCAGGAGATGTTGCCGTACACACAGCAGGGGAGCAGCTGGCGTTACTGAACCCCACTAACACAGGAGCTAGTGTTTTTCTCTGTGCAGACTGCACTTCTGAGCAACAACTGGCAGTGTTAGAGCACAGGGTCAATCAGGGTGTAGGCTGAGGCCTAATTGGAGCAAGTTTAATATCTGATGTTGGGATGAATGTGGAGGGAGCAGGAGATGTTGCCGGACACACAGCAGGGGAGCAGCTGGCGTTACTGAACCCCACTAACACAGGAGCTAGTGTTTTTCTCTGTGCAGATGGCACTTCTGAGCAGCAACTGGTGGTGTTGGAGCCCAGGGTTAATCATGGTGTAGGCTGAGGCCTATTTTGAGCAAGTTTTAAATCAGTTGTTGTGTGAATGTGGAGGGAGCAGGAGATATTGCCGGACACACAGCAAGGGAGCAGCTGACGTTACTGAACCCCACTAACACAGGAGCTAGTGTTTTTCTCTGTGCAGACGGCACTTCTGAGCAGCAACTGGCGTTTTTGGAGCCCAGGGTCAATCATGGAGTAGGCTGAGGCCTAATTGGAGCAAGTTTAACCTTCGTCCGGCTGAGTAGGTACAATTGTACTTATTCCGTTTTAAAATTGCAATAACTTTTTTTCGAAAAGCCATAGAGGGCTGAAATTTCATGACATCTCTGCAGTTTTGGTCCAGAATATATTGGCCAAATTTCAATAAAATATCTCCACCCCCTTCCGAGATAAGGGGTCGAGATTTTTTTGCATCCATAACAAGCTGCTTAGGTACAAATGTACCCTCATATATTTTGAATGAAGATAATGCAAGGAAAAAAGAATAATATTTTTTTAATGCTATTTTATTATTATAAACAAGTAAAAAAACTGTTCATTTACATTATAAAAGAAAATGTAAGAAACTGTTTTTATTGATTTTCTTCGCAAGTAATGCATGTTGTCTTTGCTACCGAGTGTTCATCGCAAATGGGTTTCACACAAACCACACAAGACTTTCTAGTTTTATGTTGTTTTCGCCTCAGGTCTCGGCAGACATAGCAACTACCAACAACAGGAGCTTTTTTTGGGGGGGCTGAAAAATTTGGATTTATTTTGATCCATCAAATATAATGTGCTATGAGGTCCTTTTTTGAGTTATATAACACACCAAAAAATTATTGAAATATTTTTATGGGCTACGTTTCTGTCCATTTCTAAAACTGAGAAAAAGGTTTTAAAAATGTTGTAGGCATCCATTTCTCAGCCATACAGTGTTACGTGGCCTGTGAACATATCTGTGCTCTTTAAAACTGTTAAAAATTTTGTAGGCTTACATTTCTCAGCCATACAGTGTTACATAGTCTGTGAACATTTTTGCGATCGCTAAAACTCAGAAAAAGCTTTTACAAATTTTTCAGTCTTCCAGCTCTATGAAAATGTATCTAAAAAAAACTTGTTCAAGATTATTATTTTGCTCATCCGTAGACTATTCCATTGTCTGGAGTACATTTTGATGCTATGTAAGTCTCACAAAACTTGTTCAAAATGTTATCGGTCTTATGTTGCTCATCTATAGGGTATTACATTTTCTTTGGTACATTTTGTTGCTGTGTGCACATGTTGCAGATTTGGTGCATTTTTGTCTTGTTTTTTCTGCGTAGATTTGTGACAAAACCTGAAGCAAAATGTGATTGCAGCAAAGTGAATGAGAAACCTGATGAGTCATTCAATTGTTGAGCAATTTTGACTTGCAGATTTGGTGCAGAAAATAATCAGCAGCATGTCAATTCTCTGTTTATTTTTGCCATGCGTTTTTCACCATTGACTTCACTCCTTTCAATCAAAAATGTAGGCAAACATGCATGCAAAAGTGCACCAAAAATGTATCAAAAATGCAAGTTTTTGCAGCTGTATTTTTTTTAAGCCAAGAGATTCAGAAATGGTGAAATTTTACTCAACATGTGCGCATACCCTTATCGATATTATATTGCTCACAAATAGAGTGGTCTGGAGTGTATTTGGATTCCCCCTTTGTACTATGTTCCTTCTGGTATTGGCTTGGCTCTCTGACTACTCCGCTGCCACCTAGTGGTTGCATTGCTGTAATTCTGATTGTCTGGTTCATACTGGATATTCAGCCCATTCTCCACTCTGCTGCCATCTAGTGGAGATTGTGTTACTCCGCATTAACCCTCAATATTACAGCGTGACATTATAATTGGCCGCACATTATTTGATCCAAGTGATGCAGGATTTGTCAGTGGAACATAGAGCCCTTGCCACTTCTCATAACCAACTCCAGAGGGAACTTTACTGAAGCTGTTAAATCTTTTCAGGGTTCCCTGACACAATCAGCCTTTAGGCAATCCAACCTCATTGATATTTCTTCACACTCTTCTGAACCTACGGTAAGGCTCCCAGATACATTTTCCAGAGAGAAGAAGTTTTATACATTTAAAGTGAGTTGTAAGTTAATTTTCTCCCTCAGACTCAGATCCTCAGGAGATGAGAGTCAACGAATGGGGATAATCATTTTGTTACTCTTGGAAGGTCCTCAAACTTGGGCTTTTTCTTTACCTCCTACTGCCCCTGAATGTATGTCTGTGGATAGGTTCTTTGAAGCTTTAGGACTTATTTTTGATGAACCAGACTGGGTCAGGGTGGCAGAGGACACAATCATTGGTCTCTCCCAGGGTAAACTCACTACTGAATGGTATTGTTCTGAGTTTTGATGGTGGTTCCCCGAGGTTTCCTGGAATGACTCTGCTTTAAGAAGGCGGTTGAGGAGAGGACTTTCGGATCATCTCAAGGATACTCTAGCTCTCCATCCGCCACCCAGTTCTTTGGAGGAGGCCATGACCCAGGCCTTTCACATGGATCGGAGATTGTGGGAGAAAGGACTATTGCAGTGAGAGATTCCAGTATATCCAAGTAAGAGGTTATGCCATATATGGAACCTATGGAGGTTGAGGCCACTAATCTAAAGGAAATGGAGAGGAAGCGGCGACATGAAGGGACATTATGCTTTTATTGTGGAAATCCAGGATATTGGAAGAAGGACTGCCCCTCTTGCCCACCGACTAATAAGCTGCCAAGTCTGGGTGATTGTCAAGGAGATCACCCAGACTCTCAGGTACCAGTTTCCTCATTTTAAAAAATTCTGTTAATCCTTTAATGTCTATGGATGTGCAGAGTCCGTCATGGCAGGAGGTAACTTCCTGCACCATGATGGACTCTGCACGTCCAGCCTTTGAACTGTCACTGCGTTTAAACACCCAGTTTCAGTTCAGTGTCGACAGCTGTCTATGACAGCTGAGAGACACAGCAAGGGGGGCAGGGACCTTTGCACTCGGTCCCTGCACCCACAGCGCTGTGATTGGTCAGTCAATCTGACAGACCAAACACAACAGTGATGTGCAGGAGAGGCTGAAATTTGAGCTTCTCCTTGCTCCATCTCAGTGAAGGAGCTCAGCACTGCAGTGGCTGAGCATCCTGCACTGACAGCTTGGAGCGGAGCCCCCTCCGCCCCTGGCTGTTAAACCCCTCACTGCGATCGCAGCGTTCAGAGGGGGAGGCATAGGGTAGTGGGCTCCCTCTGCCTCAGGTCGGCGTCCCCGCGATGTAATCGCGAAGCTCGACCTGTGCCATGATGACCCAGAGGTGTCATGACAACCTCTGGGTCATTTACATACAGAGAGCTGCAGAGATCATGCTCACAGCAAGGTGTCACCAGCTTTCAGCATTGGCATAATGCATTACAATGCTAGAGCATTGTAATGTATTATACCTGAAAGTGAAAGTAAAAGTCCCATGAAGGGACAAGGTAAAAAAAACATAAAACATGTAAAAAAAGAGTATTAAAAAATAATAAAAAACTTTCCTAAAAAATCCCCTAAAATTACAAATTTTTATGTAAAAAAATAAAGTAAACAAAAAATACACACGTTTGGTATCGCCACGTCCGTAAAAATCCCATCTATAGAAGTGTCACCCTAGTTAACCCCTTCAGTGAACGCCGTAAAAAACCCCACAAAAAAGTAGCAAATTATTCTTTTTTCAAGCGATATCATCATACCACTTGGAAAAAGTGCAATAACACGCGATCAAAAAGACGGATATAAATAACCATGGTACCGCTGAAACCGTCATCTTGTCCTGCAAAAAATGAGCCACCATACAGCATCATTAGCAAAAAATTTAAAAAGTTATAGCTCGCAGAATAAAGTGATGCAAAAATAATTATTTTTTCTATAAAAGTTTCTATTGCGTAAAAAACACCAAAACATAAAAAAAGATATAAATGAGGTATCGCTGTAATCGTAGTGACCCAAAGAATAAAGCTGCCATACTAATTTTACCACACGCGTAATGGAGGGGAAAAAAGCATTCCTAAATTGCTGGTTTTTGTTCATTCAAAAAATGAACAGAAAAATAAGTATAGAAAGCGATCAAAAAATGTTATGTGCCCGAAAATGGTACCAATAAAAACGGCAGCTCTTCCCACAAAAATCAAAAATATAGAAAAATTATAGCTCATTAAAGATCATTTTTGTGGAAAAAAATATAATTTTTTATTTTCACACCCGGGCATTATAAACTTCTGTGAAGCACTTGGGGGTTCAAAGTTCTCACCACACATCTAGATAAGCTCCATGGGAGGTCTAGTTTCCAAAACGGTGTCATTTGTGGGGGGTTTCCACTGTTTTGGCACATCAGGGGCTCTGCAAACGCAACATGACGCCCGCAGAACATTCCATCAAAGTCTGCATTCCAAAACGGCGCTCCTTCCCTTCTGAGCTCTGCCATGCGCCCAAACAGTGGATCCACCCCACATATGGGATATCAGCGTACTCAGGACAAATTGCACCACAACTGTTGGGGTCCTATTTCTCCTGTTACTCTTGTGAAAATAAAAATTTGGGGGCAAAAATATAATTTTTGTGGAAAAAAATGATTTTTTTATTTTCACGGCTCTATGTTATAAACTTCTGTGAAGCACTTGGGAGTTCAAAGTGCTCACCACACATCTAGATAAGCTCCTTGGGGGATCTAGTTTTCAAAGTGGGTTCACTTGTGGGGGGTTTCCACTGTTTAGGCACATCAGGGGCTCTCCAAATGCGACATGGCGTCCAATCTCAATTCCAGCCAAAAAAGTCAAATGGCGCTCGTTCCCTTCCGAGCTCTGCCATGCACCCAAATAGTAATTTACCCCCACATATGGGGTATCAGCGTACTCAGGACAAATTGCACAATAACTTTTGGGGTCCTGTTACCCTTGGGAAAATAAAGATTGGGGGTGAAAAGATATAAAGTTATAACCTTCTGTGAAGCCCTTGGGGGTTCAAAGTGCTCAACACACATTTAGATAAGTTCCTTGGGGGGTCTAGCTTCCAAAATGGGGTCACTTATGGGGGATTTCCACTGTTTAGGTACATCAGGGGCTCTCCAAACTCGACATGGCTTCCGCTCTCGATTCCAGCCAATTTGACATTCAAAATCTCAAATGAAGCTCCTTCCCTTCTGAGCACTACCGTGCGCCTAAAGATTGGTCTTTCTCCACACATGGGGTATCGGTGTACTCAGGAGAAATTGAACAACTAATATTGTGGTTCATTTTCTTCTGATACCCTAGACAAAATAAAAAAAATTGTGTCCAAACAAACATTTTGGGAAAAAAAGTTAAATGTTCATTTTTTCCTTCCACATTGCTTAAATTCTTGTGAAATACCTAAACGGTTAATAAACTTCTTGAGCATGGTTTTGAACACCTTGAGGGATGCAGTTTTTAGAATGGTGTCACTTTTGGGTATTTTCTGCTATATTGACCCCCCCAAACTCACTTCAAATGTGAGGTGGTCCCTTTAAAAAATGGTTTTGTAAATTTTGTTTGAAAAATGAGAAATCGCTGGTCAACTTCTAACCCTTATAATTTCCTAAGAAAAAAATTTTTTCGTTCCAAAATTGTGCTGTTGTAAAGTAGACATGTGGGAAATATTATTTATTAACTATTTTTTCTGACATATCTCTCTGATTTAAGGGCATAAAAATTAATATTTTGAAAATTGCAAAATTTTAAAATTTATTGCCATATTTCCATTTTTTTCATAAATAAGCGCAAGTCATATCGAAGAAATTTTACCACTGTCATGAAGTAAAATATGTCACGAAAAAACAATGTCAGAATTAGCGGGATATGTTGTAGCGTTCCAGAGTTATAATCACATAAAATGACAGTGGTCCGATTTCAAAATTAAGGCCTGGTCTTTAACCTACAAAATGGCTTGGTCGTTAAGGGGTTAAAGGTGGAACTTTGCTGTGAAGATGGTTATGTAACTGTTCAGATGGTTGTCTTTCTGCTGTTCTGGTGTCTTCCATTAATCTGGAGATTTATTCTGTAGTATCAGAAAGATTTTAGAGACGTGTTTTCCAAAAAAGAGGCTGAGGTCTTGCCACCACATCACCCTATGATTGTACTATTAATCTAATTCCGGGTGCTAAATTGCCCAAGATCCGTTTTTACAATCTGTCTGGCCCAGAATGCACCACTATGAAAGAGTATATCTCTGAAAGGGTAGGCACATCCGTCCCTCTGTTTCACCTGTGGCTGCTGGATTCTTTTTTGTTAAAAGAAAGATGATGGTTTATGCCCTTGCCTCGATTTTCAAGAATTAAATAAAATTTCGGTGAGATATACCTACCCCCTACTGCTCATTCCTGATCTTTACAACCAATTATCGGGAGCTAAGTTGTTTTTCAAGCTGGATCTCAGGGAAGCATATAACCTTATCCACATTCAGGAAGGGGACGAGTGGAAAATGTCATTTCTCACCTCTGAGGGTTTGTTTGAAAATCTAGTCATGCCATTTTGGTTCAAGAACGTGCCTGCGGTGTTTCAAAACTTCATTAATGATGTGTTTTATTTTTTCATTGGGTGCTTTATGGTTGTATATCTGGATGACAGTCTTATTTTTTCACCTGACAAGAAATCTCACGTAGGTCATTTACATGAGGTTCTTCATAGGTTATGGGAGAACTCCCTGTTCGTTAAACCTGAGAAGTGTTCATTTTGCGTCCAAGAGCTTTCCTTTCTGGGGCTCATCTTCTCTGCCAATGGATTTCGTATGGACTCTGGAAAAGTACAGGCCATTTTTAATTGGGTGCAACCCAGAGACCTTGAGGGTCTTCAGAGTTTTTTGGGTTTTGCCAATTATTATCGCAAATTTATTAAGGGGTTTATCAGGTGGTTAAGTCACTCACCGATCTCACTCATAAGGGGACTGATCTTAAAGTCTGGTTGTTTCTGGCAGTTGAAGGATTTACAGCTAGTGATGGGCAAGTAGCATCGTTGCTCAGGTGATGTCCGAGTATTTTGGCATGTTCGAAGATTTAGTTTTCGGCATCTCAGCTGCATGATTTGTGACTTGTACACAGGATGAATACATGTGGGAATTCACTAACAAACAGGCATTCCACACATGTATTCAAGCTGTCTAGCAGTCGCAAATCATGCAGTTGAGGCGATGAAAGTGAAATCTCCGAGCATGCCAAAATACTCGGAGACCACCCATGCATGCTCACTGAAACCCGAGCAACGAGTATACTCGATCATCACTATTTACAGCATTAAAGATGTTTCTTATGTCTGCTCCTGTGTTGGTTCAGCCCGATCCATCAGAACCATTCATTGTAGAGGTTGACGCATCGGAGGTGGGAGTGGGGGCTGTGTTGTCTCAGGGACCCATCACTTTGACTAATTTAAGACCATGAGCCTTTATCTCCAAGAAATTTTCTCCTGCTGAGAGAAATTACGATGTTGGTAATCGAGAGTTGTTGGCCATAAAATTGGCTTTTGAAGAAAGAAGGCATTTTTTGGAGGGGGTTGTTCATCGGATCACGGTGATTATGGACCACAAGAACCTCTTACATAGAGTCTGCCAAATGTTTAACCCAGATGCAGTCTAGGCGGTTGCTTTTTTTTTCAAGTTTTCATTTTTCTATCACCTTTCGGTCCGGTTCCAAAAATTGTCAAGGCTGATGCCTTATCACGCAGCTTGGATCCAATATCACCTCCTGAACCTCCTTCCTCAATTCTTCAGCATGGGGTGGTCCTTGTGTGGGTGTCCTCCGAATTAGAGATTGAAATTCATGAGGCTTAATCTCTTGCTCCACCATCAATGCCTGATGACAAGCTTTTTGTCCCTGTTCAGTGTTGGTCGAGAGTTCTCAGGGAGTTCCATGGCTCTGCCCTCAGTGGGCACCCGGGGGTCTTGGCCACCTGGAGAGCTATTGTGAGACTGTTTTGGTAGTCCTCCATTTCTTCTGATATTGCCGTGTTTGTTTCTGCTTGTGATACGTGTGCTCGTGCTAAAGTCTCTCATAACCGGCCGGGGAATTGGTGACATTGCCAATTCTGGATAGACCTTGGACTCATTTGACCATTGATTTTATCACTGATCTCCCTCCTTCCAATGGGAAGACAGAGGTCTGGGTAGTGGTTGACAGGTTTGGCAAACAAGCACATTTTGTTCCCTTGGTGAACTACCTAATGCTGAGACATTATCTAAATTGTTTATAGAGCACATTGTACAGTTGCATGGCATGCCTCTGAACATGGTGTCTGACAGAGGGATGCAATTCATATGTAAGTTTTGGAGGGTGTTTTGCAGGAGATTGGGCATTAGTTTGACTTTCTCCTCTGCCTACCATCCCTAGACCAACGGTCAGACGAAGAGGACCAATCAGTCTCTAGAACAGATTTTGCAGTGTCTTGCCATGTATCAGCAGGATGATTGATGTTCTCATTACCCATGGCTGAGTTCACATTCAATAATCGGATTATTCAGTCCACTACTAGCACCTCTTCGTTTTTCTGTAATTACGGTTTTTACCCCCATTTTGATCGATTTTCCAGGCAGGATTCAGGGTGCCCAGGGGCTGATTCGACAGTTCAATGGTTGGGGGAAGTTTGGAGGGAAGTTCAGAGGAATATTGAGGTGGTCCGGGGCAGACCGAAACATTTTGCTGATTAGCAATAGAGTTGAGCGAAACGGGTCGAAAAATTTCAAAAGTCGCTGACTTTTGGCAAAGTCGGGTTTCATGAAACGAAACCCGACCCTAGGATGAGGTCGGCCACGAGGTCGGCGACTTACGCGCCAAAGTTGCGTTTCAAAAGTTTGTTTTGCGCTCTTTTTCAGCCAATCAGGATCCACGGACACTGTGGGCAACATGATGACATAGGCAGGGGTCACCACCATCTTTCAGAAGGGCATGCAAGTGATTGGCTTGCTTTGGTGGGCGTCACAGGGGTTATAAAAGGGCGTGCACGCCGACCGCCATCTTACTTCTGCCGATCTTAGCATAGGGAGAGGTTGCTGCTGCTGATTCTGTAGGGAGAGCGTTAGGCAAGGAAGAAGAAAAAAAACCTGCTTCTGCTGCTAGCGATTTTGCCTGTACAACACACCAGTCAATGTGTGTGCAGTGCAAGGGGAGGCTATATTGTGGTGGATCAGTGGTGTTGGTTGTTAGGCTGCCTTCTAAGGCTTCCTGACAGCTGCATTGCTGTTTACCCACTGCTCTGCAAACTGCTTTTTTAAAAGCAATCCCAATTTTTTTTTTTGTCCTGCAGAGGTACTGAGCGTGCATTTTTTCACACCATACAGCGGTGTACGCTCCTCACACAGTACCGTGTAACGGCTGCTATCACAGCCACAGTGAAGCTATCTGTGTGTCACTCTGTGAGAATAAGTCGAGGACATGTTCCGTTCTTACAGACCTGCACCTACTAGTTTTGTCTAGCTTTCAAACAGTTAAATATATTTGCTGTTTGATCACATTCAAAACTATAGCGAGACAGCGTGTGTCAGTCCGTATACTTAAAAAACACAGAGCTTGACAATTTTACGTACACCGGACAGCCGTGTACGTGCACGCTCCTCTCAGTACCGTGTAACGGCTGTTATCACGGCCACAGTGAAGCTATCTGTGTGTCACTGTGGAAGGATAAGAGGAGGACTTGTTCCGGTCTTACAGACCTACACTCTAGGGAGATTCCTATTCTGCCCAATTCTACATACACCTTGTAGTTTGTGATACACTAGCCAATTTCTGCCTGTGACATAGTGCTCTGATATTCAGTGGGCCTCACACAATCCAAAAGTGTCCAGTGTCCACTAGTGTGTGCAGAAATTCAAAATCTCCCTTATCCTGTAGTCACTTTTTTTACACCTGTGCCATCGAGCCTGTGACATAGCGGTGTGATATTCAGTGGGCCTCACACAATCCATAAGTGTCCAGTGTCCACTAGTGTGTGCAGAAATTCAAAATCTCCCTTATCCTGTAGTCACTTTTTTCACACCTGTGCCATCGAGCCTGTGACATAGCGCTCTGATATTCAGTGGGCCTCACACAATCCAAAAGTGTCCAGTGTCCACTAGTGTGTGCAGAAATTCAAAATCTCCCTTATCCTGTAGTCACTTTTTTCACACCTGTGCCATCGAGCCTGTGACATAGCGCTCTGATATTCAGTGGGCCTCACACAATCCATAAGTGTCCATTGTCCACAAGTGTGTGCAGAAATTCAAAATCTCTGTGATCCTGTAGTCACTTTTTTCACACCTGTGCCATCGAGCCTGTGACATAGCGCTCTGATATTCAGTGGGCCTCACACAATCCAAAAGTGTCCAGTGTCCACTAGTGTGTGCAGAAATTCAAAATCTCCCTTATCCTGTAGTCACTTTTTTCACACCTGTGCCATCGAGCCTGTGACATAGCGCTGTGATATTCAGTGGGCCTCACACAATCCATAAGTGTCCAGTGTCCACAAGTGTGTGCAGAAATTCAAAATCTCCCCTGTCCTATAGACACCTTGTACCTTGTTTTACATTACTATATAGTTTGTTGGATTTTGTCTACATTTCTACAAAAAATGAGGAAGGCTGGTGGAAGAGGCCGTGGAATTGGGTGGGGGTTGGCAGCTGGTAATGATGGTGTTGGTGGTGGATCTGATGGTAGTGGCAAGAGCAAAATAGGACCGAATGTAGGAGGTGTTGAGCCTGCATCATCGTCTGGCTCCATAAGGCTTCGAAGGCTTAGTTTTCTAGGAGTTGGCAAACCGCTTTTAAAGCCAGAGCATCAGGAAAAAGTTTTGTCTTACATTGCTGACTCAGCCTCCAGCTCTATCGCCTCCTCTTCTGAAGTTGTAAAAAGTAAAAGCACTGAGTTGTCATTGGAGGCTCATGTTCATGAACCACACCTTTCCTTGTGTCCTTCACCCCAACCAGGATTGAAGGATGACGCAGGCCATACTACTGATTACTCCATGGAGCTGTTTTCACATACCATGCCTGGATTATCAAGTGAAATGGTGAATTACCCAGGCCAAGATGAATCTGACATGGAGTGCACTGATGCACAGCCGCTGATAGATGATTCTGCTGGTACATTCACTCAGAGCACTACATTGTCCTCGCAGTGTACAGAGCCAGATTCTGACCCTGATGAGACTCAGGTGCCCCTTCCCGCACACTATACCACCATACACGGTGACACAGAGGAAGGTGCACATGACATTGAAGAGGAGGTGATGGATGACCCAGTTGCTGACCCAGATTAGCATCCATTGGGGGAAGAGGGTGCTGCTTCCAATAGCTCAGATGAGGAGCATCCACAGCAGACATCGACATTGCAACAGCTGTTATCTGGCAGGCCCGGAGCACTCCAAAGACAGGTTCCAAAAATCAAAAGAGTTGCTGGACAGCTTGTCCAGAGGGTCAAAAGATCACAGCGTGCTAGGCCGCAAAATGTCTGCCAAAGTTGGAAGAGTGCAGTGTGGCACTTTTTTGAACAAAATCCTCATGATCAGGCCAAGGTTATCTGTAAGAAGTGCGCAAAGACCTTTAGCTGAGGGAAAAATCTGAAAAATTTGAATACCAGTTGCATGCTTAGACATTTAACCACCATGCACTTGCAAGCGTGGACACAACACCAAACCTCAAGTGCCACATGTGCAACTGATCACAAAGAAGGTAGTCAGCAACGCTACATTGTTTCCCCCACTGTAAGCCCACCGGTTAGCACAGCAGCAAATGTTGAGGTGTCGTTGCAAGGCCACAGCAGTCACGGAATCCCACTGTTATATCAACGAAATACTGAATCTAGGCCATCAGAAAGAACACCAACTCCATCACCATCATCAACCCTCTCTCAGTCCGCCCTGTCCACCGCTACTTCCACCATATGCAGCTCTCAAGTCCAGCTCACCCTCCCAGACACTATGAGTAGGTCAAGAAAGTACTCAGTCTCTCATCCGCGTACACTGGATTTGAACGCCCACATTGCCAAACTAATCTCGCTTGAGATGATGCCCTATTAGTTGGTGGAAAGCGCAGCTTTCCGCGAACTCATGGCCTATGCAGTACCACGCTATGACCTACCCAGTCGCCACTTCTTCTCTCGCAAAGCCATCCCAGCCCTCCACCATCGTGTAAAAGACCGCATTGTCCATGCACTCAAGCAGTCAGTGAGTGGAAAGGTGCACCTCACAACTGATGCATGGTCCAGTCGCCATGGCCAGGGCCATTACGTGTCCATCACTGCGCACTGGGTTAATGTGGTGGATGCAGGGTCCACAGGGGACAGCGGTGGTGGGACAGTGCTGCCTAGCCCACGGTATAGGAAACAGTTGGCTGTAGGCGTTCAACCCTCCTCCTCCAGAAGCGAAAGCTCGTCCACAGAGTGCAGTCGAACGAGCACTCCATCTGCAGCTGCCACTGTTGCACACGAGGTGTCCCCCTATCGAGCAGCTAGTGGAAAGCGTCAGCAGGCTGTGTTGCAGATGATGTGTTTGGGCGACAGACACACCGCCGAGGTGCTGGCCGAGTACTTGAAGCGACAAACTGAGTCATGGCTGGGCAGTGTACATCTTGAGGCAGGCAAGGTAGTTAGTGATAACGGCTGTCATTTTGTGGCAGCCATAGCCCTTTCAAAACTCAGCCACATACCTTGCTTGGCTCACACCTTGAACCTGGTGGTGCAGTGCTTCCTCAAAAATTATCCGGAGTTAACAGCCCTGCTCCAGAAGGTGCGAAGACTGTGCGCGCACATCCGCCGGTCGCCTGTACACTCCGTTCGTATGCAGAAGCTGCAGCGATTGCTCCACCTTCCCAACCACCGCCTCATTATCGACATTGCAACAAGGTGGAACTCCACCCTGCACATGGTGGAGCGGCTGTGCGAGCAGAGGCAGGCCGTAATGCATTTGTGGGAGGATACACGGCCAGGCACTTTGAGAGCAGACATGGAGTTGACAGGTGTGCAGTGGTCGAAGCTGAAAGACCTCTGTAAAGTCCTTCAGTGTTTTGAGGAATGCACACGGCTGGTAAGCGCAGACGACGCCATCCTAAGCATGAGCATCCCACTTATGCATCTGCTCATGCAAACTTTGACGCACCTTAAGGAGCAGGCGTCTGCAGCCAATGTTGATGAGGAGGAAGAGGTGGAGGGAATCCTTGATGACATTCAGCCATTGTCTGCTCAGGGACCTCTCCTGGATGAGGTGGAGGAAGAAGAGGAGGAGGAGGATGATGATGGGGATGATTACTTAGGGGAGGAGGATGCATCTCGTGGGGCAAGTGAAAATGTTGGCATGGCAAGGTCTGGTACAGGGTTTGTGCGTGACTGGAGGGATGTGGATTTGCCAGAAAGTGCTCCTCCAACCAGCAGTCGCAGTGCATCATTGACACCGGGAACATTGGCCCACATGTCAGATTATGCCTTGCAGATCCTAAAAAGGGACCCCCGCATTGCCAAAATGATGAACGATGACGACTACTGGTTGGCCAGCATCCTGGATCCATGCAAAAAAGGCAAATTACAAAACATCATGCCACAGGAGAACCTTGACCTAATATTGGCTAATAAACAAGCAACTCTGGTAAATCGGTTGCTTGAGGCATTCCCAGCACACAGCAGTGGTGATGGTTCTCACACGAGCCGTACGGGCCGGGGGCAGCTTGGCAGAGGTGTTCATGGTGCACACAGCAGAAGTGGCGTTGGAGACAGGGGTTTCATGACAATGTTGTGGACTGATTTTTCAAGTACCGCTCACACAACTGGTAATACTGCATCGATGGAAAGTGACAGGAGACAGCAGTTGTCAACTATGGTTACAAACTACTTTTCCTCCCATATCGATGTTCTCCCACACAGGTCATTCCCCTTTGACTATTGGGCCGCTAAACTGGACACCTGGCCTGAATTGGCACAATATGCCTTACAGGAGCTCGCTTGCCCAGCTGCAAGTGTGCTATCGGAAAGAGTCTTCAGTGCAGCTGGATCAATCCTGACAGAAAAAGGACCCGTCTGTCAACCCAAAATGTGGATGATCTAACCTTCATTAAAATGAACCATGCATGGGTTTCCAAGGATTTTGTCCCACCTTCCCCTGATGACACATAGGGTGACAGAAAAATGGCTTGCTTTGGTCCACCTCTTCCTGGGACTTGACCTATTTCGCCTTTTGCATCAGCTGAATGTCCAACATCAACATATGCCACTTTCTAAATCTCCCTAACTGTGCTGCCTCCCCCCCATGGCCGGGGTCACCACCTAGCGCACAACACCGTGCGAGTGCCGTTGCCCTGGACAGGTGGGTAGGCCGACTCTTGGGCGCGGGCACTGGCACAGGGTCCCTCATAGTGCAATCAAGTGTCTCTGACGGTGGTGGTGCACACCCGCCGTCAGACACACCGCCGTACTATGAGGGGCCCAGTGCCAGAACCGACGCCCATGAGTGGGCCCCCCTTGCTTGGGCAGGGCCCCAGCATTTGCAATCTTTATCTCTCCCTGCTCCTCCACTGTGTAGTCTGGGCCGTCAAATCCATACTGTGCCTGTCACCGTCTGAGCCTGCCTCCTGATGTATAGACATATATTTTGAATGTGTACGCTATCCATACATGTTATCCGGGGATACGGTACCCTTTCTCACCTTTGTGACATCACGTGCAATCCATACTGTGCCTAACACCGTCTGAGCCTGCCTCCTGATGTATAGACATATATTTTGAATGTGTACGCTATCCATACATGTTATCCGGGGATACGGTACCCTTTCTCACCTTTGTGCAATCACGTGCAAGCCATACTGGGCCTAACACCGTCTGAGCCTGCCTCCTGATGTATAGACATATATTTTGAATGTGTATGCCATCCATACATGTTATCCGGGGATACGGTACCCTTTCTCACCTTTGTGCAATCACGTGCAATCCATACTGGGCCTAACACCGTCTGAGCCTGCCTCCTGATGTATAGACATATATTTTGAATGTGTACGCTATCCATACATGTTATCCGGGGATACGGTACCCTTTCTCACCTTTGTGCAATCACGTGCAAGCCATACTGGGCCTAACACCTTCTGAGCCTGCCTCCTGATGTATAGATATATATTTTGAATGTGTACGCTATCCATACATGTTATCCGGGGATACGGTACCCTTTCTCACCTTTGTGCAATCACGTGCAAGCCATACTGGGCCTAACACTGTCTGAGCCTGCCTCCTGATGTATAGACATATATTTTGAATGTGTACGCTATCCATACATGTTATCCGGGGATACGGTACCCTTTCTCACCTTTGTGCAATCACGTGCAAGCCATACTGGGCCTAACACCGTCTGAGCCTGCCTCCTGATGTATAGATATATATTTTGAATGTGTACGCTATCCATACATGTTATCCGGGGATACGGTACCCTTTCTCACCTTTGTGCAATCACGTGCAAGCCATACTGGGCCTAACACAGTCTGAGCCTGCCTCCTGATGTATTGACATATATTTTGAATGTGTACGCTATCCATACATGTTATCCGGGGATACGGTACCCTTTCTCACCTTTGTGCAATCACGTTTAATCCATACTGGGCGTGAGAACGGCTGGCGAGCTGTTAAGCAAGCTACAGCACCTGTGGTTTGCACACGTAAGTTTTTCATTTTTTCAGGAATGACGGTTAGGCCTAATTCTGGAACTGCGGTTGACCTGCACTTACTGGGAAATCATCGTTCACGGGTAATAATTGTAATCAGTGATCCCCATCACTAACGCTGTTCAGCGGGTTATCTGCACCTGTAAGCGACAAACGTTGGCCTTTTCAGTGTAGCGCACATGCAGCCACGGACATGTAAGGGCATGACACACCAGTTATTGGCCAATCTCATGTGCCAGAGCCTCACGTGTCCCTCTAGTAAGCCGGACTCGGACCGCGGGGCATGACGGAGTCTCGTTCGTTAACGGAATTAAGCCTGCAATGTGTGCATCTTTTCTGTAGCTGGCATGGTTGAGGTTTCCCAGGTGGAGTCGAATTTAACCATAGGCTCCACTCCTGGTGGTGCCCTTCTGGACATTCCTTTAAGGTTCAGCTTTGCAACCATACTGCCCACGTAAAACAAACACTTTGCCTTCATGAACGCTGTTTGGAGGGTCATGACTCGTGGGAATAATGCCGCCCAATCAGTTAACCTGCTAGAGAGATCCTTCGTTGCTCCCAAGCATGACATCACACTCCCTAGGAAGAAGGTAATGCCACTCTGGCGACCGTACTCCTGGGGGCGACAAAAGTGCACTGATGCCCAGTCACTGCTCGATGAATCTGCTGGTACATTGACCCAGACCACTACATTCCCCTCACACGCTACACGGCCTGAATCTGACCCTGATGAAACTCAGGTTACCCTTCCCATATACAGTTCCATCATACACGGTGACAAAGAGGAAGCTGCAGATGAAAGTGCAGGTTCGGCCCACCCGCCATCAGACACACCACCATACTATCAGGGGCCCTGTGCCAGTGCCGTCGCCAACGAGTGGGCCCCCCCTGCTTGCTCAGGATCACAGCACTTGCAAGGTTGAAATACTGTGCAGTGAGATGGAAGATGGGGACGACGAGGAGTCCAGACTAGTACAGGGATTCCCTAGCGAGGAGACTTATTTGATTGTTTTCAATGTTGGGACAGCAATTTTTGGGGAGCACTATACTCTGGAGAATGATAGATGGGGCCCACCATACACTGGAACATTCCAAAGGTGGACATCAGACACTGGAGCAGAATTTACAGGGCCCATTATACACTAGAGCATTAGAAATGGGGCCCATTATGTTTGGAGCATTATTTGGGCCCATAAGACAGTGGAGCTTCATCCATGGGGACCAACATATACTGTAGCATTATGTGGAGCTCATCATATACTGTTTCAAACATTATATGGGACCAATGATTCTGTATGGAGAAATAGATGGGCCTCGTCATGAGATGTAAAAAGTGAAGTATTTTTCATTGTACTATACCGCTATTTCTCTGCCATATCGGAGCATGATGAGTTGTGGTATGTGTTAAAGGGGTGCTCTTTCGCCCAGGGCACATGAAAACCTGGAGCCAGCCCTACCCCCCCACAACTTTAGCCAAATAACCCCCATTTTTCAGTGCGTAACTTGTATTATGAAGTTAATTAAGGTTGACAAGCTTAAGTAAGAAGAATTGATGCTTTTGGCATTCAAATGGGCACTGTAGGTGTGTTTCCTGTCCTCCTCTCACTGCCGACTTTTATTCCCCATTGACATACATTGGGTTTCATGTTTCGGGACAACCCCGACTTTTCCCTATAATCGGACGATCTTGCTCGACCCGACTTTTGGAAAAGTCGGGTTTCACGAAACGAAACTCGACCCTAAAAACCAAAAGTCGCTCAACTCTAATTAGCAACAATCTGTAGGACCTAAGTTTCTGGTAGAAGATAAAGTGTGGTTGTCTACCAAGAACATTTGTCTGAAACTTTCTTCCACTAAGCTGGGTCCCAAGTTTATTGGTCCATACAAGATCATTGAGGTTGTCAACCCAGTTGCCTTTCGCTTACACTTGCCACAGTCGCTTCGGATCTCTAATTTATTTCATAGGTACCTTCTTAAAACATTTGTACCTTCCTCTGCTGAGTCTCCACCTCCTTCGCCCCTTTTTCTGTGGATAGTCAAACTGAGTACAAAGTTGAAGGTATTGTCGACTCTCAAATTGTTCGCTGCTCGCTTCAGTACTTGGTACAATGGAGGGGTTACGGTCCGGAGGATCGATCTTGGGTCCCGGCGTGATCAGTCCATGCTGATGGGTTGGTTCGAGCTTTTCATATGTGGTTTCCGTGGAAACCTGAGGTTCTGTGGCCCCCCTATTGATAGGAGGGTACTGTCATGATCCAGATCGGGTTTTGTTTGGTCTCGCCTTTCCCAGTATGGTCATGTCAAGGGTTAATTTTTCCTGCCTTGTTGGTGGGTCAGGTGTACTATATATCTTTGCTGCAACCTGTGTGCAGTTCCAGTTATATTGCTTACCTTCGGCGTGTGTAGCTGGCTCTGGTGAGCTGCTGATCTGTCCTGCTGCGTACACCTGACTACCTGTGCCTGTTTACCTTCTCCTATCTGCTCCCATTCCTTATTTCCCTGTTGTTCAGATTCACCGATATTTGACCTTGGCTTGTCCATGACCTGAGCTGTCTATCCATTCTGATACCTCTGCTCTTGACTGGCACTGACCTTTTGGCTCTCTCTACTGGCTTTTTGTATTTGGATTCCACGTTTGTACTATGTTATATCTGGTATTGACTCGGCTCACTGACTACTCCACTGCCACCTAATGGTTGCTTTGCTATAATTCTGCTGATCTGCTTTATTGGTGGATTTTCATCCCATTCGCCACTCTTCTGTGGAGATTGTTTTACTCCACACTAACCTTCAGTATTGCGGCGTGACATTGACTTTCTGAATTGCTATTTTCTTTAGTTTGTACTAGAGTTGTCACTGATGAGGTTATTTGCTTATTTTAATGCCAAAGCAATCCGAAAGCAATCGAAAACCTACCAGTCTCCCTAGGCGTTTAACCATGTAAAATTTTACCAAATTTCCCAACTGTTGAGTGACACCTGTTGCAAATAAATACAGCACTGCATGGCTACCTCTAAAGAGAGAGGAAAGACACATTTACATTGATTAAACCTGTCACTCACATAGTGTCCTCGGCATTGCGCTCCTATGTAACACATTTCTCTGCCCTGTCGATCGTAAAATATTTTAATGCCCATGCATTGGGGCTATTTTGGCTTTTTCCACATATGCGCAATGCAGTACTTTTCTGTGCCCTTATTAATGCAGAGATGTATGCTCTTTCAGGGATGCAATGCTGAAGACACTGAATGGATGATATAAAATGCGGTATCCACACAAAGAAAGAAGAAAGAATGTACCAGATGAAGAACAGCGATGCCATATGGATTGGACTGCCCTGTAGGTGAGTATAATAAAATCTATTTTTTGTTTTCTAGAATGCTGTCTCATAGGGCTTACAAGTGCTGGCTATACTTAGTATGCAAAAAACCTGGTGACAGGTTGTTAGGGCCGGAGGAATGCACCGAATAATAAAGAGATGGTATAAAGGTGCGTTCGCAGCCGGGGGTCCACCGTACAGAGATGTTGACTGCTGCTCAGTAATGACGGACACTAAATGGCGGTATCGCACTGGACACACATGGGTTAAATGCCACCCCGTGTGAAGTAGCGATGGGCTCTGTTGCTTCACTGTTAGGGTTGCGGATCGCACTAAATATAAAATATAATAAAGTGTGATCGCAACCCGGAGTCCACCGTGCAGAGATGGTAAGCTGCTGCATGGTAATGGTGGACACTAGCTGAACACCGGCGGAGTAACCGTGTGCGCAGGAGCTAACTCTGTTGCAGCACAGAGCCACAGAAAGAAGCACTGAAGCATGTTACCTCACAGACTACGGCTTAGGGAACCACTACTGTGGCACCAGGGATTAACCCTAGAGAAACACTGTGCCCTGATAGCAGTCACAGGGTGCAGTTGTCAGTTGTGTTACCGCACTGTGTGCATACAGTGCTACCCTGGCGGATGCCACTAGCCTGCCTAAGCTTAGTGCTGGAAAGTGCAGTAACCGCGCACGGCACCATTGAGATGGACACTGCAGCGCATGTGGTACAGAGGTGTCTCGTGCAAATGACACTCTCTGGCATAACGTGTGAGAGAAGCTGGAAGCACTACGGCGCTATGCAGTGCCACCCCTCAGTGCTGACTCAGGACTCTAAACACTACCAACATGCATATCAAAGGGAAGGGATTTCATAATGAGTCATTCAGCGGTTCACAAGCATCCATCATCACACACATCACTACCAATTATTGTCTATTCTAGCGCATGGCCGAGCGGCCATGCAAACCTTTTATAGTGGCATCCTTCCAGGATGTTCCTGATGGTCCAATCTGAGCTGGAGAAGCACCTGAGCATGTGACCTCCGATCTCCAATGAGAGATCGTCCCACGGGCATGCTCAGTAGACCGAAAGGAGGACTTAGTCACTGGAGTAGCTCGTTGCTGACCAGCAAGCGTTGCTATAGCTGAACCAGAGGTGACAGCAGCAACCAAATCCACAGTGCTAGTCTGAGCAGAGAGCTGGGATCGATGAGTCTGCTGAGCAGCCTCCTCTGCGGACGGAGAGGAATGGGAGACCGCTGAAGGCAAGGCTCGGGATTCCTGCTGTGCAGCAGCAGGAACCTGACGCCTAACATTCACAGAGCCACAGTACCGTGTAACATAAATGCTGTACCCTGTTAACTGTCACAGGGCACAGTTTAGTCTGCACTAGTCTATGGTCACAAGACTCTGCCCCAAGCACCCAGGGTAAGAGCCTCTCTAGACCCACTAGGCGTATGTCATCGCAACTGCGAATGGCACTAATAGACGCTGGCTACCGTGGGGTGCTGCCCAAGTGCACAGTGGTGTACAAGCAAAGCCACTAGTTGGCGCGGAGCTAGGTCCTGACTATGCCTCCTACCTGCAAGGCTGATCAACACATGCATACCAAGGGTAGGGGTTTCTTAATGAGTCAGCCACCAGAGACATTCATACAACACTCACTCCACATTGTCCATACTAGCACCTGACCATGCGATCCTTTTATAACCGCAGCCTTACGGGACCTTCCTGATGGCCCAATCTGAGCTGCTTGAGGACCTGAGCATGTGACCTCCGACCACCAATGAGATGTTGTCTCATGGTAATGCTCACGTGGAGAAAAGAAGGAATTAGTCCCAGGAGCTGCTCGCTGCTGGCTAGTGTGGGTTTCTATAGCTGAACCAGAGATGACAGCAGCAACCAAACTTACAGCACTAGCCTGAGCGAGACACTGGGATCGATGTCAATGCTGAGAAGCCCCCTCTTCGGTTGAGACTGGAAGAGAGACCGCGGAAGGCAAGGCTTGGGATTCCTCCTGTGCAGAGGAAGAAACCCGACACCAAACATTACCCCCCTCCTAAGGCCCCCTCCCTCCTGAGCCTCACTACGCTAAAAGGCCACAATGAGCAGAGGAGCACGGATGTTCTCCACAGGTTCCCAGGTCCTATGCTCCGGGCCATGACCCTTCCAGTCCACCAGATAATAATCTTTGCCACGTACCACCTTGCACTCCACAACGGCATTCACCTCATAATCGTCCGAGGATGAGCCTGATGTCCTTAACACAGGTTCCCTTATAATTAGTTAATTGGGCTGGTTATAACGCTCTCTTTATAAATGAGGTTTCATCCAAATATTATGCCTCCTTTTTATTACAACAGGTGCAGATAACATCATACCACAGATTAATAGAGAAAGATTTACATAAAATCATTTTTCCACAGAGTTGTAACAAATGGTTATGCATTTTTGACTTGGATTGAGCAAGGCATGCCCCGGTCACAAACATCTCACCCAACAAAGGAAAGCCACTTTTTTACATTTGAGGGGACAGTGACATGGTATGGAAAATGTTGCACAAGTGGATCATCTTTCATTGACCCAAAACCATGAAAGTATGAAGGTGCCAAATCATGACTATATGGTGTATATGGTAGAACAGTCCATCCAAATTTTGCAATGGTTCCTGACAAATTTTCTATGAATGCTCTTTAAAATCCTGAGTAAACATCTATGGGACCCAACTGTAAAAAACTTGTAATTAGTGTTGAGCGATACCTTCCAATATCGTGAAATATCAGATCGGATTGGATCTGACCGATACCCAAAAAGTATCTGATATCGCCGATTCCGATACCGGAAACCAATGCAAGTCAATGGGACAGAAATATCGGAATTAAAATAAACCCTTTCTTTCCTTGTAGGTTAATTCTACATGAAGAAAAACAACTAAGAATAATGTAGAATGTATTGGGGGAGGAGGCATTAAAGGCATAGAGGTTTAGCCCAAATGGAATAGCAGAAATAATTTTTTTTTTAAGACGTTCGGAGTTACAAAGATATTGACTATGTTAACCTTTGTTATATTTTGTCAGATATGTATGTTTCACTACTTCCATGCTCTTCACCTCCTTTTTTACTGTCCCACACTTTCTCCTTCATGATCCTCAGCAGAAGCAGCAGCAGCAGCATCGTTTTCATTAACTTCTTCTTCACCTTATTCATCTTCTTCTTCTTCCAATTATTCTTTTTTTTACATTCTTCATATTCTTCTTATTCAACTATTATTCTTCTTCATATTCTACTTCTTCATCTTCTTCCTATTCTTCTTCTTCATCATATTCTTATTTATGACAGGCATTCCTGTAGTTGTTATCAACAAAATTTTGAAGATTACACCTTTAGTTCTGCCTGTCACAAAAGATTTACAACAGGATTTGTCCGTGTTCAGTTTGGCCTGCAGCAGCAGGCATTTTCCAGGGGCACCACGAGGAGGAACGGACTCACCCTCATACACTGCTTAGTCTTCTTCTGCATATAATTTAGATAATATCTTTCGCTCTGATTTTTAGTCTTATGCTTAATGTTCTTCTGCTTTTTGTTTTTCTGCTTCTTGGTCTTCTGTCTCTTGTTGTTCTGTATCTTGGTGGTTGTCTTCATGTTCTTTGTCCTCTTGGTCATCTTCTTCAGGGTCATCTTTTTGGTCTTCTTTGGGGTGGTCTTCAGGGTCGTCGTCAGGGAGATCCAGAGTGATTGCCAAAAACCATTTCAAAAAGCTTGAACTTGGAAATGTAGCAGAAGGTACAAGAAGGCTGAGGAACTGCTGAGAACCAGCTGACGGCACTGGAACCCAGATGGGTAGCAGAAGGAACAAGAGCCAATGGCACTACCGGGGACCAGCTGACGGTACTGGAACCCGGTTACTAAGCAGGAAGTACCTGTGCTAGAAAGCACTACCAAGGACCAGCAGACGTTGCTGTAACTCGGATACCGAGATGGAGGCACCTAAGTCAAAGGCACTGCTGAGAACCAGCTGACGGTGCTAGAACCTGGAGGGGCAGCAGAAGGAACAAGAGCCAAAGTCACTGCTGAGAACAGACTGACGGTGCTGAAAACCGGATGGGTAGCATAACGTACCCCTGAAAAACAACGTTAGAAGGCCACGAGCCGGCCGCAGTTACCGAAATCCACAGTCCTACAGGGGGTGCTTGTCCTATTGGCACTACGGAGCCAGCCTTTATTGCCAGATCCCGCAGCCCACATAGGAAGCACCTAAACTGCAGGCACCATAGAGTCGGCTAAACAGACCGCAACACGACAGGACAACGTATTGGTGCCAAAGTGACGTTGACACTTCCCGGAAACAGCTGGTGTGCTGGAACCAGGCTGGGCAGGAGGGAGTGCCCGTGCCAAAGACACTGCCGAGAACCAGCTGACGGTGCTGGAAACCGGAGGGGCAGCAGAAGGAACAAGAGCCAATGGCACTACTGAGGACCAGCTGATGGTAGTGCAACCCGTTTACTAAGCAGGAGGAACCAGTGCTAGAAAGCACTACCAAGGACCAGCAGACGTTGCTGGAACTCAGATACCGAAAAGGATGCACCTAAGCCAAAGGCACTGCCGAGAACCAGCTGACGGTACTGGAACCCGGATGGGTAGCAGAAGGTACCCATGAAAAACAAAGTTACAAGGCCGCGAGCCGGCCGCAGTTACCGAAACCCAACAGTCCTACAGGGGGTGCTTGTCCTATTGGCACTACGGAACCAGCCTTTAATGCCAGATCCCACAGCCCACATAGGAAGCACCTAAACTGCAGGCACCATAGAGTCGGCTAACCCGACCGCAACACAACAGGACAAAGTTTTGGAGGCAAAGTGACGTTGACACTACCCTGAAACAGCTGGCGTGCTGGAACCAGGCTGGGCAGGAGGGAGTACCCATGCCAAAGACACTGCCTGGAACCAGCTGGTGGTGCTGGAACCCAGGGTAAATACTACAAACAGAGTGGAGACAGAGGCCTAATTGGAGCAAGTTTAAAATCTGTAGTTGTGTGAGTGTGGACAGAGCAGGAGAAAGTGCCGGACACACAGCTGGGGATCAGCTGACATTACTGAACTCCAATAACACTGGAGCATATGTTGACTGTGCAGACGGCACTTCTGAGCAGCAACTGTCGGTGTTGGAGCACAGGGTCAATCAGGGTGTAGGCTGAGGCCTAATTGGAGCAAGTTTAATATCTGATGTTGGGATGAATGTGAAGGGAGCAGGAGATGTTGCCGGACACACAGCAGGGGAGCAGCTGGCGTTACTGAGCCCCACTAACACAGGAGCTAGTGTTTTTCTCTGTGCAGATGGCACTTCTGAGCAGCAACTGGTGGTGTTGGAGCCCAGGGTCAATCATGGTGTAGGCTGAGGCCTATTTGGAGCAAGTTTTAAATCAGTTGTTGTGTGAATGTGGAGGGAGCAGGAGATATTGCCGGACACACAGCAAGGGAGCAGCTGACGTTACTGAACCCCACTAACACAGGAGCTAGTGTTTTTCTCTGTGCAGATGGCACTTCTGAGCAGCAACTGGTGGTTTTGGAGCCCAGGGTCAATCATGGAGTAGGCTGAGGCCTAATTGGAGCAAGTTTAACCTTCGTCCGGCTGAGTAGGTACAATTGTACTTATTCCGTTTTAAAATTGCAATAACTTTTTTTCGAAAAGCCGTAGAGGGCTGAAATTTCATGACATCTCTGCAGTTTTGGTCCAGAATATATTGGCCAAATTTCAATAAAATATCTCCACCCCCTTCCGAGATAAGGGGTCGAGATATTTTTGCATCCATAACAAGCTGCATAGGTACAAATGTACCCTCATATATTTTGAATGAAGATAATGCAAGGAAAAAAGAATAATATTTTTTTAATGATAATGCTATTTTATTATTATAAACAAGTAAAAAAACTGTTCATTTACATTATAAAAGAAAATGTAAGAAACTTTTTTTATTGATTTTCTTCGCAAGTAACGCATGTTTTCTTTGCTACCGAGTGTTCATCGCAAATGGGTTTCACACAAACCACACAAGACTTTCTAGTTTTATGTTGTTTTCGCCTCAGGTCTCAGCAGACATAGCAACTACCAACAACAGGGGAGGGTCCACGACTACCATGAGGTATTTGAAGGCCAGCTGCTGCTTGCGATGCTACCAGAATGCATCGTCCAAGCACCATTTCTACTGCACCTCGAAGAAAACGGTTTCTCATCATCATTCGGTTTGTACTACGATCTTCAATTGCAGGCATACACAGCTGATTTGCGAGATCTTTCAGGAACTTTCTTTGTTGATCCTTTGTCCTGAAGCTTGGATTGTGTCCTCTGTAGATGATGTATGATGCAAACCCAGTGACGTCAATCATATTGTAGAAAAATGCCAAGGCCAACGTAATGTTCGTCGTTTCACAGTGTACTCTCCCAACATTTTATCCATATCATCAACTCCGCCTTTTGCTTTGTTGTAGTATTTTATTATCTCTGGCTTGTCTGCTAGTGTCTCTTCAACTTCTCCCATCATGTGCATAGATGATAGAAGCACGACTGATTTGTTCTTCTTTGGTACATATGAACAGACTGTTGTATCATGATTGTAGGCACAATTTGTCGAGTTTACAGGCCTTTCTTTGGCAGGCTGCATGTTGCTAGGTAGGAACCTTTTGTTTTTTCTCACTGTACCAACTAGTGTCATGTTCCACGAGTTCAATACTTTAGCTAGTTCCATGGTTGTAAAGAAGTTATCAGTGGTGACATTTCTTCCAGAGCCTTTATACGAGCTCACTAGGTCCAATACTGTTTGTTCACCAATGTTTACTTGTCGAGGACCATCAGTTGGTTTCCCAGTGTAGAGCTGACCTTGTAATGGGTAGGCGTTTGACGAGTCACAAGCCCAGAAAATCTTTATGCCATATTTAGCTGGTTTTGAAGGTATATACTGGGTAAATTTAGTATGGCCTCTAAATGGAAATAATTGCTCGTCGACAGTGATACAATTATATGGCTTGTAGGCTCTCTTCAGATTTCTGTTCAGCATTGTCCAGATGTCCCGTATTGCTGCAGCTTTATCTGTTTGCACACGTTCTGCACGTGTATTTTCGTTGTCAAATCTGATAAATCTGAGTATCATCTTGAAGTGGTCACGAGACATGGCTGCACGTATAAGAGGCAGAGCATCAACATTCCACATTTCCTCCAGATTCTCTTTGTTGTCTCTGTGCACACCAGCAGCAATCAGTATGCCCAAAAATGCATGGAGTTCAGTTTCAGTAAATTGCTTGAATGTTTTTTGTGGTGGCCGTTCAGAAGAATCAGGAAAACGTTGTACCAGTTTGTTGTTGTAAGCATCACAAACTCTCTTGGCCTTTCGATTCTTTTCTCGTAATATGATGTCACACATCTCGGGAGTCATGATTGACTTGAATATCTCTTTTGCTGTATACAGGTTGCTGATTGCTGCAGGGCCACCTCTTTGTCGTAGCACATTGCGAGATTTTGTTTGTGCATTTGGCAGTGGATCACTACACCATTGAGTTTTATCCTTAGCAGTCCAAATGTCGCCTGCACTTTGAGGCACAGACTCATCCTCAACACTTTCGTCTGAGTCGTATTCGTTTTCCTGCTCTATGACCATTTCTTGTTCAATGTTTGAATCTTCTTCATTAACATCCATTTGTGGTACATAGTTTTCATCATCAGATGCAACATATGGTTCTTCCTCATGCTTAGAATCAGATTCTTCTAGCATTCGCATTATTTCATCAGACTTAAATCTGTAAATATGAAAAAATGAAAAATAAATAATTTTCCGAAATACTACACAATACTACATTATTGGCTTTTCACAAAATGATACTAACCTGCAAACACGTTTTCTTGGATTATGGCGGAAACTAGATCCAGCATCGCTATCACTCATGATGACTTGGTAGATGGCTTCGTAATTTAGTTCAGTAACACGTGGCAAATAGAATGAAACTCGATTCTAAAGTGCAGATAAAAAAGTAAATTATTTCTAGTGATAATTATTTATAAATGTCATTTATATATTATGTAAACCGTATACGGTTTCAGAATTTTCATTCCATCTTCGACTGTTTTTTCGACCAATAGGAAAATTGTAACAGAGCCACCATCTTTATTTTGTGCTGAATATAAGTAAAACATCGTAAAACAATATGTAGATACTAATTATTATTCATTTTTCATATAAAAATCATACCAAAAGTTTCATACAAAATAAGCCAAGTCCAGGCTCAAAGACAATTTCTGACTGTTCTGTCCCCACATAAGGCAAATGAAGGTATAACTGGCTGTTAGATGCTGTGAGACTTTCCTACCTTCGTATCCAAGAAATTGAATACTTCACAAGCCTAGAAATGTGTGTGCTCACAGCAATGAGATGAACAGCAAAATGGCTACTGAGAGGAGGGAGGCAGGAAGAGAAGTAGAAGCCACTCCCAGTTTGAATCAACTTAATTAACAGCAACATAAGTGAGCAGTAACAACACTGGCCAATAGATATCAGCATAACATTTGTAGCTGAATGAACTTTAGTTTCTGAAACCAAGTAAAGGAGAAAGTCTTCCCACAGTGGAGGTATATATGAAGGTACAATTGTACCTCTGCAGCCTGTTAACGTTGTAAAATTATGCAGCCTGACGAAGGTTAAAATCGGATGTTGGGATGAATGTGGAGGGAGCAGGAGATATTGCCGGACACACAGCAGGGGAGAAGCTGATGTTACTGAACCCCACTAACACAGGAGCTAGTGTTTTTCTCTGTGCAGACGGCACTTCTGAGCAACAACTGGCGGTGTTAGAGCACAGGGTCAATCAGGGTCAATCAGGGTGTAGGCTGAGGCCTATTTGGAGCAAGTTTTAAATCAGTTGTTGTGTGAATGTGGAGGGAGCAGGAGATATTGCCGGACACACAGCAGGGCAGCAGCTGACGTTACTGAACCCCACTAACACAGGAGCTAGTGTTTTTCTCTGTGCAGACGGCATTTCTGAGCAGCAACTGGCAGTGTTGGAGCCCAGGGATTACAGTTCAATTGCCAACAAATTATTTATTCTGGAAGAGGACTGGCAAATTCCGGCGAGATCCAGGCCTTGTTCATTTTCAGAAAAGTAAGCCTGAGCAACATTATCGGAGGATAGTCGCGTGCGACGGTCTGTTAGTACACCACCTGCGGCACTAAAGACGCATTCCGATAATACACTAGCAGCAGGGCAAGCCAGCACCTCCAATGCATACTGGCTAAGCTCTGGCCATGTATCCAGCTTAGAGACCCAAAACTTGAAGGGGGAAGAGCCGTCTGGGAGTACACTGAGAGGGGAAGACATGTTGTCTGTCACCATCTGACGGAAACGTTTCCTCCTGCTGACTGGAGCCGTCTGTGATGGTGTAGACATTTGTGGCGGGCACACAAAACTTTGCCACATTTGGGCCATACTGGTCTTGCCTTGTGCTGAGGCGTTGCCTCTGCTCCCTCTTTGTGCAGAGCTTCCTCCACTGCCTCAACGCACAGAGCTGCTTTGTAAAGCACTAGCAGCACTGCTGTCAGGTGGAATAGAGAACATGATGGAATGCACCAGTGTGTCTTGGTACTCCCGCATTTTACACTCCCGGTTCAACGGTGTTATGAGGCTTTGTAAGTTGTCCTGGTAGCGAGGATCTAGGAGGGTGTAAACCCAATAATCAGATGTGTTGAGAATGTGGGTGATGCGGCTGTCATTTCTCAGTCACTGCAGCATGAAATCAACTATGTGCTGCAGACTCCCAACTGGCCAAGAAGCGCTGTCCCCTGCTTGAGGCGTCATCTCTGCCTGCTCTGCATCACCCTACCCTCGCTCTACATACTGACTACTAGAGCAATGTGTACCTCCCTCTTCTGGAGAGATGTCTTCCTCCTCCATTGACTCCTCCTCATCCTCCTCACAAATTGTCCCCTGCCTAGGTCTTTGTGAGGAACCACGTTGCGCAGACTGTCCAGAAGCAGATGGCATTCGTGACTCCTCATTCTCCACCTCTTCCAAAGCCTCCTCCCTTAGTGCTTGCAGTGTTTTTTGAAGCAGGCAGATAAGGGGGACAGTCATGCTGACTAGTGCATGATCTGCACTCGCCATCCACGTGGAATCATCGAAGGCACGCAAAACGTGGCAGATGTCCTTCACAGCGGCCCACTCAGTGGTGGTGAAGTGTGAATGGCGCGCAGTGCGACTTGTTTGCGCCTGATGCAGCTGGTACTCCATTACTGCTGTCTGCTGCTTACACAACCGCTCCAACATAAATAACGTTGAATTCCACCTCGTGGGTAGGTTACATATGATGCGATGTTCTGGAAGGAGGAATCGGCGCTGCAGAGCTGCAATGCGCGATCTTGCCATGATGAAACGCCGCAAGTGAGCGCACTCTATGCGGACCTTGTGCAGCAGTGCATCAAGATCCGGATAGTTCCTCAAAAAACTCTGCACTACCAAGTTGAGCACATGTGCCTGAAATGATATGTGAGGGAGGTTGCCTAGACCCAGAGCTGCCACCAGATTTCGACCATCGTCACCCACTACCAAGCCTGGCTGGAGATTCGCTGGCACAAACCACACGTCGCTCTCCTGCTTGATGGCATTCCAGAGCTCCTGCGCTGTGTGGCTTCGATTCCCCAAAGAAATTAATTTCAGTATGGCCTGTTGATGTTTGGCCACAGCTGTGCTCATATCGGTTGTAACAGGTAAGCGTTCACAAGTCCATGTGGAGGTAGACAGTGACTGCTCCTGCAGCGCTGATTCTGAGGAACTGGAGTACGAGGAGGAGTCAATGTGTACAGACTGGATTCCTGCAATCCTTGGAGTTGGCAGAACACGTACAGTGCCACTCTCAGGATCTGTACATACCTCCACAACATTTACCCAATGGGCAGTGAGGGAAAGGTATTGTCCCTGTCCATGGTTACTGGTCCACGCATCGGTGGTCAGGTGGACCTTGCTACTGATGGTGTTTAGTAGCGCATGTTTAATTTTTCCCTCCACATGCTTTTGCAGGGCAGGGACAACTTGCCTGCTGAAATAAAAGTGGCTGGGCACATTGTATTATGGGAATGCCAATGCCATGAAGTTATGGAAGGTGTCAGTCTCCACCAGCCTGAATGAGAGCATTTCAAGGGCCAGTAGTTTTGCAATGCCAGCATTCAGAGCCTGTGCTCGGCTATTGTTTGCTGAGTATGGCCGCCTTTTCTCCCATGCCTGTGCTACCGATGGCTGTAAAGTGGCCTGGGAGTGTGAGGATGACAGGGAACGTGGTGCTGTGGGTGGAAGTACACTGGGTCTCTGTACAACAGTGCCAGAAGTTCTTCCATGGTGATCCTGTGAGGAAGCCGAAGCAGCTGTGTGTGAGCTGGAGGAAGAGGCTACAACACGAGCTGAAGAGGTGGTAGATGGTGCTGTAGGTTGGCCTACGTCTTCAGTGTGTCTTTGTAACTCCACCACATACTTGGTCCGCACATGTTTCCAAATATTTGTGGTATTGAGGTTGCTGACACTTTTCCCTCTTTTGACTTTCTGATTACACAGCTTGCATTGGACAAGGCAAATGTCATCTGCAACTGTGTCAAAAAAGGACCACGCACTGCAAGTTCTGGGAGCACCCATTTTGGGTTTTGGAAGAGGAATGCTCCTAATGGGTGCCGAAGTGGAGGCTACAGGCAACCAAGTCTGCCCCCTCCCTCTCCCTCCTGTCTTGGCCGTTCGGGGAATCTCTTCCTCAGAGCTGCTCCCACCACCTTCCTGTTCCTCACGCCATGATGGGTCAAGGACCTCATTATCTACACTACCCTCTTCAAACACCTGCATCTCCTGGGTAGTCTCGCCAGCACAGTACGCACCAGAAAGTGGCACCTGAGTCTCATCATCAGATGCGTACTGAGGTGTGCTGACCATAGGCACAGGCCCACCCGCCTCTTCAGATTCAGAGAGACAAAGCTGTTGCGCATCACTGCATACTCCCTCTTCTTCACATTCTAAAATGTTGCTTGGCTGGCCCCCTCTTTCCAAGCCAAGAGATTCAGAGAACAGAAGTAGAGAATGAGATGTCTCCTGTCCAGGGATCTCTGACTGCCTGGGCAATTTGGCAGGTTGTGAAGAGACAGATGGTTGCTCTTCAGTGCTCTGGACCTGAGAAGATGTGGAAGTAATTGAAGTCGATGTGTTAGCTGCCATCCATCCGACAACGGCTTCAATTTGTTCCTCCCGCAGCAGTGGGGTACGGCGAGCTCCTACAAAGCTTCGCATAAATGACTGTTCCCTGTTTAAACTGGGGGATACTGAGTCACTGGTGCCCACAGCAGGCACAGAATCCACACGTCCTCTCCCTACTGAAACTCCACGCCCACGACCACGTGCCTTACTCCCTGCCTTCTTCATCTTGGTAGACTGATAAAGATAGGCAGAAAAGTAATAAGGGCTTAGTGTGCTTATTCCTGAACAGCTGCTAACAGGTATAAGAAACACTAATTTTATAAAGTGTGTGGACTACACTTTAATATGAGCTAAAGTCGCCTACACAACTGTAAAGTGGAGTGTTTGGTGAACTTTATTTATGTGTTTTTTTTTTCAAAAAAACAAAAAGGATGTGACCAAAGATGTAAAAGCGATAGTGTCACAAACTTTTTGGAGCTATTACAATGCAGGAAGGTAACCTACAATGCAATAGATGAGGCTCCAAAAAATAGGCTAATACTAATCTGGCAGGGGCTGCAGGGCACAAGCCAGCAAAAAGGCTCCTCTATCTACAGCTATAAAAAAAAAATGTATGAGGCAGTGACGCACGCTGAGCGGCCTACAACCAGAGGTGGCTGCAGAACACACTACATCGTGAGCTGCACTCACACACACAGCACTGCAAGGCAAAAGAAAGCTTCACACAGGGTTTGCTACAGAAGCCTGGGTAAAGCACTATATAGCAAATTGCAATCTCTAACTGTCCCTCAGAGTCAGAAGAGCAGCGTCCTGTCCCTAACTGAATTCACAGCAGAGTGATCCCAAAATGGCGGCGGCGGCTTTTATAGTGCATAATGACATAATTTCAGCAGCCAATCACAGCCATGCCATTAGTTAACATGCCTACATGCCTAACAGGATGTGCCCCCACTTCTTTGGATTCCTCATTGGCTGAATCAAATCAAACTGGCTCATGGCATTATGGGAACTTCCGATTCCGGTATTCGATATGCTAAAAGTATCGGAACTCAGTATCGGAATTCCGATACCGCAAATATCGGCCGATACCCGGTATTTGCAGTATCGGAATGCTCAACACTACTTGTAATGTACATTTTGCTTTCAATACTTTTTAGGACCACTTTCGCTGCAATTACTGCTTCAAGTTTTTAAGCTTTGTCTCTACTAGCTTTGCACATCTTGAGGCTGAAGCCTTAGAAACTCCAGCTGAAATCTCTCAATAAATAGAAAGCAATATTGCCACTTCATGAAAAATATTATCAGCTGGTTCAACTGATAACTTGTAAAAAGTTGTATCAGTACTACTAAGGTGTCACAAAATAAGCATTTCATGATGGGTAAAACCATTGAGCTGTCTTAAGACCTTTGCATCCTTATTGTTGCAGATTATTGAAGGCATTGGTTACAGAAGAATTCCCAAACTACTGATGTTTCCCATTCCTATTTAATTTCCTAATACAGCAGAAGGGATGCATTAACCTCACTATCAGAGGGTCATTCAGAAACATCTTGAAGTCTCCTGATAAAACACTGAGACGAGGGAAAACAAGTAGAGGCAACACATGGAAGGAATATTGAGATTGCCTGTGTTGAGGATAGCACCCCATATTGCCTTCCCCTTATGGTTAGATGAGGCTTTCGTTTACATTGTATGCACCTCTAACAAGTTGAATGTGACCGCTATAACCTTATTCATTGCTTATTTTTTTTACTTATGGTATTGGTGCATATTATTCATTTTTATTAAGATGTATTAGGGCAATCTAGGGAAAACTGTTATCCATTGGCTTGAAGGGGTGCCATTTTGTATCAACTAGGATCCCAACCTCCGCCGTCAGGTAGAGAAGAAGCATTAGGGGATTAAATAGGGACATTACCCCTCATTTTTTCTGATTGATAGGTAACCATTTTTTAATTCACATTTTTTTATTTCTTTCATATTTGTAGTGGTACTTTTTTAAAACAATTAAATAAAGCTATTATTTTAAGGGGAAGAATGTACATATATACCCCCTCTATAAGTCTTTTTGAGTTAACATTCTCATGAGCTGGACATACCTGGCTTGTCCATAATGTTCTATGATGTACTATTACTGCCACTGTGACTATCAATATTCTGTACACTCACACATCTTCCAATTGTTCTATATCTATACTATATTGCTGCTTGGAGCTCTATGCTGCACATGTACAGTAAGTATAAGACATTGGAAACCACTTTTTTGCAAAGTGATAACTAGTGTTGAGCGATACCGTCCCATACTTAAAAGTATCGGATCTGAATGGATAGGCCGATCTAAAAAAAATATCGGGTATCGCCGATTCCGATACCGGAAGTCCCATTCAAGTCTATGGGACTTCCGGTATCGGAATAAGAAAAACCCTATTTTTGCCTTGTACAGCCTCTCTGGGGTCTGTAAGGGCCTTTTGGGGGGCTGTGCCGGCCTGCCGGGGGGTCTGTGCAGGCTCCGGTGGTCTGTGCCGGCCTGCCGGGGGGCTGTGCCGGCCTGCCGGTGGTCTGTGCAGGCTCCGGTGGTCTGTGCCGGCCTGCCGGGGGGCTGTGCCGGCCTGCCGGTGGTCTGTGCAGGCTCCGGGGGTCTGTGCCGGCCTGCCGGGGGGCTGTGCCGGCCTGCCGGTGGTCTGTGCAGGCTCCGGGAGTCTGTGCAGGCATCGTCCGATGGGACTACAAGTCCCATCGGGCGATGCCTGCTACCATGACAGTGATTGACACCTTAGCCAATGATGGGACAGTAGTAGTCCCATCATCCGGCTAATGTGTTGAATGTAAAAAAAAATAAAAAAAAATTACATGCTACATACATACAACATGCATACTACATATATACTACATGTAACATACATACTACATTTATACTACATGTAACATACATACTACATATATACTACATGCAACATACATGCTACATACTACATACATGCTACATATATACTACATATATAATACATATATACTACATGCATGCAACATACATACAACATATATACTACATGCATGCATCATGCATACTACATATATACTATATATACTACATGTAACATACATACTACATATATACTACATGCTACATACATGCAACATACACACTACATGCTACATACATGCAACATACATACTACATACATGCTACATACTACATGCATACTACATACATGCTACATACATACTACATACATACACTACATGCATGCAACATAAATACTACATATATACCACATGCATGCAACATGCATACTACATATATACTGCATATATACTACATGCATACTACATATATACCATATACATGCTACATACATACAACATGCATACTACATATATACTACATGTAACATACATACTACATATATACTACATACTACATGCATACTACATACATGCTACATACTACATACATGCTACATACTACATACATGCTACATATATACTACATACATAATACATATATACTACATGCATGCAACATACATACAACATATATACTACACGCATGCAACATGCATACTACATATATACTATATATACTACATGTAACATACATACTACATATATACTACATGCTACATACATGCAACATACACACTACATGCTACATACATGCAACATACATACTACATACATGCTACATACTACATACATACACTACATGCATGCAACATACATATATACTACATACAATACATACATATAGACATACAGTACATATAACATAGAGTACATACTAACCGTCACTTGTCACTTTGATCCCCGAAGCCATTGTCGCCTGAGGAATAAATATCAAAATAAAAAAACACCAATATCCTTACCCCGATCCGCAGAAGTCCACGAGGGTCCCACGTCCATCTTGCGTGGAGAACAGCAGCATCAGCTGATGCTACCGTTCTCTACCAGCTCCAGGAATACAATGACGGAAGGTAGTTACCCTTCCGCACTGTATTCCTCCACCACTTTAAAAAAAAAAAAGTCCCTAGTCTCACTTTATGCCATTGCTGCGTGGGAAATTCCCATGCAGCAATGGCATAAAGTGAGACTAGGGACTTTTTTTTTACAGTGGTGGAGGAATACAGTGCGGAAGGATACCTACCTTCCGTCATTGTATTCCTGGAGCTGGTAGACAATGGCTTCGGGGATCAAAGTGACAAGTGATGGTGAGTATGTACTCTATGTTATATGTACTGTATGTCTATATGTATGTATTGTATGTAGTATATATGTATGTTGCATGCATGTATTATATATGCAGTATATATGTAGTATGCATGTTGCATGCATGTGGTATATATGTAGTATGTATGTAGTATATATGCAGTATATATGTAGTATGCATGTTGCATGCATGTGGTATATATGTAGTATGCATGTAGTATATATGCAGTATATATGTAGTATGCATGTTGCATGCATGTGGTATATATGTAGTATGCATGTAGTATATATGTGGTATATATGTAGTATGCATGTTGCATGCATGTGGTATATATGTAGTATGTATGTTGCATGCATGTAGTGTATGTATGTAGTATGTATGTAGCATGTATGTAGTATGTATGTTGCATGTATGTAGCATGTAGTGTGTATGTTGCATGTATGTAGCATGTAGTATATATGTAGTATGTATGTTACATGTAGTATATATAGTATATATGTAGTATGCATGTTGCATACATGTAGTATATATGTTGTATGTATGTTGCATGCATGTAGTATATATGTATTATGTATGTATGTTGCATGTATGTAGCATGTAGTATATATGTAGTATGTATGTTACATGTAGTATATATAGTATATATGTAGTATGCATGTTGCATGCATGTAGTATATATGTTGTATGTATGTTGCATGCATGTAGTATATATGTATTATGTATGTAGTATATGTGTAGCATGTATGTAGTATGTAGCATGTATGTAGTATGTAGTATATATGTAGTATGTATGTTACATGTAGTATATATGTAGTATGTATGTTGTATGTATGTAGCATGTATGTAGCATGTAATTATTATTTTTTTTTTACATTCAACACATTAGCCGGATGATGGGACTACTACTGTCCCATCATTGGCTAATGTGTCAATCACTGTCATGGTAGCAGGCATCGCCCGATGGGACTTGTAGTCCCATCGGACGATGCCTGCACAGACCCCCGGAGCCTGCACAGACCACCGGCAGGCCGGCACAGCCCCCCGGCAGGCCGGCACAGACCACCAGAGCCTGCACAGACCACCGGAGCCTGCACAGACCACCGGCAGGCCGGTACAGACCCCCGGACAGTCGGCACAGCCCCCCCGAAGGCCCGAACTGACGGCGCATCATGATGCGCACAGACAGCGCATCATGATGACGTCATTTAGGCAGCCAATCAAAGCCACAAAAGTGGCTCATTGCATTTTGGACTTCCGATTCCGGTATCCGATATGAAAAAAGTATCGGTACTCGGTATCGGAATTCCGATACGGCAAATATCGGCCGATACCCGATACTTGCGGTATCAGAAAGCTCAACACTAGTGATAACTAGAGTTGAGCATTCCGATACAGCAAGTATCGGGTATCGGCCGATACTTGCTGTATCGGAATTCCGATACTGACATCCGATATTTTTTCAATATCGGGCATCGGAATCGGAAGTTCAAAGTTGATTGACAGCCAAAATGACGTCATTATGATGCGCGGTGTGTGCGCATCATGATGCGCCGTCATTTCGGGCCTTCCGGGGGTCTCTGCCGGCCTGCCGGTGGGCTGTGCGGACTGCCCGGGGTCTGTACCGGCCTGCCGGGGGGCTGTGCCGGCCTGCCAGTGGTCTGTGCATCCTGTGGGGGTCTGTACCGGCCTGCTGGGGGGCTGTGCCGGCCTGCCGGGGGGCTATGCACCCTGTGGGGGTCTGTACCGGCCTGCCGGGGGGCTGTGCCGGCCTGCTGGGGGGCTGTGCTGATGTCCGGGGGTCTGTGCAGGCATCGTCCGATGGGACTACAAGTCCCATCGGGCGATGCCTGCTACCATGACAGTGATTGACACATTAGCCAATGATGGGACAGTAGTAGTCCCATCATCCGGCTACTGTGTTAAATGTTAAAAAAAAAAAAATACTACATACATACTACATACATACTACATGCATGCTACATACATACCACATATATACTACATGCATGCTACATACATACTACATGCTACATACATACTACATACATACTACATACATACCACATATATACTACATGCATGCTACATACATACTACATGCTACATGCATACTACATGCATGCTACATACATACTACATGCTACATGCATGCTACATACATACTACATGCATGCTACATACATACCACATATATACTACATGCATGCTACATACATACTACATACATACTACATGCTACATACATACCACATATATACTACATACATACTACATGCTACATGCATGCTACATACATACTACATGCATGCTACATACATGCTACATACATACTACATATATACTACATGCATGCTACATACATACTACATGCTACATACATACTACATATATACTACATGCATGCTACATACATAATACATGCTACATACATACTACATGCTACATACATACTACATACATACTACATACATACCACATATATACTACATGCATGCTACATACATACTACATGCTACATACATACTACATGCATGCTACATACATACCACATATATACTACATGCATGCTACATACATACTACATGCATACTACATGCTACATACATACCACATATATACTACATACATACTACATGCTACATGCATGCTACATACATACTACATGCTACATGCATGCTACATACATACTACATGCATGCTACATACATACCACATATATACTACATGCATGCTACATACATACTACATGCATACTACATGCTACATACATACCACATATATACTACATACATACTACATGATACATGCATGCTACATACATACTACATGCATGCTACATACATGCTACATACATACTACATATATACTACATGCATGCTACATACATACTACATGCTACATACATACAACATATATACTACATGCATGCTACATACATACCACATATATACTACATGCATGCTACATACATACCACATATATACTACATGCATGCTACATACATACTACATGCTACATACATACTACATATATACTACATGCATGCTTCATACATACTACATACATACTACATACATACTACATATATACTACATGCATGCTACATACATACTACATGCTACATATATACTACATACATACTACATACATACTACATATATACTACATGCATGCTACATACATACCACATATATACTACATGCATGCTACATACATACTACATGCTACATACATACTACATATATACTACATGCATGCTACATACATACTACATGCTACATATATACTACATACATACTACATACATACTACATATATACTACATGCATGCTACATACATACTACATTCTACATATATACTACATACATGCTACATACATACTACATGCTACATACATACTACATACATACTACATGCATGCTACATACAATACATTCATACAATACATACATAGACATACAGTACATATAACATAGAGTAACATACTTACCAATACTTGTCACATTGTTCCCCGAAGGCATTGTCTTTTACGGAATAAATATTAACATAACAAACCACAAAAATACTCACCCATGATCCGAAGCAGTCCACGAGTGTGTCCCACGACGATCTTGGGTAGAGAACTACAGCATCAGTCCCTAGTTCCCACACAGCTTTTACCATAAAGTGAGACTAGGGACTTTTTGTTTTTTAAATGGCGGAGGAATACAGTGCGGAAGGATACCTACCTTCCGTCATTGGATTCCTGCAGCCCGTAGAGAGCGGCAGCATCAGCTGATGCTGCAGTTCTCTACCCAAGATCGTCGTGGGACACACTCGTGGACTGCTTCAGATCATGGGTGAGTATTTTTGTGGTTTGTTATGTTAATATTTATTCCGTAAAAGACAATGGCTTCGGGGAACAATGTGACAAGTATTGGTAAGTATGTTACTCTATGTTATATGTACTGTATGTCTATGTATGTATTGTATGAATGTATTGTATGTAGCATGCATGTAGTATGTATGTAGTATGTATGTAGCATGTATGTAGTATGTATGTAGCATGTAGTATGTATGTAGCATGCATGTAGTATGTATGTAGCATGTAGTATGTATGTAGCATGTATGTAGTATATATGTAGCATGTAGTATGTATGTAGCATGCATGTAGTATATATGTAGTATGTATGTAGTATGTATGTAGTATATATGTAGCATGTAGTATGTATGTAGCATGCATGTAGTATATATGTAGTATGTATGTAGCATGTAGTATGTATGTAGCATGCATGTAGTATATATGTAGTATGTATGTAGTATGCATGTAGCATGTAGTATGTATGTAGCATGTAGTATGTATGTAGCATGCATGTAGTATGTATGTAGCATGTAGTATGTATGTAGCATGCATGTAGTATGTATGTAGCATGTAGTATGTATGTAGCATGCATGTAGCATGTAGTATGTATGTAGTATGTATGTAGCATGTAGTATGTATGTAGCATGCATGCAGTATGTATGTAGCATGCATGTAGTATGTATGTAGTATGTATGTAGCATGTAGTATGTATGATGCATATATGTAGTATGCATGTAGTATGTATGTAGCATGTAGTATGTATGATGCATATATGTAGTATGTATGTAGCATGTAGTATGTATGTAGTATGTATGTAGCATGTAGCATGTATGTAGCATGTAGTATGTATGTAGCATGTAGTATGTATGTAGCATGCATGTAGTATATATGTAGTATGTATGTAGCATGTAGTATGTATGTAGCATGCATGTAGTATGTATGTATGTAGTTTTTTTTTTTTAACATTTAACACATTAGCCGGATGATGGGACTACTACTGTCCCATCATTGGCTAATGTGTCAATCACTGTCATGGTAGCAGGCATCGCCCGATGGGACTTGTAGTCCCATCGGACGATGCCTGCACAGACTCCCGGACATCAGCACAGCCCCCCGGCAGGCTGGCACAGCCCCCCGGCAGGCCGGTACAGACCCCCACAGGGTGCACAGACCACCGGCAGGCCGGCACAGCCCCCCGGCAGGCCGGTACAGACTCGGGGCAGTCCGCACAGCCCCCCGGCAGGCCGGTACAGACCCCGGGCAGTCCGCACAGCCCACCGGCAGGCCGGCACAGCCCCCCGGCAGGCCGGCAGAGACCCCCGGAAGGCCCGTACAGACCCCCGAGAGGCTGTACAAGGGCAGGAAAGGGTTTTTCCAATTCCGATACCGGAAGTCTCATAGACTTGAATGGGACTTCTGGTATCGGCATCGGCGATACCGATACTTTTTTTAAAGATCGGCCGATCCATTCCGATCCGATATTTTGAAGTATCGGACGGTATCGCTCAACTCTAGTGATAACTATTAAGAAAAATATCAAGGAATATAACTTGCCGCCATTATGTCTCCAGGACTCGGCTCATTATTATCATTGCTCTGCATAGTTTGGTGTGCTGCTCTATACAATTCTCATTATGTGTCAGGATGCACACTACCATTGACAAATGTAATTACATTTATTACTAGGGACAATACATGTTTTTCATGGACCACTGGGTTTTGAGCTGCAGTTTATAGTAATGAAATCTCTATTGTCAGTTTTGATGAAAATTAGGATGACCATAGTGTCCTGCTACCTTAGTATGTATTGTACATTTCCTACACATGAAAAAACAGATTCTGTTTACTGCTGTAAAATATTAAAAAAGTTTTAAAATTGTCATAAGCCAAGCTGAGATCTCATCTCCCGAGATCTTGGTGCTGAGATCTCCATCTGCGCATGCCCCACAGCAGCCAGTTTCCCGCAGTCCACCGCACAGTAAAATATGTAAGCGCGTGGGCTCTGGGTTTTCACAAAATGTCGGCTGTAAGCCATAATCATCAACATTAAGAGAAATAAACACTTGAAATAGATCACTCTGTTTGTAATGACTCTATATATTAGTTTCACTTTTTGTATTGAAGAACTGAAATAAATTAACTTTTGATGATATTCTAATTTTGTGAGAAGCACCTGTATGTTGAAGGGGATTCATCTAGTATTATATATGTGATTTTGTGATAAGTTGTTGATATAATATATGGATGCAAAATTTTAAAGAAAAAAAATCACCATTATTTTGTGGATGGACCTAGTCCTTGAGTAACAGATAAAAGCCTTTGCTATTCTGTTTCCATGGGAAAAAAAATAAAAGATGTACTATCTCACTTTCTCCTGGGAGCTTGTATGACCTAAACTAATTCTCATTTGTTCAGGATACAGCAAATCTCAATGCTATTTTTTTAATTCAACGCTTGAAATTCCATCATGTGGTGCTATACTATACAATATTTCCATAACACTGAGGCTTAATTTTTTTAATAGGCGTAAAAAATAACTGATTTAGCAAGCAGCCCTGGTGTTAATGATTGTATTACTTACACCATGGTTTTGTTGTCATCCCAGTAGGAAGTAAAAAAAAGAAAATATTTATCATCCTATATTATAATTCCAGTTTTTGCAACCTACAGTTTTCATTGTAATTAAATTAAAGTGAGTTTCATGAACTAAAATTACATTATATTTATTAAACTAAAAACTATCTATAATACCTCGCTCCTATGATGGAGATGTGTACAGCTTTTTTAACAAAGACTGTTTCTAATATTATTCATTAGTAGATTTCAATGAGTCTTTCAGGATGTTGATGTTGCTTACTAAAAATGAGCAAGTCAATTCATAGCAAATAAAATGCTTTATAATTTTCCCCAATAATTCTGATTTGACAGAATTATAATATTATGGAGTTCGACTCCCACAAATCCAGCAAAACGGAAGCCATTCAGTCTTCATTTTGTAGAATTTTTTATAGGGTTGTGTGCCGCCCTGTGTCTTTACCACCACAAAATGGTCAAATATGTGCTCTGCTGTATGTGTTTTGTAAATGATGGGAGTTATGCATTCTCTGCTGGGACACACAAGCTCACACAATTTTACCTCACTCCCTTATTTGTCTGAAGCTTAGAGCTTTGCAGACATACCCTAACTGGGAGGGGGAGGAGTCGAGTTGTTGTTCTGTGAAGAAGACGGTGTGTCACAAGATGGAGATTGTTCAGGGTAGCAGTGACATGCGCTCTCCCCAGGAAAAAGGCTGAGGAGAATCAGGGCTTCAGCCCCTAGGCCATCTATACTTTTAGAGCCAGATAGTAAGCTGAGAGACTCTGAGGTTCATACAACAAACAGCAGAGTGTCTTCTCCCAGGTAGACTACAGCAAACAAGAATCAATGAAGGACTGTGCAAGAAGAACCTTGTGCTTCACACAGGATCCAAGCTGCAAGTTGCAGGGGGAGAAACACAGTGAGTAAGTGGCTGTACTGGAAGTTTCAGACTCCAGGAGCCTTGGTCCCTGAAGGGAATAGAACAGCAGGAAGTTTACACCAAGTTTCAGCAGTGAGAAGGATAACTCCCATCATGCAGAGCAGACTGTAAACCTGGTGAGAGTTGTAATTCCTCCTCTGAACTGCATCTGAACTTCAGTAAAGGATAAAGTGATTTTCCTTGTCTCCTGCCTTGTTACTCTGAACCATCCACTTTCATCACAATCTCTGCGGGTCAGCCCTAGTTAGCGGGGGTTAAACATCTGCACTGCCATCATCATCTACCCCCCAGGGATGATCTGCAGTGCTGGCTATCCTACAGTCGAACACTCCAACTGGCATCACGTACTCTTTTTCAAATCTCTTTTATTTTTACTTTAGTTTTCATCCCCCATTTCACTGTCCCTGGAGCACAGGCACCAGGCACGGCTGTCATCCCCGTGACATCCTGAATCTAACACTGCCCAGCGACCTGAGTATCCCGCTCCGGGCGAGACAAAACTTGGCGTCACAAACAGGTTCCTGTGCGCCCAAAGTCCTACAGGAGCAACGACCTGCAGCAACTGAAGCAGTGAGCTGCACCCCTGCAAGGGTTAACTAGGGGGGGAAGATGTCTTATCCCAGCAACACTCAGGGTGCAGTAGCTACAGCTCCCATATTGCCGCTCACCATGCCTTATATACCAGGTTCAGCATGGCTGCCACAGTACACTGGCGAATCGCACACCTTAAGTGACTTCAAAGAGAAGCTGTGCAGCATGTTTGAAATTTACCCTATGTCAGAGGAGCAGAAAGTCAGTATACTTACAAGTCAGCTCAGTGGCACTGTTCAGAGAGAAGTTAAAACTTGGCCAGTGACTGATAAAAAGACTGTAAAAGACATTTTTGCTAAATTAAGGGATACTTTTGACACCCGTACTGCTTCAGAAATAAAGATGCGATTTTTCAGCTGCAGACAGAAATCACAGGGCACTGTCAGAAACTATGCCCTAAACCTGCAGGAGGCGCTATGGGCCATTAAACAAATTGATCCAGACAGTATAAGAGATGAGAACAAAATGCTGAAAGACCAGTTAACTGAGGGTCTTTTGTCTGATTCTAGTAAGGCTCAACTGTGCATGATGTCATTGCAGAACCCTGACATGGACTTTGTTCAGTTTAAGAACAGATCCGTCCGTATCTTAAGAGAATCTACCTATGCTTGCACTGAGCCAGTTAAACATCCAGCAGTTACATACCACCAGGGGGCAGTATCCTCACCCCAGGTGCCTGCAGTACAGCATGTGCAGACTCCAGTTGATGATTCTACTGCAGATTTACGGCTGCAAGTAATCCTGTACTGACTAAAAGTGTGGCTGCTTTATGTAAAACTGTTCAGACTCTCCAGACTTGTTCCCTCACAGAGAGGATCCAATTAGCATCGAGCCCGGATGATCTCCAATGGTGATGGCCAAAGAGGATGCCACAACAGCAGCAACGACTGACCCACACAGGCAGGAGATCCACAGACCAATTTGACCCTTCAGGAAGACCCATCTGCAGACGGTGCCATAAGGTTGATGATATTGAAAGAGAATGTCCTTTAAATGGGCGACCCCTGGGGGCAAGGACCAACCCCCAGGAGTAAGACAATCTGGTCCAACTAACTGGAGAAACAGGTTTGTTGGAGGACCGCCCCTTATACCCGTGGTAATGTATGGTATCTCCTTCACCGCCCTCATGGACACTGGATCTCAGGTAACCACAATGCCTCACACACTGTACCAGAGATATTGGACTGATGCTGATTTCACCCAACTTCCTGATGGTGACTTGTAATGAATAGCAAGTAATGGTCAACCTCTGACACAGGTGGGGTACAAGGAGGTTGTCATTAAAGTGGGGAAGGTGGAGCTCAAAGCTCAAGGTCTCATGGTGGTAGAGATGGAAAGAGCAGAGTGTCAACCTATCATAACATTGGGCACAAATGTGATTGAAAATTGTTTAAGTGAGATCATCACCATTTCGCAAGACATAGCCAAGTCAGCACCATAAAAAAGAACAGCATGCCCTCAATAAAGAAATCAAGACCCTTGTGCAGCAACAGGAGGTGGAGGTAACTGGTGGAGAGATTGGTAGTGTAAGGGTGAGTGATCCCAACTCCATTATGCTTCCCCCTAGGAGTGAGACTCTCATCTGGTGCAGCGCAGCCATAGGCATCAGAGGATGGGACTACCAAGCTCTCCTTGAACCAGTCTATTCAGATAGCAGACCTACTGTGCTGACGGCCAGGGGAATTGTTAATGCTAAAAAGGGCAGGGTCCCGGTACATGCTCTGAACTGTGGAGAAGAGGAAGCTCGCTTGCCCCATTATGCAACCATAGTCAAACTATTCACAGTCAACAATAATGATATTCAGGCTGTAGAACCCTTGGATCCGTCCGAAGCGGCGAATGGCAATGGCTCTTCTGTTCAGACGGAGGAATGGTTCCAAAAGATACATATTGGCACCAACTCCACTCCTGTACATCAGAAAAATGGAGTGCAGTGGGTGGTACAAGAATACAAGAGGGTTTTCAGCAAGCATCCCATGGATTTTGGGCAGGTAAAAGGGTTTCAACATAACATCTCTACTGGAGATCACCCACCTATCAAAGAGAGGTATCGACTCGTACCTCCAGCTCATTATCAGTGTGCAAAAGGTATGCTAAGAGAAATTAAACAAGCAGGGGTAATCAGGGATAGCTACAGTCCTTGGGCAGCTCCCCTGGTGTTAGTAAAAAAAGAAAGCTGGTACCATGCACATTTGTGTAGATTACAGACAACTTAACAAAATTACTCACAAAGATGCATACCCCTTACCGCACACAGAGGAGTCTCTAGCAGCATTAAAATCAGCTAGGTACTTCACCACTCTGGACTTAACCAGCGGGTACTGGCAGGTTTTTGTTGCTGAGGCAGACAAAGAAAAAACTGTGTTCACTACCCCTATGGGGCTATGTGAGTTTAATTAAATGCCATTCAGATTGAGCAGTGCTCCTGGGACCTTTCAGACAATTATGGAATGTTGCCTGGGACATCTGAACTTTGAGAATGTACTATTGTATTTGGATGATATGATTGTATATTCCAGGACCTATGAGGAACATCTGCAACACCTGGCCGAGGTCTTGGAGGCATTTTACAACTTTGGCTTAAAGGTAAAACCATCTAAATGTCATCTCCTAAAGCCCAAAGTGCAGTATTTAGGCCATGTCGTGAGTGCAGAAGGAGTAGCACCCACCCCAGACAAAGTGACTGTCATCAGAGACTGGCAGGTACCCACCAGCATCCAAGAGGTCAGACAATTCCTAGGCCTAGTGGGATATTACAGATGCTTTATCAAAGACTTTACTAAATTGGCAGCCCCCCTTCAAGATCTCCTAGTTGGCAAACCCAAAAAGGTCAGAGGCAAGAGTCCCCTGATAGAGTGGAATGCTGGGATGGATGAGTCATTCAACAGCCTTAAGCAAGCACTTACTGGAGAAGAGATCTTAGTGTATCCAGACTACGATCAGCCATTTATCCTGCACACTGATGCCAGCAATGTTGGGTTAGGAGCTGTCCTGTCTCAAGAGCAGCAAGGTAAGGAGAAAGTCATTGCTTACGCCAGTCGGAAGTTTCAACCTACTGAGGGGAACTCTACCAACTATAGCTCCTTCAAGTTGGAATTCTTGGCTATTGTTTGGGCCGTGACTGAGAGGTTCAAGCACTATTTGGCCTCATCAAAATTTACCATCTATATGAACAGCAATCCATTAACCCATCTGGAGACCGCCAGGCTGGGCGCCTTGGGACAAAGATGGATGGCTCAGTTGTCCAATTATGAGTTCATCATTAAATGCCGTGCTGGCACCAAAAACGCCAATGCTGATGCCTTGTCCCGTATGCCAAATACTCCTGATCCAGCAGAAGAACTAGAAGGCCTGGAAGAAATAGAGATGCCGGCATTCCACCACCACGGTGCCTCCCAAGACTCTAACCACGTGACAGGGAGAAGTCTTGCCATTCATGAAGTTTCCCTTAATCCTCTACATTACCATGGTTGGGCAGAGACACAGAGCAGTGACCCAGCTATATGTCTTTTCAAAGAACTCCTTGGTGAAGTAGATTAATCTCCAGCTCCTGGTGCACCTGCAGATGTCCAACAATTGTGGAAAGAGAGAAAGAAGATGTTCCTTTTTGAAGGCAAGTTGATCCGAAGAGCTATTAACCCACATACGCATGAACTGGTCTGAAAGATCGTGGTCCCCAGAAAAGACGTGCCCATGGTCTTGGAAGCTTACCACAATCAAGCTGGACACTTTGGTTGGAAAATGCTAGATGTAGTTATCCACGACCGCTTCTTCTCGACAGGTATGAGATGGTCTATTGAACAGTGGTGTAGAGAATGTGGCCCATGTAATCTCAGAAGAAAAAACTGCCAATCAAAGGGCCCCCTTGCAGCCCATCATCACTAAACAGCCTCTGGAATTGGTGGCCTCAGACCACATGCAACTATCCCCAAGCCGATCAGGGTATACCTGTGCCTTAACAATAGTGGATCACTATTCCCATTTCCTAATGGTCATTCTGGTGAAAGACCAAACAGCAAGAACAGCTGCAAAGGCATTCCAAGACTATTTCTGCAGACCCCATGGCTACCCAGATCAAGTGCTGACAGACAGGGGTCCAGCCTTCGAAGCAGAGGTCTTCCAAGAATTTTGCTCCCTCTATGGATGTAAAAAGATCAGAACTACACCATACCATCGCACAAGGCAATGGTCTTTGCGAAAAAGTGAATCATCTGGTGATCAATTTATTGCAGATCCTACCACTAGAGGAAAGGAATCAATGGCCTGATAAATTACCTGATTTTATCGAAATGTACAATCATATCCCAACCAGCTCAACAGGATATGCCCCAGCTTACTTGATGCGTGCACAGCCAGGTAAACTCCCCATCGACCTAGAAATGGAAGTCCTAACTCCTGAAACCATATCCAGCCAATTGGACAATGATTGGAATACAGAAAGACAATTGCAGTATCAAAAAGTTCAACAATGCGTAGAGGAAAGTCTTGCTCAAGCTAGTCAAAAGCAGAAAAGAAACTTTAATAGACATGCTGTGGCAAACTCCTTACTAACTGATGAACAAGTGCTAAAGAAAAAGAGAAGAAACCACAAGATAGATGACCAATTGGAGGCCCAGCTGTACACTATTCAACCATCTAGCTATGACAACAGCAAAGTGTGTACTATCTCCAAAGATGGCGGAAAAACGTGTACTACCGTATCCAGAGACAATCTGAAAGTATGTCCAGCACAATTGCATGAAAAAGTTGAGACTAAGGAAGATCCTCAGCTGATGGAAAAGACTGATACAAAGATTCGCACTGTTCTAGGTGAATTCCCTAGTTCTTGGCTACAAGTTAATAACACACTGGTAGTTCCAGTGATGGTGTTCCCACAAAGGTCTTTATCCGAGACACCAAATTGGTCTTGAAGTGATGAAACGCTAATGCCAACCACTAACACTTTGCATGTGGAGGAATCAGAAAACTTGCCCACAGTCAGCAGTGAACCTATTGTACCCATGGTAGGTTCAAAGAGTCGTAGGAAGTTGCCTAGTATTCCTATCTTGCACAGATCACAGCGTAGTATGCCGGGGAAAACCCCTTCTCGCTATAATAATGATTTGTAAAATATTCTCATAGAGTATTAAGATTAATAAGTTAGTTTTGAGTTTGTACTTATATTGAACTATGCCTTATGTAATTCTGTTAAAAATGTTGAAGAAGTTGTGCCCACATGAACTAATGTGAGATTTCAGTAGTTAATATGCCTTATTCTACTACAAGAACTCTTGCAAGGACTCATAAACTTGAGAGGAAAACCCATTTATCGTGCCTTGGCAGGAAACAATCTAAAACAGCCAGTGCAGTGAATTTCATATTATGGTCTGTGTGCCCTACAGCTGCACTCAGGGACAATCCAACCAATTAGAAATGGTTTTGGGCTGTAATCCACGACTCAAGTTAATGTGACTGTTCGCCTATACTCAGGTTAAATGTTACATCATTTTGTTTTACGCTCATGTTCAGTGGTGTAGCCCGAGGATGTGCTACATTTAACTAGGGGGGAATGTGGCACCCTGTGTCTTTACCGCCACAAAATGGTCAAACATGAACTTTGTTGTATGTGTTTTGTAAATGATGGGAGATATGCTTTCTCTGCTGGGACACACAAGCACACACAATTTTACCCCACTACCTTACTTGTCTGAAGCTTAGAGCTTTGCAGACATACCCTAACTTGGAGGGAGAAGAGTCAGATTGTTGTTCTGTGAAGAAGACAGTGTGTCACAAGATGAAGATTGTTCAGGGGAACAGTAACATGCGCTTTTTTTTGCATGACCCCATGATCTATTTTAGCCAATGTCACTGTGTAACCCCCAGCCTAAATTTAAGAAAGTGTCCCATGCCACAACAGTATTTTCCAAATGAATTCATACTCCTTTTAGTTTAATATCCATGGCAATAAGAGCCCTCAGAGGACAATAAGTATATTTTTAGGAGAAATTCAACTTGGACCAAATATTATTTAGACTATATTTAGTCTGCCAGTTGAATAGAGTGAATGTTTTGAAATTAATTTTCAGTGATTTGATACAATTCTTCTGGTAACCTATCCTTAGCATGAGTCATCAAAATCAGGTACACGAGAGGAGAGATCAACTAGTTCCCCCACCATTAAGTTGACTGAACACATAATTTGTAGCATTGCTGTGGCCACCTAAAAAATGGTTTTCATTTCATTTGGAATTCAAATGATTTTTTTCATCTTTTTTTTCACTTAATGAAGTGCATTAATTTCATATAGATATTAAAGAAAAAATTCACATGTCTACAAAAAATATTTTTTGTATTCATCACAGGTGACTTTGTACTTTTCTGAATCATATTTTTGTCCTGATTTCAAAAGCGTATATAGTTTTTCTGTAGCACGTATAGTTTCCACAGAGCAGCATCATTATTGTAAGGTATAGGAAATATACTGGTGACATTAAAATAACAGTAATCTACATATCAGAAAAAAATGCTTCACCTTACAGAACATTTTTTATTGAACCAAAATAATTTTACATGCAAAATAGAAACCAAAATATGAGCAGAAATTAAAAGTGCTTGATATTAGAATGTCGTTGATATCATTTTTCAGGGTTGTCCCAATCTAACATCCAACAGTAATCTGCCATCATTGAGTCTTTCCAAAATCCCTGGTAGTGGTGTTCCATTACTTTAATGATCACTTACATCCCAAAGATTTTGAGGGAAGAAATCTAAATGTGAATGCAAAAAGTGCATTTTCAGAGGCATGCAACATCCAAGACACTGGTATGCATTTAGCAGTTCCTCAACACCTTCAACATATTCTGGAGATTTTTGTTTTCCTAAGAAGTTTCACAGATCCACTTGAAGCTTTTCCAAGATCTCAATTCCTTATCATTTAGAGTTCCTTCAAACACATCATCTCTCATAAGCATTCTGATCTGAGGACCAACAAATACCCCTTCCATCAGTTTTACTGGTGAAATGCTGGAGAATTTCTGTGTAATGTACTGGAACCCTTGTGAATTTGTGTTTGCCATGGCTTTCACAAAGTTTTTAATCAATGCCAACTTTATATGTAGTGGAGGAAGAAAGATTTTTGTTGGAGCAACTAAAGGATTATGCTGAACATTGTCTCTACCTTGAGTATAGATGTTTGTCTGTCTCCAATCATGATGGACATAATGCTCTACTGTATTTCTACTGTCCCATAAACACTAGAAGCAACAATATTTTGTGACACCTCCTTGCCGACCAATCACTTTCAAATCTCGGCAGATATTCCATTGTTGAAGCTTATATTCTATAGCATCCAAAACAACTGACAGATTTTCATAACTTTCCTTTAGATGACATGAGTGAGCAATAGGGATTGATGGTTTCATATTTCCATTGTGAAGCAACACTGCTTTCAAACTTCTCTGGGATGAGTTAATAAACAATTGCCAATCTGCAACAAAATACTCTTGATTCAGTTCTTCAAAGACGCCATTCACATTTGTTACAGTACACCATTGGTCCATCAACTGTGAAAAATTGTGTTAAAGTGTTACGTCTTTTTTTGGTAATAACACACTTTGACATCATCATAAAGAAGATTCTTCTGTTTCAACCCAGATGCAAGAAGTTCAGCTTTAACTTTTGACAATGAAAGGTCTCTGATGAGACCATTTAATTCATACTGAGTAAAGAGTTCTGGCTGCTCAGCTGCTCCATCAGGTACATACTCATCTTGACTTGAGGTTTCCATGTCTTCGCCAGTAGCTTCAACGCCATTGTCTTCATATTCTACTTCATTTTCATACAATTCAGACAACGTTAGTACAGGAATTGACAAGGTACCATCATGTGGAACTGGTCTAATCGCAGATTTAAGTTCAGGGTAATTAATCTTATGTTTGTTTTTTGTAGAAATTTGTAGAAAAGCCTTTCAGCTTGACAAAAGTAGCAATCATCACTATGATTTTTTTTGTTTTCTCCAAATCATGGGAACAGCAAATGGCATATCCACTTTCCTCATATTCAACCAGACACGAAGACCATTTGAACAACTTGAGTGTATCACATGAGGGGCACAGCTTTTGTCTTGATCACCAAGTGGACATTTAGGGTATGTGCACACGTTGTGGATTTATGTGCGGATTTTTCTGTGCGGAATCTGCAGAACCCGCAGGTAAAAAGACCCTCATTTTACCTGCGGATTTACTGTGGATTTCCTGCAGATTTATAGCAGATTTTGTGTGGATTTGCCCTGCATTTTTACACCTGCGGATTCCTATAACGGAATGGGTGTAAAAACGCTGCGGAATCCGCACAAAGAATTGACATGCTACGGAAAATGAACTTCTGTGTTCCCGTGCTAAATTTTCCGCAGCATGTGCACAGTGATTTTTGTTTTCCATAGGCTAACATGGTACTGTATTTCACTTGCAGATCTGCTGCGGATCCGCATGGCCAAATCTGCTGTGGATCCGCACACAAATCCGCAACATGTGCACATACCCTTAAAGTACATCTTAAAAAGAGAAAATAAAATTTTTGTCATTTCACCGTTCTCGTCTCACTCCAAGAGTCCATCAGCCAGGGTCACGGCTTGTCAGCCACAGCAACGAAATCGAAGAAAATATGTGTGACCCAGCAATGAAGAATCCGCTGCAATTTCAGAGGTCTTGTATATAAAACTTCAGTTTTATTGAAAATATTAGAAAAAAATTATAAAAGAGCACAGTTGTATGCAGTCAGATCAACCAGTGGATATCTAGAACCAACATGTTTCGGCCTGTAACAAAGGTCTTAATCATGGTATCACTGAACAGACACAAATAGACTTTAAATAACTACAAAAAGCAGAGTCTATACAGACTCCAGGTTATATATGTGTATATATATATATATGTGTGTGTGTGTGTGTCACTGACATCTATATATTTATGTATTTTTATGTGTATATACCTATTCTGTCTTTTCTATTCAAAGCTGTCACGCTGTGATTTCACCGAACGCGGCACTTGTATTACCGGCTTTTATTCTATCTTTTAGCGAATGTTGCCGACTTTTAGCGATTTTAAGAAAAATTATCATGTTCTGATCATGAATCGGAATATACCATATTCATGCCGAATTTATGTTTGGTGATCGTTTTCCGAACATATTCGCTCATCTATTCAAATGACCACAGTAAGCCATACATGCCATAGAGGTAGCATTTAAAGAAGAGAGGGCAGAAAAAAACTTTTACTCACATACAAATATTTTAAGGCTCATTATGAGTTTGCTAAAAGACATGTGGAAGACTAACCAAAATTATGGAGAAAGGTGCTGTGGACAGTGGAGACCAAAACTGAACATTTTGGCCTTCAAGGTAAATGCTATATCTGGTGCCAAACCACGACAGCTCATTACCTCAAGAACACATCATCACAGTGAAACATGGTAATGGAAGCATTATGCTGTGAGGATGTTTTTTGTCAGCAGGGACAGGAAAATAGTCCCAGTCAAGGGGGAAGATAGATGGTGCAATATAAAAGGATACTCTTGAGCTAAACCTTTTTCAGTCTGTCAGTGATTTGAGACAGACATGTAGGTTTACCTTCCAACAAGACACTGATGCAAAGCATACTGCCAAAGCAACACTCGAGTGGTTTAAGGGTAAATGTTTAAATGTTTTTGAGTGGCCTAGTCAAAGATGATACCTTAATCCATTTGAAAATATGAGGTCAGTCTTGAATATTTCTGTTCAACAGAGGAAACCATCTAACTTGAACGAGCTGGAGCAATTTTGCCTGGAGAAATGGGCAAAAATCTCAGTGACAAGATGTGGATATCTCATAGAGATGTATTCAAAACAACTTGCAACTGTAATTGCCACATAAGGAGGCTCTGCAAAATACTGACCTTAGGGGGGGTGAATACATATGCACACCCAAGTTTTCAGATATTTTGCTCTATTAGTGGTTTGTTTTACATCAAAAAGAAAACCAAATATTTACAATTGTAGGCATGTTCTGTACATGAACCCTCAATAACAGTGAAGTTTCAGGTTGTGATGTAGCAAAACACTTAAAATGCCAAAGGGGTGAACACTTTTTCAAGCCACTGGTCATCTAATGGTTAGATGGAGACCTGGAGAGGTGTACAAGCCACAGTGTCTTGCACCCAATGTGAAATTTGATGGAGGATCAGTGATGATCTGGGTATATTTCAGCAAGGCTGGAATTGGGCAGGTTAATCTTTGCAAAGGACGTATCAAGCCGCATACAAAGTTATCATGGAAAAACAGTTGATTCCTTCTGCTCAAGCAATGTTCCCCAATTCTGAGGACTGTTTTTTTTTCCAGCAGGGCAATGCACCATGCCACACAGCTAGGTCAATCAATGTGTGGATGAAGGACCACCACATCAAATCCTTGTCATGTCCAGCCCAATCTCCAGACCTGAACCCCATTGAAAACCTCTGGAATGTAATCGAGAGGAAGATGGAAAGTCACAAGCCATCAAACAAAGAAGAACTACTTAATTTTTTGTACCAGGAGTGGCACAAGGTCACCCAAAAGCAGTGTGAAAGACTAGTGGAAAGCATGCCAAGACGCATGAAAGCTGTAAATAAAAATCATGTTTATTACACAAAATATTGATTTCGGAACTCTTCATGAAATAAAACATTAGTATTGTTGCTTCTAAATCATTATGAACTTGTTTTCTTAGCATTATTTAAGGTCTGCAAGCACTGCATTTTTTTGTTATGTTGACAATTTCTCATTTTCTCAAAATAAATACAACATTTATTGCTTGGAATTTCAAAGACATGTTGTCAGTAGTTTACATAATAAAAGAGCAATTAACATTTTACTCAAAAATATACCTATAAAGAGAAAAATCAGACAAACTGATAATTTTGCAGTGGTCTCTTAATTTTTGCCAGAGATGTATATATATATAGATACATCAACTATCTCTGCATCACATTAGTATGTCTTTTCAGAGTTAAAGGTGTTGTCCACTAGTTTAAATTAGCCCCGCAATGTATCCCCCGTGGCCCCTAATGAATTTTGTAAATAACTCATGTTGCCTAAACTGCTTGTGAGTGGCGCTATCGCTGGCTGCTCATGTGGCGCCCCCAGGAGTATGGTCGCCACAATGGCATTACCTTCCTCCTAGGGAGTGTGATGTCATGCTTGGAAGCAATAAAGGGTCTCTCTGGCAGTTAACCACAACACAGTTCCATTCCAGGTCAGCAGAGGGAGCTCTGAACCAAAACTGGGGAGGAGCTACTCTCTGGGGGCCAGGAAGGGAGAATTAGGAGATCGTGTGAGGAGGGCAACGTGTGTGGACGTGAGGAGAAGAGCTGGGAGATTGAGCGGAGAGTTCAGGCTGATTCCCAGCTATAATGCATGATCTGGAGCCCAGTCTCCAAGGCTGTATGGACACTGATGGTCCTGCAACAGAAACCGGAGGAATAGGAAGCTGTAAATTCTCTATTCCCACATAAGACTCGGAGGCACAACAGCGACGTGTGAGCCAGAAGAGGAAGGCTACAGCTGTCTGCCATACGAGGAAGTTCTAGAGAGAATAAGCAAGTGGAACTTCAGTGTAACACAGTACTGCAAGTACCAAAAACTAAGCGCTAGGAAGGAGACTACACAACCCATCTGCCTAGAGAGATTTCTAAGTTGCTTCCAGGGTAGCCAGCTCCTGTGCCATCTGTAATCTTTACCCTGGACTGCATTTTCCAAGCAAAGTAAAGGTAAAGAAAATGCACCCTGTTGTGTCCTTGCCTTCTTCTTGCAAACTCTCCAGCACTGCTACATCTCTGTGCCAAAAACTTCACCCTCTTCCTCAACACCTACCCTCTTCATCTACTCTGCCCTGGGAATACAGCCCTGCCTGTCGAGGGCTACACCATCATTGCTGCACCCCACCATCTGTCCCAGAGGATCTGTCTGCAGCGTTGGCTTAACACCTTCATTGCCGAACACCACAGGTGGCGTCACGAATCATTCACTCATAAACTTTATTCCATCACTTAATCCCTTTTACATGGGCGCCCAGGGCCATGGACCGGGTCACCGCTGCTGTGACATTCCTCTCTGAGAGACCAGCCCGATACCGAGTACCCCACAGCCCTGGGAGGCCAACCCATTTTGGTGTCACGAACATGATTTATGGAGCCCGGTGTCCCCGGGTCCTGTGTGCCAGAGACTGTGTTGTGTGCCACAGACTGTCGGTGCCATAGCCGCCATTACCCTGCTGCTTGGCGCGCGCGGGAAACAAAAGTGGCGGACCATCATGGGTGGAGCCAGCCAGAGAGTGCAAAAAGTGAAGTGCCGTGCGGGAAGAGGCCAGCTCGCAAGAAGTGAGAAGCCGAGGCCTGCAGTCCCGACGTCCCCCGATCATCCAGCCGGTGGAGTGGTAACCGGTAAGCCAGCGCAACCCAGGGCCTGGCCAAACGTTAACTAGGGGGGAAGAGAATGTCTGAAGCAAGAGCAGACGCAGCGGCGGATGCCACTGCAAACCCCACAGTGCAACAAGCTGCAGGGCCCAGCGCAGCTGCAGCTCCCATGGCGCCACTGCAACCCACAGCCAGCGCTGCCTCCACAGCGCCACAAGAATCAGCACCCACCACAGCGGTCCCCATAATGCTGCTGTCCGTGCCCTATATACCGGGAGCAGCCTGGCTACCTCAGTACTCAGGGGAGTCGCATACCCTGAGTAAATTTAAAGAGAGACTGTGCAGTTTGTTTGAGGTGTATCCTCTGTCTGAAAGCCAGAAAGTGAACATCCTTATTGGGCAGCTAACTGGTGCAGCGCAAAGGGAAGTAAAAGCCTGGCAGGACACTGACAAAGAGACTGTTAAAAAATCCTGGCTAAGCGAAGAAGCACCTTTGACACCCGTACTGCAGCTGAAATAAAAATGAGATTCTTTGGGTGTAAGCAAAGAGCGCAGGACAGTATACGGGACTTTGCTCTTAACCTGCAGGAGGCGCTGCGAGCCATAAAGCAGATTGATCCAGACAGTGTGAAAGATGGAGACAGACTGCTAAAGGAGCAATTTATTGACGGCCTCCTATCCAGTACCCACAGAGCACAGCTGCGCATCATAGTCCTACAAAACCCTGACCTAGACTTCAAAGACAGGGCTATTCGAGTGCTGCATGACCCAAATGTCAGCCGTCCAGCGCCCCCTAGGCGCCCAGCGATCACATGCCATCAAGAAGCAGCATCTTTCCCTCTCAGCCCGGTGGAGGCTGATGCACAGACTCTGGACAAAGACCCTTCTACCGAACTGCGTCTTCAGGTCCAGGAGCTGACCAAAAATATGGCTGCACTTGCCAGAACTGTGCAGTCCCTGCAAGTGTCAGCAAAGGAGAAGATCCAGCTGGCCTCCAGTCCAGAGGATGTCTCGTGGCTACGGAAGAAGAGGATCCCACCATGCCGAGGAAGAGAAAGCGATCGCTATGACCCGGACGGACGTCCCATCTGTCGTCACTGCCACAAGGCAGGCCACATTGCAAGGTTCTGTTATTTAAAGGAGCAACCCTTGGGGCAGAGGGCCAACCCCCAGGAGTAGGACAACAAGGCCCAAAGAACTGGTGAGCCAAGTATGTTGGAGGGCAACCGATCCTCCCAGTGGTGATTGACAGCATCCCCATGAACGGTTTGCTGGACACTGGCTCTCAGGTGACAACTATGCCATATATCCTTTACAAGCGGTATCGGGCTGACTCTGAACTTACTCGTGGCCCAAGTGATGAACTCACAGTAGTTGCCAGCAATGGTCAGTTTTTGCCGCAAGTAGGATGTAAAGAGATTACCATTAAAGTGGGGCAGGTAGAGTTAAAATCTCAAGGTCTGATAGTTGTAGACATTGATCGACAAGAATGTAACCCAATGATGACCTTAGGTACTAATGTGATTGAAAATTGTCTTGCTGAAGTTATTGTTTTGTTGCAACAGAAGACTGCTGGCTCCAGTGAACAACAAGTCCTGCAGAAGGAGATCAAGGCCCTGATGCAAAGACAGCAGGTAGAACTCTCTGGCGGAGAAATTGGCAACATCAGAGTGAGTGATCCTTTCCCCATTGCGACACCCCCCAGATGTGAAATGTTAATTTGGTTTTGGGCAGCCATATGCCTCAGAGGAAAAGATTACCAAGCATTGGTAGAGCCAGTGTACTCTGATAGCCGGCCCACTGTCCTGACAGCCAGAGGGGTAGTTGATGTTCGCAAAGGGAGAGTACCTGTATGACTCTTGAATTGTGGGGAAGTTGAGGCCACAATACCTCGGTATGTCACAGTTGCTAAGCTGCTTATTGTCAGTAACAATGCAATACGGGCAGCAGAGCCCTTGGTCTCATCCGACCAGGTGGAAGACAATGGCTCTGTAAAGCAGCTGGAGGAGTGGTGTCAGCAGCTGCAGGTGGGAACTGACTTCACCCCTTCATACCCAAAGAGTGGGGTTTACCGAGTGACTCAGGAGTATGAGTGGGTATTCAGTAAACACCCTCTAGACTTTGGGAAGGCAAAAGGGGTTCAACACCATATCCCCACTGGAGATTATCCACCCATTAAAGAAAGGTACCGGCCTATACCCCAACACAATATCAATGTGCCAAAAGTATGTTGTGGGAAATGGAAGCTGGGGTGATCAGAGACAGTTGTAGCCCCTAGCTCCAATAGTCTTTGTGAAAAACAACGATGGTACCATGAGAATGTGTGTTGATTACAGAAAAATTAACAACATTACACATAAGGATGCCTAACCATTACCCAGAATTGAGGAGTCATTAGCTGCACTTAAAACTGCTATTTTTCCACCTTAGATCTCACTAGTGGGTATTGGCAGGTTCCCGTGGCAGAGGCAGACAAGCAGAAAACAGCGTTTACCACCCCAATGGGTCTCTGCGAGTTCAACTACATGCCGTTCGGGCTCTGCACCGCCCCAGGGACATTTCAACGTCTAATGGAGTGCAGTCTTGGACACAAGAACTTTGAGACAGTCCTGTTGTACCTTGATGATGTCATTGTTTTCTCCAAGACTTATGAAGACCATCTGATGCACCTGGCTGAGGTGTTTGAAGCCCTGTCCAACTTTGGCCTGAAAGTGAAGCCATCCAAATGCCACTTCCTGAAGCCCAAGGTACAGTACCTTGGTCATGTAGTGAGTGCAGAAGGTGTGGCATGGGATCCTGACAAAGTCAGTCATCCGGGACTGGCAGAAGCCCAGCAACCTCCATGCGGTATGTCAATTCCTCGGGTTGGTAGGCTACTACCGAAGGTTCATCAAAGGCTTCACTGAGATAGCCACGCCTATGCAAAATCTTCTGGGGCCAACCCAGGAAAGCCAGAAAGAAGAGTCCTACATTTGAATGGAATGAGGAACTGGAGACATCCTTCACTCAACTGAAGATGGCTCTCACAGGGGATGAAGTTCTGGCCTACCTAGATTATGACCAGCCATTTGTTCTGTATACTGATGCCAGCACCGTGGGACTGGGAGCAGTACTGTCACAGGTACAGAATGGCAAAGAAGTTTTGTAATTGTTAATCTGTAAATATGCAACGTTTCAAGTTTTGTGCCTACAGAGACTCTGTAAGGCTTTTTGGATATTTTATTTTGTTTCAATGGACAGCTGGACCACAGAACTATGTGTGGTCAAAACTCTACTTGTAAATAGTTCACCAACTTGCTCAGGAATTGCCCCATGGACATTGACGCTTGGACTGATCGTCATCAGGACTATTTTTGAGCTTTAGGTTTTTCTCTTTTGTGTTTTTGTATTTTTCACTTTTGGAAATCTTGTTATATTTATAATTGTTTATATGTTTACATGTTTTACCTTCAGTCTGGGAGTACTGAATTGCACTAGGGGGGAATGTGGCACCCCCAGGATTATGGTCGCCACAATGGCATTATCTTCCTCCTAGGGAGTGTGATGTCATGCTTGGAAGCAATAAAGGGTCTCTCTGGCAGTTAACCACAACACGCAACACAGTTCCATTCCAGGTCAGCAGAGGGAGCTCTGAACCAAAACTGGGGAGGAGCTACTCTCTGGGGGCCAGGAAGGGAGAATTAGGAGTTCGTGTGAGGAGGGCAATGTGTGTGGACATGAGGAGAAGAGCTGGGAGATTGAGCGGAGAGTTCAGGCTGATTCCCAGCTATAACGCATGATCTGGAGCCCAGTCTCCAAGGCTGTATGGACACTGATGGTCCTGCAACAGAAACCGGAGGAATAGGAAGCTGTAAATTCTCTATTCCCACATAAGACTCGGAGGCACAACAGCGACGTGTGAGCCAGAAGAGGAAGGCTACAGCTGTCTGCCATACGAGGAAGTTCTAGAGAGAATAAGCAAGTGGAACTTCAGTGTAACACAGTACTGCAAGTACCAAAAACTAAGCGCTAGGAAGGAGACTACACAACCCATCTGCCTAGAGAGATTTCTAAGTTGCTTCCAGGGTAGCCAGCTCCTGTGCCATCTGTAATCTTTACCCTGGACTGCATTTGCCAAGCAAAGTAAAGGTAAAGAAACTGCACCCTGTTGTCTCCTTGCCTTCTTCCTGCAAACTCTCCAGCACTGCTACATCTCTATGCCAAACACTACACTCTCTTCCTCAACACCTACCCTCTTCATCTACTCTGCCCTGGGAATACAGACCTGCCTGTGGAGGGCTACACCCACCATCATTGCTGCACCCCACCATCTGTCCCAGAGGATCTGTCTGCAGCGTCGGCTTAACACCTTCATTGCCGAACACCACAGGTGGCGTCACGAATCATTCACTCATAACCTTTATTCCATCACTTAATCCCTTTTACATGGGCGCCCAGGGCCACGGACCGGGTCTGTTGTGACATTCCCCTCTGAGAGACCAGCCCAGTACCGAGTACCCCACAGCCTTGGGAGGGCGACCCACTCACAAGCAGCACGTGACCCCCGGCTGCAGCTGGCTCTTGCTTCCGCTGATATACCGTAAAGTGCTGGTAGCAACCGGGGGTCCCTCTTTCTTCTTCTGTGCTGGCTGCCAGGCTGTGGGCGGGGTTATCCTCCTGCATCACACCTGGCATCCACCTCACGCCCATTCAATGAGAAAGCGCATGGTGGATGCTGGGTGCGACATGGGGGTAACCCTGCCCACAACCCAGCAGCCACCATGGGGACCCAGCGCTGAGTCACGCCTCACTTGTCGTGACATCAGTGCTAGGTCACATGCTGCCTGTGAGCGGCAACAGATAGCGCCGCTCACAGGCAGTATAGGCAACATAAGGTATTTACAAAATTCATTAGGGGCCCCAGGGGGGATACATTGGGGGTTAATTTAAAGTAGTGGACAACCCCTTTAAATGCAAACCAAAAGACAAAGGTAATTAATAAGTTTAAAATGTGCAAAAATTGAGATGATATGCATTTTTATCAAGCTAATATAACATGCATGTATAAATGTATAAATGATTTTGCAGAAAATATTTTATGTTCTATTAAATCCTGTTGCTAAAAAACCCCCACTAGGTCCAAATTTGGACACTACAATGATACAAACTTATTTATTAATCCTGAATTTATCTCCATTTTATAAGGTTATGCGTGCTTTCATTTTGCTAAAGTTTTAAACTTAAAGAGGTTTTATATTTATACGACATTTTTATGTTACTTCATATAAAAATGCTTTGCTTTGGGAGACAGATTGAAGTTATCTTGGTAACATTTGATAATGTTAGTGCAATATCTTGACTAAAATGCAGGAAAATGAAAATAAAATAAATTATTAGTAGAAGAGATAACCAAATCTTTTAAAATTCAAATTGCCGGGTTCCATGAATGTTCCCCCGTAAATTTGTTTGGCAGTGAATGGATTTCCTACAAATCTCAAAACTACAAAGCCTCTAATTGCCCAGAAAAGATGTACATAAGGTTCCTTTCACACATCCGCTTAAAAAACATACTTACTCATGAGATGGTCAGTTTTAACTATCTTTGTGGTTTTCTGTTGTCTGTCCATGTGTACTAATGTATCATCTGTGTGACGTTCAAGTGAAATCCGTTTGTCAATTGTAAGCTGTCCATGTAACGTGTACAGGAATAGAATGCAGAATAGCAACTACAGATTATTATGTGTTAAACTTAGTGTGACGGGGCCTTAAATCCGGTTTCTGTCACCTCCAAAAATTCTCAGATGACTCAGTGATTGTAGGGAGAATTGTAGGGGATCGGGGTGAGGAGAAATACAGAAGGGAGGTTTCTGACTTTGCAAATTGGTGCAGGACTAACTATCGGACTAAATGTAAAGAAAACCAAGGAGATGGTGGTGAGTTATAGAAGGAAAAAGGATGATTACTTACCGATCACTATTGCTGGCCAGGAGGTCGAGATGGTAGAGAGCTACAAATATTTGGGGGTTCACCTTGACAGAAAACTTGATTGGAGGTGTCATACAGAGAAGGTTCACAAGAAGGGAATGAGCAGACTGTACTTTCTGCGGAAGCTCAGGTCGTTCAATGTGTGCAGTAAAATGCTGGAAATGTTCTACCAGTCCGTTGTAGCAAGTGCCATCTTTTTTGCTATCATTTAATGGGGCAGTAGTGTGCGAGTAGCTGATGCTAATGAGCTCAACAAACTTATCAAGAAGGCAAGTGCGGCTGTTGGCCTCCATCTTGACTCTTTTGAGGAGGTAGTGGAGGATAGGATTCAAAAGAAATGCAGGGCTATAATCAACAATAATACACACCCACTATACGAGCTGTTCTTGAAACAGAAGAGCACATTCAGTAGCCGTCTAATCCTACTAAAGTGCAAGAAGGAGAAATTAAGGAAATCGTTCGTGCCTACTGCTATGGGGATATATATAACAATTCACTAAGGGTGAAAGATGACTACGACCTAGGGCTGGTGCACTAAGGGAAATGATCAGAGATTTGTGTACCTTTGTTTGTTATTTATTGTGGTTATTCATGTGCAAGACCTGTGTCCAGTAATTACTCTATGTAATGCTGTTTGTAATGCTGTTGTAACGCTGCTATGATATCATAATTTCCCTCAGGATCAATAAAGTGTATCGTATCATATTTGTCTACTTGTGTGCCACATGTACTGTACTCATGGTTAGTGGGAAAACATAGACATGTGCATGTGGTGCCTGAGGGTTCAGTCGCCACAGAGGTACTGCACCTCCTCCTGAGGTGTGGTACCCCACCATTCAGGTAAGGTGGAGACACCTGACCACACTCCAACACCTGCATCCCACACAACATAGTAGTGTAGCAAAGCACCCTTTGGTGGCTCCCTACTTGGAACATGAAGCGTGCTGGGAGGTGGGTGTTTAGTCTGAACTAAAAGAGCGGGAAGAGTGTAGGATTTAGGCAGTTTGTCACAGGAGTCTGACGAGGTCCCCCACAGCCCTGGGAGGGCGACCCATGCACAGCACAGTAGGTTACAATTGTTAAATGTTGATACGTCTCTGCTATGTGTAAAAACTGATGTCTTCTTTTCTACAGTTCTGGCATTTGCATTACTGTCCTTTCATTTTCTGTTTTACTTAGACCATCTTTCCTCCCATCTGACTTAGGTGTTTTTAAATTAGCAGGAGACTGCAGGAGGGGTGCCGCGGATTTCTGCTCTCATTTCACAGTCTGAGATTATGGAAGGTGAGTTTTTTCTCCTGGTGTTGGTGCTGCATGACAGCGTTTTGAAGCTGTTGTGTTTTGTCTATGGGACGGTGTGGCCTGGGTGCTGTGAGGCACCAGGCCACCCTTCCTGCTGATGCATTGTTGCAGTAATGGTGGTTTGTGCATGGAGCTGTGACTTCTTAGACTAGGGACCCACTGAGAGGTTCACCATGATATAGCAGTTGGCTTCATACAGTCTGATCAGAATGTTAAACTTAGAACCTCATTTCTAGTTTTGTAAGCTTTTGCCTATCAGCATTAGATCAACATATGATTTTTGGATGTGCAGTCCATGTCTTTTTTCTTTTTTTATACAGTCCTGGCAATGGATGCTAAATATAATGGAGGACAAATACATGTGAAGAAGGCCTAGTATAGTTACATAAATAATGCAATTGAAAAAAAAACATGTATAACAATTAAAAATTCTCTCTGTGAGCAGCTCCCAAGGTAGCCTGTTCCACAGATTAATAATTCTTATGATAAAAAAATTATGTGGCATGTAGCTCTAAAAAAGACAAGTTCAACAACATATTTATATGCCCAGTCCATTACTCCATTCCTGAGAAATCTGCATTTGAATTGATATATAAATGAGGCTGTAAGTGTGAAGCCTCTGCCACTCCAGCTCTATTCCCCTCATAGTGCCACCTTTTCTTGCTTGACTGAAAGCTGCTATGTTGTGGTGCCACCTTTTCTTGCTTGACTGAAAGCTGCTATGTTGTGTTTGGGAGGGAGGGTAAATGTTTCTTATACAGGTGCTTCTCACAAAATTAGAATATCAGCAAAAATTTAATTTATTTCAGTTATTCAATACAAAAAGTGAAACTCATATTATATAGAGTCATTACAAACATAGTGATCAATTTCAAGCGTTATTTTTTGTTAATGCTGATGATTGTGGCTCACTGCCAATGAAAAACCAAAAATCATTATCTCAGTAAATTAGAATAACTATCAAAAAACACCTGCAAAGGGTTCCTAAGTGTTTAAAAAGGTCCCTTAGTCTTTGTCAGTAGGCTCCACAATCATGAGGAAGACTACTGACTCGATGGAATTCCAGAAGGCAGTCATTGACACACTCCACAAGGAGGGTAAGCCACAAAAGGTCATTGCTAAAGAAGCTGGCTGTTCACAGAATGCTGTATCCAAGCATATTAATGGAAAGTTGAGTGGAAGGAAAAAGTGTGGTAGAAAAAGGTGCACAACCAACTGGGATAACCGCAGCCTTGAAAGGATTATTAAGAAAAGGCCATTCAAAAATTTGAGGTAGATTCACAATGAGTGGACTGCTTCTGGAGGCATTGCTTCAAGAACCATGACACACAGACATATTCAGGACATGGGCTGCAAGTGTCACATCCCTTGTGTCATGCCATTTATGACCAATAGACAATGCCAGAAGCGTCTTACCTGGGCCAAGGAGAAAAGGAACTGGACTGTTGCTCAGTGGTCCAAGGTGTTGTTTTCAGATGAAAGTAAATTTAGCATTTCATTTGGAAATCAAGGTCCCAGTGTCTGGAGAAAGAGTGGAGAAGCACACAATCGAAGCTGCTTGAGGTATAGTGTGAAGTTTCCACAATTAGTCCAGGTTTGTGGAGCCATGTCATCTGCTGGTGTAGGTCCGCTGTGTATAATCTAGACCAGGTGTCCCCAACCAGTAGCTCGGGAGCCACATGTGGCTCACGGTCCCATGATTTGTGGCTCACGGGTGTCTGCCAGCTTGATGCATTAGCTCCAGTTCTAGTAAACAGGAAAGAAAAGCACATCTCAAAATGGTGAATTTTGTGATTAACCCTGCACAGAAGAGCAGATCTGGATGCACATATACTGGTATTAGGGGTTTAGAGATAATTTAAGTAAGGTACGCTGGAGACAGGATGATACTACCTGTAGGAGGAGGTGCCTGAAGCTGGATGTGACTGTGTTGGGATTGCTGGATGGGAGAATACTGAATGGGGGTATTGTGGGGACCTCTGGATCTAGGTATACTGCTTTGGTTATCATTATACCCATAATGGTGGCTTTGGTTGCCACTACTGTGAATGGGGCAGGAGCTGGATGTGGGTCGCGACCCTCTCTAAGAGCTGAATGTGGCTCTCTAGGTCAGGAAAGTTGGGGACCACTGATCTAGACCAATGTCAGCGCAGCCATCCAGCAGGAAATTTTAGAGCATTTCATGCTTCCCACTGCTGACAAGCTTTTTGGAGATGGAAATTTCTTTCTCCAGAAGGACATAGCACCTGTCCACACTGCCAAAATTACTAATACCTGGTTTACCAACAACAGTATCAGTGTGCTCGATTGGCCAGCAAACTCGTCTGACCTTGACCCCATAGAGAACCTTTGGGGTATTGTCAAGAGAAAGATGAGAGGCACCAGACCCAACAATGCAAACAAGCTAAAGGCTGATATCAAAGCAATCTGGGCTTCCATAACACCTCAGCAGTGCCACTAGGAGATCGCCTCCATGGCACGCTGCATTGATGTATTAATTGATGCAAAAGGAGCCCCAACCAAATATTGAGTGCATTTACTGCTCAGATATTTTAGTAGACCAACATTTCAGATTTTAAAGTCCTTTTTCAAGCTTGTGTTATAAAGTATTCTAATTTACTGATATACTGACTTTGGGGCTTTAATTGGCTGTAAGCCATAATCATCAACATTGACAGAAATAAACATTTAAAATAGATCACTCTGTTTGTAATGCCTCTATATAATATATGAGTTTCACTTTATGTATTCAAGAACTGAAATAAATTAACTTTCTGATGATATTGTAAGTTTGTGAGCAGCACCTATAGATTTTCTTAAATTCTGCTACCCCTGCTAGAATTCGCTTTGCCTGAAGAGCAGACCCCCTATTATGCAGGTTTAATTTATTTGCAGAAAACAGATTGTAGCCTATTAAAGAATCAGTTCAGAGTACTAGAAAAGCAAAACTTTATGCTCTTGAAACGCATTTATGCTCTTTACCTGCTTATTTTCTGCATTTGATTCAATTATATGAGGAAATTCTGCATGAAAATCTTAATATACCCTCAATAGAGTTTGATGTAAATACAAGTATACAAGGAGTGATACCTTTATTGGGTAACCAGAGAAATTATATTTGCAAGCTTTCAGGGCTCAGAAGGCCCCTTCATTAGGCTTATTACAAGTGAATTACTGAGAAGAGATGGCAACATTTAAATAGGAATTAATTCACTTGTAATATAGCCTCATGAAGGGGTCTTCAGAGCCCTGAAAGCTTGTGAATATAATTTCTCTGGTTACCCAATAAAGGTATCACTCCTTGAATACTTTTCTCCTTTATTGGGACATAAGTATTTACATCAGTTTTTCTGGCTAACACAGTACCACAATATTATTTTGTATTGTACACCTCAAGAGTGTTTGATATGTTACAGATTTCAGAACTGCATTGCAGATCATTTTCCACAGGGTAAAAAAAGCACTGTCTCCACAAAATTTTTATGGATCTAATTCATATTGCTGTAATTGTAAAACACTGCAGCAAAAATTAGCATTGTCAAAAACTCACCAAAACGTATTGTGGGAACAAAACCTTTAACCCCTTCCTGACATTTGACGTACTATCCCGTCCATGTGCCCTGGGCCTTAATGCCTATGGACAGAATAGTACATCATAGCAATTAGCTACGCTCACGGGGGGAGCACAGCTGATTGTGGCCGGGTATCAGCTGATTATCACAGCTGTCACCCGGAACTATATGCCAGGAGCGGTCACAGACCGCTCCTGGCACACTGTGATCAAACATGACCGCAGTGTTCCGGGGGCATAGGGTAGCATAGCGCAGGGAGGAGGCTTCCTGCGTGCTTCCCTGAGACCCTCAGAACAACGCATTGTGATCGTGTTGTTCCAAGGGCATCCTCCCTGCAGGACCCCGGATCCAGGATGGCTGGGGGGTCCTTCTGGGTCCTGCAGGGAGGTGGCTTCTCAGTGCCTGCTGAGAGCAGGTGCTGAGAGACCTCCTACACTACCTGTCAGATCACTGATCTGCATAGTGCAGTGCAAAGTGTCAGATCAGCGATATGACACTATGAGCTGATGTCCCACCCTGGGACAATGTAATAAAGTTAAAAAAAAATCATAACATGTGTAAAAGTAATTTTTAAAAAATTCCTAAATAAAGAAAAAAAATATTCCCAATAAATTCATTTCTTTTGGTACATAAAAAAACAATAAAAATACACATACTTAGTATTGCCGCGTCCGTAACGACCCGCCCTATAAAAATGTCCCACTACTAAACCCCTTTAGTGAACCCCCTCAAAAAAACAAGGCAAAAAAGCAATGTTTTATCATCATACCACCGAACAAAAAGTGCAATAACACGGGATCAAAATGACGGATATGAATAAACATGGTACAGCTGAAAACGTCATCTTGTCCTGCAAAAAACGAGCCTCCATATAGCATCATCAGCGAAAAGTAAAAGTTATAGCTCGCAGAATAAAGTGATGCAAAAAAATATATTTTTATGTAAAATTGTTTTTATTGTATAAAAGCGCCAAAACATAAAAAAAGATATAACTGAGGTATCGCTGTCATTGTACTAACCTGAAGAAGAAAACTGCTTTAGCAATTTTGCTGAACGGTGTAAATACCTATCCCCAAAAGAAATTAACGAATTGGTGGTATTTGTTCATTCTGCGTCCCAAAAATCAGAATAAAAAGCGATCAAAAAATGTTATAAGCCCGAAAATGGTACCAATAAAAATGTCATTTTTTCCCACAAAAAAATAGGAACTAACATGACTCTGTGGGTTAAAATAAGGAAAAAATTATAGCTCTCAAAATGTGGTGATGAAAAAACTATTTTTTGTAATAAAAAGCATCTTTTAGTGTGTGACAGCTGCCAAACATAAAAACCTGCTACAAATAGTAAATCAAACTCCACTTTGTCACCCCCTTAATTAGGGAAAAATAATAAAATAAAAATTACTTATTTCCATTTTCCCATTAGAGTTATGGTTAGGGTTAGGGATAGGGTTGGAATTAGGGTTAGGGGGAGTGTTGGGGTTAGGGTTGGAGTTAGAATTAGGAGGTTTCCACTGTTCAGGCATATCAGGGGCTCTCTAAACGTAACATAGCGTCTGATCTCAATTCCAGCCAATTCTGCATTGAAAAAGTCAAACGGTGCTCCTTACCTTCAAAGCTCTGCCATGCGCCCAAACAGTGGTTCACCCCCACATAGGGGTATCAACCTACTCAGGACAAATTGGACAACTTTTGGGGTCCAATTTCTCCTGTTACCCTTTGGAAAATAAAAAATTGGGGACTAAAAGATCATTTTTGTGGAAAGAAATATGATTTTTTTTATTTTTATGGCTCTACGTTATAAACATTTGTGAAGCAATTGGGGGATCAAAGGGCTCATCACACATCTAGATAAGTTCCTTGGGAGATCTAGTTTCCAAAATGGGGTCACTTGTGGGTGGTTTCCACTGTTTAGGCACATCAGGGGCTCTCCAAACGCAACATGACACCCGCAGACCATTCCATCAAAGTCTGCATTCCAAAACATCAATACTTCCTTTCCGAGCCCTGACATGTGCCCTTACAATAGTTTACTCCCACATATGTGGTATCAGCATACTCAGGACAAATGGGACAACAAGTTTTGGGGTCCAATTTCTCCTGTTACCCTTGGGAAAATAAAAAATGTAGGACTAAAATATTATGTTTGGGGAAAAAATATGATTTTTTTTATTTTCACGCCCGGGCGTTATAAACTTCTATGAAGTACTTGGGGGTGCAAAGTGCTCACCACACATCTAGATAAGTTCCTTGGGGGTTTAGTTTCCAAAATAGGGTCATTTGTTGGGGTTTCCAATGTTCAGAAACATCAGGGGCTCTCCAATATGGCGTCCGATCTCAATTCCAGCCAATTTTGCATTCGAAAAGTCAAATGGCGCTCCTTCCCTTCCGAGCTCTGCCATGCACTGAAACAGTGGTTCCTCCTACATATCAGGTATCAGCGTACTCAGGACAAATTGCACAATAGTTTGTGGGGTTCAATTTCTCCTTTTACCTTTGGTAAAATAAAAATAATTGGACCTGAATTAATTTTTTTGTGAAAGAAAGTTAAATGTTCATTTTTTTAACCCCTTTCTGCCATGTGATGTACTATCCCGTCCATGTGCCCTGGGACTTAATTCCCAGGGACGGGATAGTACATCACAGCGATCAGCGGCGCCCACGTGGTGAGCGCCGCTGATCGCTGCCAGGTGTCAGCTGATTATCACAGCTGACACCCAGCACAGTGTGTCAGGGGCGGTCAAGGACTGCCCCGACACATTAACCCCTTGCACACCACGATCAAACACGATCACGGTGTACCGGGGGTAAAGGGAAGCATCGGCAGGGAGGGGACTCCCTCCGTGCTTCCCTGAGCCCCCCACAGCAGCGCAATGTGCAGCGCTGCTGCGGGGGTCTCCTTCCCTGCAGGTCCCCGAATCCAAGATGGCAACGGGGACCTTCAGGGGCATGTAGGGAGCTGGCTTCCTCAGTGCCTGCAAAGCACAAGCAAGAGGAAGTCTTCTTCAATGCCTGTGACAGATTGCTGATCTGTCACAGTGATCTGTGATGTGACAGATCAGCAATCTGTCACATGACAATTATATCCCCCTGGGACACTGTAATAAAATAAAATAAAAAAGTGTAAAAATAATTTTTAAAAAATCGCTAAATAAATTAAAAAAAAAAAAATATTCCCTAATAAATTCATTTTTTGGAAATAAAAAAAACAATAAAAATACACATATTTGGTATTGCCGCATCCGTAACGACCCGCCGATGAAACTGTCCCATTACTTAACCCCGTTAGCGAACCCCTTAAAAAATAAAAATAAAAAACGAAGCAAAAAATAATGATTTATTATCATACCGCCGAACAAAAAGTGCAGTAACGCGCGATCAAAAAGACGCATATAAATATCCATGGTACCGCTGAAAACATCATCTTGTCCCACAAAAAACGAGCTGCCATACAGCATCATCTGCAAAAAAATAAAAAAGTTATAGCTTGCAGAATAAAGCGATGCAAAAATAATTATTTTTTATATAAAATTGTTTTCATTGCTAAAAAGCGCCAAAACATAAAAAAAACCTAAATAAGGTATTGCTGTAACCGTATGACCCAAAGAATAAAACTGTCTTATCAATTTCACCGCACGTGGAACGGTGTAAACGTACCCCCCAAAAGAATTTCATGAAACGCTGGTTTTTGCTCATTCTGCGTCCCAAAAATTAGAATAGAAAGCGATCAAAAGATGTCACATGCCTGATATTGATACCAATAAAAACATCAACTCGTCCCGCAAAAAATAAGACCTCACATGACTTGTTGGGTCAAAATATGGAAAAATTATAGCTCTCAATATGTGGTGATGCAAAAACTATTTTTACAATAAAAAGCGTCTTTTAGCGTGACAGCTGCCAAACATAAAAACCGCCATAAATAGTAAATCAAACCCCCCATTATCACCCCCTTAGTTAGGGAAAAATAATAAATTTAAAAGAAAATGTATTTATTTCCATTTTCCCATTAGGGCTAGGGTTAGGGCTAGGATAAGGGCTAGGGCTGGGGTAGGTTTAGGGCTAGGGTTAGGCCTAGGACTATAGTTAGGGCTAGGACTAGAGTTAGGGCTGAGATTAGGGTTAGGGGTGTGTTGGGGTTAGGGTTGGAGTTAGAATTGGGGGGTTTCCACTGCTTGGGCACATCAGGTGCTCTCCAAATGCAACATGGTGTCTGATCTCAATTCCAGCCAATTCTGCGTTGAAAAAGTCAAATGGTGCTCCTTCCCTTCCAAGCTCTGCCATGCACCCAAACAGTGTTTTACCCCCACATATAGGGTATCAGCCTACTCAGGACTAGTGTTGAGGGATACCATCCAATATCCAGAAATATCGGATCGGATTGGATCGGCCCGAAGCACAAAAAGTATCGGGAATCACCGATTCCGATACCGGAAATCCCATTCAAGTCAATGGGACAGAAATATCGGATTTAAAAAAAAACCTTTCTTTCCTTGTACATCCAGTTCGGGAGGGGGGAAGAGTGTGGGCGGTGTGTGGGCGGACACTGTGCGTGTCTGTGTGTGCGGGCGGGCTCTGTGCGGGCCTCTCTGGGGTCTGTATGGGCCTAACGGGGGTCTGTACCGGCTGCCAGCGGTCTGTACAGGCCTGCCGGGGGTCTGTGCCGGCTGCCGGGGGTCTGTACTGGCCTGCCGGGGGTCTGTGCCGGCTGCCAGGGGGTCTGTGAGGACTGCCGGGGGTCTGCACGGGCCTGCCGGGGGTCTGTGCCGGCTGCCAGGGGGTCTGTGCCAGCTGCTGGCAGTCTGTACGGGCCTGCCGGGGGTCTGTGCCGGCTGCCGGAGGGTCTGTGCAGACTGCCGGCGGTCTGCACGGGCCTGCCGGGGGTCTGTGTGTGTATGCAGGCATCATCCGATGGGACTTTTAGTCCCATCGGGCGATACCTGCTACAATGACAGTGATTGACACATTAGCCAATGATGGGACAGTAGTAGTCCCATCATCCAGCTAATGTGTTGAATGTAAAAACAAACCATACATACTACATACATACTACATACATACAACATTCATACAACATACATACATACATACTACATACATACTTAATATATACTACATTCATACAAAATACATACATACTATATATATACTACATTCATACAACATACATACATACTACATGCATACTACATATTTACTACATTCATACAGCATACATACATACTACAAACTACATACATACTACATATATACAACATTCATACAACATACATACTACATACATACTATACACATACTACATTCATACAGCATACATACAAATTACATACATACTACATATATACAACATACATACATACTACATACATACTTCAAATATACTACATTTATACAGCATACATACATACTACATACATATTACATATATACTACATTCATACAACATACATACATACTACATACATACTACATATATACTATACAACATTCATACAACATACATGCATACTACATACTACATACATACTACATACATACTTAATATATACTACATTCATGCAGCATACATACATATTACATACATACAACATACATAAAACATGCTACAGATATACTACATACATATTACATACATACTACATACTACATATAATGCTTTCATACTTTCATACAATACATACATATAGACATACAGTACATATAACATAGAGTACATTCTCACCATTACTTGTCACATTGTTCCCCGAAGCCAGTGTCATCTGTGAAAAATATGAAAAAACAAACAAACAAATACTCCCTGTTCCGCAGAAATCTATGGGTGTCCCACGCCGATCTCCAGTGGAGAGCAGTAGCATCAGCTGATGCGACCACTCTCTAGGGGGCTCCAGGACATGGGACACTCGTGGATTTCTGCAGAACAGGGAGCATTTGGTGGTTTGTTTTCTTCATATTTTTCACAGATGACACTGGCTTCGGGGAACAATGTGACAAGTAATGGTGAGTATGTACTCTATGTTATATGTACTGTACATTATGTCTATATGTATGTATTGTATGAATGCATGAATGTATAGTATGTAGCATGTAGTATGTATGTAGTATGTAGGTAGTATATCTGTAGCATGTTTTATGTATGTTGCATGTATGTAGTATGTATGTATGCTGCATGAATGTAGTATATATGTAGCATATATGTAGTATGTTTGCTGTATAAATGTAGTATATATGAAGTATTTATGTAGTATGTATGTTGTATGAATGTAGTATATATGTAGCATGTATGTATGAATGTTGTATATATGTAGTATGTATGCAGTATGTATGTATGTTGTATGAATGTAGTATATATGGAGTATGTATGTATGTATGTAGTATGTATGCTGTATGAATGTAGTATATATTAAGTATGTATGTAGTATGTATGTATGTTGTATGAATGTAGTATATATGTAGTATGTATGTATGTATGAATGTAGAATATATGTAGTATGTATGTAGTATGTATGTATGCTGTATGAATGTAGTATATATGTAGTATGTATGTAGTATGTAGTATGTATGTTGTATGTATGTAGTATGTATGTATGTAGTATGTATGTTTTTTTTGTTTACATTCAACACATTAGCCGGATGATGGGACTACTACTGTCCCATCATTGGCTAATGTGTCAATCACTGTCATTGTAGGAGGCATCGCCCGATGGGACTTGTAGTCCCATCGGACGATGTCTGCACACACACACAGAACCCCGGCAGGCCCGTACAGACCGCCAGCAGCCGGCACAGACCCCCGGCAGCCGGCACAGACCCTCGGCAGGCCCGTACAGACCGCCGGCAGCCGGCACAGATGCCCGGCAGCCGGCACAGACCCCCGGCAGGCCCGTACAGACCGCCGGCAGCCGGCACAGACCCCCCGGCAGCCGGCACAGACCCCTGGCAGGCCCGTACAGACCGCCGGCAGCCAGCACAGACCCCCGGCAGGCAAGTACAGACCGCCGGCAGCCGGCACAGACCCCCGGCAGGCCCTCACTGACCGCTCATCATGATGCGCACAGACCGCACATCATGATGACATCATGTCAGCAGCCAATCACAGCCACTACAGTGGCTCATTGCATTATGGGAACTTCCGATTCCGGTATTCGATTTTGAAAAAATATCGGTACTCGGTATCGGAATTCCGATACAGCGAATATCAGCCGATACCCGATATTTGCAGTATCGGAATGCTCAACAATACTCAGGACAAATTGCAAAACAACTTTTGGGGTCCAATTTCTCCTGTTACCTGTAGGAAAATAAAAAAATGGGGGCAAAAATATCATTTTTGTGGAAAAAAATGATTTTTTTATTTTCACGCCCGGGCGTTATAAACTTCTGTGAAGCACTTGGGGGTTCAAAGTGCTCACCACACATCTAGATAAGTTCCTTGGGGGGTTTAGTTTCCAAAATGGGGTCACTTGTGGGGAGTTTCAATAGTTTAAGTACATCAGGGACTCTCCAAACGCACATGACACCCGCAGACCATTCCATCAAAGTCTGCATTCCAAAACGTCACTACTTCCCTTCCGAGCCCTGACGTGTGCCCATGCAGTAGTTTTCTCCCACATATGAGGTATCAGCGTACTCAGGACAAATTGGACACCAACTTTTGGGGTCCATTTTCTCCTGATACCGTTGGGAAAATAAAAAAATTAGGGACTAAATGATCATGTTTGTGGAAAAAATACGATTTTTTTAATTTCACGCCCGGGCGTTATAAACTTCTGTGAAGCACTGGGGGGTTCAAAGTGCTCACCACACATCTAGATAAGTTTCTTGGGGGGTCTAGTTTCCAAAATGGTGTCATTTGTGGGGGGTTTTCACTGTTTTGGTACATCAGGAGCTTTCCAAACGCGACATGGTGTCCGATCTAAATTCCAGCCAAAAACATCAAATGGCGCTGCTTCCCTTCTGAGCTCTGCCATGCGCCCAAATAGTGGTTTACCCCCACATGTGGGGTATCAGCATACTCAGGAAAAATTGCACAATAACTTTTAGGGTCCTTTTACCCTTGGAAAAATAAGAATTGAGGGTGAAAAGATCATTTTTGTGGAAAAAATATGATTTTTTAATTGTACGGCTGTACGTTATAAACTTCTGTTAAGCCCTTGGGGGTTCAAAGTGCTCACACACATCTAGATAAGTTCCTTGGGGTTCTAGTTTCCAAAATGGTGTTATTGGTGGGGGGTTTCTACTGTTTTTGTACATCAGGGGTTTTCCAATCGCAACATTGTGTCCGATCTCAATTCCAGCCAAAAAAGTCAAATGGCGCTGCTTCCCTTCTAAGCTCTGCCATGCGCCCAAATAGTCGTTTACACCCACATATGGGGTATCAGCGCACTCAGGAAAAATTGCACAATAACTTTTAGGGTCCTGTTACCCTTGGGAAAATAAAAATTGGGGGTGAAAAGATCATTTTTGTGGAAAAAATATGATTTTTTTAATTGTACCGCTGTACATTATAAACTTCTGTGAAGCCCTTGAGGGTTCAAAGTTCTCACCACATATCTAGATAAGTTCCTTGGGGGGTCTAGTTTCCTAAATGGGGTCACTTGTGGGGGGTTTACACTGTTTAGGTACATCAGGGGCTCTCCAAACGTGACATGGCGTCCAATCTGAATTCCAGCCAATGTTGCATTGAAAAAGTCAAACGGCGCTCCTTCTCTTCTGAGCACTGCCATGCATCGAAATAGTGGTTCCCGCCCACATATCAGGTATCAGCGTACTCAGGACAAACTGCACAATAACTTTTGAAGTCGAATTTCTCCTGTTACCCTTGGTAAAATAAAAAAAATTGTACCTGAAGTATTTTTTTGTGAAAAAAGTTAAATATTCATTTTTTTTTTAAATATTCAAAAATTCCTGTGATGCACCTAAAGGGTTAATAACCTTCTTTAATGTGGTTGTGAGCACCGTAAGTGGTGCAGTTTTTAGAATGGTGTCACTTTTGGGTATTTTCTATCATATAGACCCCTCAAAGTGGCTTCAAATGTGATGTGGTCCGTAAAAATAAAATGGTGTTGCAAAAATGAGAAATCGCTGGTCAACTTTTAACCCTTACAACTTCCTAACAAAAAAAAATTTTGTTCCAAAATTGTGCTGATGTAAAGTAAACATGTGGGAAAAGTTACTTTTTAAGTTTTTTGTGTGCCGTATCTCTGTGATTTAAGGGCATAAAAATTCAAAGTTGGAAAATTGTGAAATTTTAAAACCTTTCGCCAAATTTCCATTTTTTTCACAAATAAACGCAAGTTATTTGAATGAAATTTTACCACTATCATGAAGTACAATATGTTCTCGAGAAAACATTGTCATAATCGCCAGGATCCATGGAAGCATTTCAGAGTTATTACCTCATAAAGGGACAGTGGTCAGAATTGTAAAAATTGGCCCGGTCATGAACGTGCAAACCACCCTTGGGGGTTAAGGGGTTAAACATTCAAAAAATTCCTGTTGAGGCACCTGAAGGGTTAATAAACTTCTTGAATGTGGTTTTGTAAAAAAATAGAATTAAAATAAAAAATAGTTAAATACTCACCTTCCGAAGGCCCGTGATCTCCACTCCACGCTCCACGCACCCGGCACCTTCCGGTCCCAGTAATGCTTTGCGAGAAGGGCAAGAGAGAGGTCCTCCCCTTGAGAAAGCCGAGGCTAAATGCGCGTCGGGGTTGAGCGCGGTATCCTCCCCGCATCTGGTAACCCTTATGGGTAAGTGGCATGAGCCTTACAGATACTGGGCATGATCCCAGAAGTGATTGATTTAATACTTTTCTGAGCTAGAATCTATTCATAATACTTCGGGCCCTATCCTCCCCTTGAGAAAGCCGAGGCAAAACGCGCGTCGGGGTTGAGCGCGGTATCCTCCCCGCATCTGGTAACCCTTATGGGTAAGTGGCATGAGCCTTACAGATACTGGGCATGATCCCAGAAGTGATTGATTTAATACTTTTCTGAGTTAGAATCTATTCATAATACTTCGGGCCCTATGCTCTATATCATATCTGGATGTCTTAGACTTATATAGATATTGTCCTTGGATATTAAGCATAGTATGCCTTTTTTGTCTAGTGTATGCTACATATTGGTAGTATACGGCTCTTTTGCTCGCTGCCACTTTGTATGTAGGGAGTTTTTTACCTTGCGCTGCACTGGGATTATCCTTTTTGTATCTACCTCCATTATGTGTTTATATATGTCTGATATGGTTTTTAACTTGTATCAATAAAGATTTACATATTTTTTTCTATATTCTAATGTGGTTTATGGTTACTCTATTTTTTCTTTTGAATTACATTCAAATGAACAGTGTTTTAATCTTTTTTGTGTGATTCTCTTTACTGCATTGACATTATTTCAATTAAAAAGGCCATTAGTTAAGTCTTACATTTTTTCAATGTCTAACTAGCTAAGCTGTGATGTGGAGTATCATTGATTAACAATAAAAACACAAAAGCATTTAGAGTCAACAGCGCATTCAGTGAAGGTGAAGTAAGGAAAATGGCACATTGTGAATTACAATTTTCTGTCACTGTTTATTTCCAGAAGTAAGGCTGCCTTAATTGTAATATGTTATTTTGTTATTATTATCATTGTCCAAAACTAAAAATGATTTAATCCTTTATGTCTATTTATTGTAATAATATACCGTACATACTCTTAAAGGGACATAATTAAGTACTGTCCCTTTAAGAGGCCACATACTCAACATAGCAGGTCAATTGACCAGGGAGTATATTGTTTTTATACTTTTCCTCACGTTTTGTATGTTGGTTTAGGGTCCCTTTGCACTTGGGTTTTCCTTATGTGTATGTCAGTTTTTAAATATAACCCATAAGAGGTTAAGTTTTATCCATACGCTAGTTCCTATTCTCAATTTTTGGATATTTTATTTCTGCTACTAAGATTCATTATTCAGTAACAGATTCTGTTCACTATTTGTTTCCTTCAGATAGTTGATTTCCATTGGAGACTTTGCCGTTTTTGCATCTTTCAGTCCAAATGTTTTGTTTATGTCTTGAATCATGTGATTTTGACTAAGAAGGAAACTCCTGTCTTCTTCTCTTTCTATCTGTATTGCTAGGTACTGCTTCACATTTTCCAGATTTTTGATCTCGAAGTGTTGATCCAAAATTTTCACTCTCTGCGCTTCATCTCTTTCTTTTTCAAAACAAACTAAAATATCCTCCACATATATCAGCACACAGATCCATCTGTCTGTCAGTCTCTTTGTATATAGACATGGATCTGCTTTGCTTCTTTGAAAATGTTCAATTTATGAGTACTTCTGTGATTTTATCATTCCATGCTTTAGCGGCATGTTTTAAACCATATATAATTTTCTGTAGCTTACAAACCATGTTTGGTTTCCTTTTATCCTTGAATCCTGGGGGTTGTTCCATGCAAATGTCTTCTGATAAGCATCCATTCAGAAATGCTGTCTTTACATCCAGATGTTTCAGTTCAATTTGTTTCATTGCTGCAACTGCAAACAAAGTTCTGATTGTAGTGTGTTTCACAACTGGAGCAAATGTCTCATCGTGGTCTGCTCCATTTTTCTGAGAATAGCCTTTAGCTATGAGTCTTGCTCAGTATCAGTCTGCTGTGTGGTCTGCTTGGTATTTTACTTTAAAAACTCATTTACATCCTATAGCCTTTTTTCCTTTGGTAGTTCTGTCAGTGTACATATCTTTGAATCATGCATGGATTTTTTCTGTTTCTGGAGGATTTATCCATTTGTTGGCCTCCTCTTCTGAAAGTTGAGGCATGTTATCCCAAGATGTAAGTTCATAAATTTTATTTGTACTTGCCTTGTATGAAAGATATTGAGGTGGTCTTCCCTTGCTTTCTCTTATTGAGCATCTTGGTTCTGTGTCTGTATGGAGCTGTTTCTCTTGACTTTCAGTTTTTTGATTTTCATCGATTTCCACTTCTTTGTCATCAAATGTTTCTGCAGTTATATCACTGTCGTTTCTCTCATTTTTCATTTCTAGTGTTGTCATTATGTCATCATTTAGATATTCAATGAATGTTACACTGGTATTCACAGTGATTCTGTCTGTCTTAGGATCTAGGAATCTGTATCCTTTGCGATTGTCACCATATCCGACAAATATTCCTTCAATGCCTCTGTTTTGAAGTTTGGAGTGTTTTTCTTCTGGAATAAATACAAAAACTTTGCAACCAAAAACTCAAATGATTCACACATGGTTTCTTACCTTGCCACAGTTCATGTGTTTTTTTTTCAGTTTTCTTGAAAAAAGTCTGTTTTGCAGATAAGTAGCTGTCATTGCTGCTTCACCCCAGTATTTCCCTGGTAGTTTGGAGTCTGTTAGCATACATCTTATCATTTCGGTCAGAGATCTGTTTCTTTCTTTCTGCTACCCCGTTCTGTTCAGGTGTGTATGTGGGTCGCCCTCACACACCCAGGGCAGTGGGGTACTCGGTACCAGGCCGGTGTCAAGGCAGGAATGTGTCACAGCAGCGGTGACCCGGTCTGTGGCCCTGGGCGCCCAATATCAATGGCGGTGATGTTAATGGTGTTAGAGTTTACATGAATAGTTCGTGACGCCACCCGTGGTATTTGGCAAGTGAGGTGTTAGTCAACGCTGCATACAGATCCACTGGGACTGATGGTGTGGTGCAGCAGAGATGGTATAGCTCCCCACAGGTGGAGCTGTAGTCCCAGGGCAGTGTAGGTGTAATGGATGAGGAGAGGCGCAGAATGGTATGGAGGCTGGTGCCCAGGTGTAGTGGTGCTGGAATAACTGGAGGACACCAGAGTATGCGGTTCCAAAGCTTAACTCACTGTTTGCAGTTCACACAACTGCCTGCCTCTGTACTGTGTTCTCCAGGTCAGGGCTCCAGCCAACCTCCAGGCAGGATAGGATTCTCCCTTCCACACTCCGCCAACATGTACCTTCCTGAACGACTCCTCCAATGCGCCTTTAGGTGCGAAGCACTCCAGTACTTAGTTACCCTGGAATGCCTCTCTCTAGGTGTTCCTAGTCTTTACTTGTATGACAGACAGCTGTAGCCTGCTCGGGGACTCCTCACTGCATCCCGGCTCTCTATTCAGTTGCTGATGTGTCCCAAGTCTATGATGGGAGCAAGGCGTTAGCGGCTCACTACTCCTCCTGTGTCTGTTGCCGGACATAAAGATCCAATCAACCTCGGGGACCGGCCCCTGGCCTTTGCGCTCTCTGGACTGGAAGGGTTCTCTCTCTTTCTCAACCTGCTTCCCACCGTCCTTCTATTCTCCTTCGTTCCGATCTGTTCTCTCTCTCTTATGGAATCTGTAGACTTCAGTCTACGTCTCTTTCTCCTTCTCTTCCTTCCCTGAGGAGCTCGTTCCACTAAGACCAGTCCTCAGCCTCTCCTGACTGACTGCCTTCCTCCGCCTTGAGCTCCTCTCAGGCTGACCTGCTGTCAGCCTGCTCTCTTTCTCTCTCTGGGACTCACCCCAGACCCTCGTCTGGCTGACCTCCTGTCAGACTGACCTGAAATCCTACACCTTCCCTCTCTTTTATATCTAACTCCACCCGCCTCCCCAGCACCTCTCGTGTTATGAAGCCAGGGACCACAAAAGGCACCCTATGACCATTCCAGCATAAAGCATGGATGGGTCCCTGCTGAACTATCCTGTGTGTGGGGTGCAGGTGTTGAAATGCGGAAAGGAGTTCCCAGCCTACCTGGGGCACTACACCTTAGGAGAAGGTGCAGTACCTCTTTGGCGACTGAAGCCTCAGGGGAGCCACATATGGAACAGTCTTTTGTTGCTCTTTTCCACTCTGTCTTAAGTGGTTTTCTATTTGATGCAATGTAATTTCACCTCCATTATCACTTCTGATGATGATTGGCTTTCTCTGAAACTTATTTGACTTTGTCACATAGTCTTCTAATTTTTCAAAAACTTCACTTTTGTTCTTTATCAAGTATGTCACTGTGTATCTTGAGTAGTCATCTATGAAGGTCACCATACAGTTGTGGCCAAAAGTATTGACACCCCTGCAATTCTGTCAGATAATGCTCAGTTTCTTCCTGAAAATGATTGCAAACACAAATTCTTTGGTATTATTATCTTCATTTAATTTGTCTTAAATGAAAAAACACAAAAAGAATTGTCCTAAAGCCAAATTGGATATAATTTCACACCAATCATAAAAAAGAGGGTGGACAAAAGTATTGGCACTGTTTCAAAAATCATGTGATGCTTCTTTAATTTGTGTAATTAACAGCACCTATAACTTACATGTGGCACCTAACAGGTGTTGGCAATAACTAAATCACACTTGCAGCCAGTTGACATGGATTAAAGTTGACTCAACCTCTGTCCTGTGTCCTTGTGTGTACCACATTGAGCATGGAGAAAAGAAAGAAGACCAAAGAACTGTCTGAAGACTTGAGAAACCAAATTGTGAGGAAGCATGAGCAATCTCAAGGCTACAAGTCCATCTCCAAAGACCTGAATGTTCCTGTGTTTACCGTGCGCAGTGTCATCAAGAAGTTTAAAGCCCATGGCACTGTGGCTAACCTCCCTAGATGTGCACGGAAAAGAAAAATTGACAAGACATTTCAACGCAAGATTGTGCGGATGTTGGATAAAGAACCTCGACTAACATCCAAACAAGTTCAAGCTGCCCAGCAGTCCGAGGGTACAACAGTGTCAACTCGTACTATCCGTCGGCATCTGAATGAAAAGGGACTGTATGGTAGGAGACCCGCTCATTGGCCTGCATGCTTGTCGGTCATGTACAGGGCCTTCGGCGATGAGCCCCTTATGACATGTAATTGCCTTTCTATGTTTATGTAATTAATAAACTGTGACCAACCTGTTTCAACCCAACTTGGCCTGTCTATGTTTCATTATGGGTTTGGTGGGAGGGAGGAAGGCACTGTTTAAGACACATGGGTCTCCGAAGTCACTTTTGCAAGGCCCCTTAGGTGCTCTAAATTGCAGAAACCCCCCACAAGTGACAACATTTTGGAAACTTCACTTCTCAAGGATTTCATCCAGGGGTATAGTGAGCATTTCTAAGCCACAGGTACTACACAGTTTGATAACTAACCATAACTCTAACCCTAGTCCTAACTGTAATCCTCATCCTAACAGCAAAGAATGAAATAAATTTAAATGATGAAATAATAAAAACAAAATTAATGTCTGGGGGTAACATAGAGGTATGATCAAGTGGGAGATTGGGGAAGGATTTACTGGCATTTATTATAGTAATTAGATTATTTCTTCACTGAGAGGAGAGCATAATGTATCTTTTTACTCTCCCAGAAAACTGCAAGGGGAGAGAAAAGAGGCACAGCCCAAGTGGTGTTATGTTTTCTAAATATTTTGGGATTTTGATCACTGTGATAGGAGCTCTAAGGCTATGTGCACACGTTGCGGAATTCCCGCGATAATTTCCCCGGGAATTCCAGAATTCCATTCTGCGGGAAAATAGCATTTTAAATTCCTGCAATTTTCACAAAGAAAAACTAGCGATTTGCAAGGGTAATTAGCTTGCAGAATGCTAGCGTTTCCCAAACGATCTATAGCATCGCTTGGAGAACTGATTGACAGGTTGGTCACACTTATCAAACATAGTGTTTGACTAACTTTTTACTATTGAGGCTGCCTATGCAGCATCAGTAATAAAAAGATCTAATGTTAAAATAATTACAAAAATAAAAAATCAGATTATATTCACCTTCCGGCGTCCCGAGCAGCCATCCTGGGCCTCAGCGATGCTCTCGTTCCCAGTAATGCCTTGCGAGACCTTTGATGACGTCGCGGTCTCGCGATGCTGTAGCGGTCTCTCGAGGAATAGGGATCGCTACAGTATTCGCGAGACCACGACGTCATCAAAGGTCTCTCAAGGCATTACTGGGAACGAGAGCAACGCTGAGGCCCAGGAAGGCTGCGCGGGATGCCGGAAGGTGAATATAACCCGTTTTTTTTTTATTATTCCTTTTTTTACAGGGATATGGTACCCACAGCCTGGAGGAGAGTCCTCTCCTCTGGACCGTGGGTACCATCTGCAAATGTTCTGCTTACTTTTCGCATGGCGGGCACAGCAACATGCGGAAAGTAAGCAGAACAATGCATTCCTATGTGGGCGGAATCCCTGCGATTCCGCAAAATCAGTGAGCATGCTGTGTATTTTTCTGCGATGCGATTCCACCACGGGAAAATCCACAGCCTTAGCACAATATAGCGGAATCCCATAGGAATGCATAGGATGCTTTTTTTTGCATTTTCGCGGCAAAAATGTGCCATAAAAACCGCCGCGAAAACGCGAAAAAATCGCAATTTGTGAACGCAACCTTACAGTCATCAAATGTCAGGAACCCATGAAATTGGTTCCTGCCATTGAGAGTGCAGGCAGGCAGAGTTTGGCCTGCGCAAAGCGTATGCACCAACCATTTTGTTTCATAAAGTGGAAAAGGGAGGCCTGGGGATGGCATAGCCAGTACTAAGTGTTTTGGGGACCCTATTCCTCTCTCATCTGACATAGCAGGTCATGTCAGAAGAGAGAGGTGATTTTTACTTCTAATTGCACTTTTTTGCATGATCACCATTATTCATTGAATAACAGTGATCACATGACCAGGAACAGTAAAAATCTGTCACAGATCATGTTCTCCATGGTCCTGGCTATCCCCTGTAGATGATACCCTGGAGATCTTCCCTCTCTGGATGGCGCTATATATTTATGGTGAATTTGAACAATTTGCAATTGGATTTGAGCCAATTTTTTAAAAAAATACTAGCGCTTTTTTTACACATTGGTAGAGCTTTCAACAATCAAAGAAGGCTATCATGATCTCAGGTGTTACCGCACGGCTTCCTCATAATGGTTTGTAGCTGTCACATCATCTGGTATGGCACAAACCATCAGGAAAGACTATCATAGCCTGTATAATAACCTATGCAGAGAATGCAATTCAATTACAATTCACTTTTTTACTTGAAATGTATTAACCCCTTCACGACATGTGTCATACTAGTAATGCACAAATTTTGGTGTTGGCCCAGCACTTCCCACTTGCCCTGGTGCAGTGGCAAGTGGGGTAATATTTGTGAGATTTATGTCAGCTATATAATATCAGCTCACATCAAACCCACAGGTTAGTAATGAAGATATGTCTATAAGGGGCGGGATAAACTTGGAAAGCGGGCTAACTAGTCAGGGGCAACTAGCGTCTCCTCGATTAGTCAAAGCCCTCATTAGCATAGAAACAAGGGCAACTTAAATGTTTTCTAAACCTCGTTTGCACAGAAAAACTATACCAGTATAGTTAGGCAGGGAAATTACTCATAAATAAGTGAATACAGCTGAGTTGGAGGGCATGGGGACCTGACAGGTTCAGTCTAGTTCAGATCCAGTGGGATAGTCCAGATTTGGAGGAAATGTAACATGAAGTACAGGTACATTCATTTTAAAGAAATCTTCCTCCTAAGTTGCCTACATGGACATGTGGGTCATAAGAAGTAGAATAAAAAGACACCTTGATATCTGTGATCTGATGGCTTACTAAAATGAAATCCCTGTCTTTCTTATATGTAAATGAGCTGTTCCAGGCTATAGGCTGGACACTGGTATGCATGAAAATCTGCCTCCAGTTCTTACTTTAAATGAAAGGGAGTGTGATGTTTAATGGCTGCTCTCTGCTCTCCTGATCTCACTGCATACCTGTGCGTGATTAAACTGACAAATCTCAGTACTTAAGCTACCATGTCACAGGCAGACAGGATTGTAGTAGTTTTGCAATACAGCAGACCACAAAGAGCTGCAAAAATGTGTTTGAAAGAAGACAAAGTTCAGTTCTACTGTTCTGTGTTAGTTACTGGCGGGCCCCACAGGGCCGTGGGGTACTCGGTACTGGGCTGGTCCTTCATGGAATGCCACGGCGGCAGTGACTTAGTCCGTGGCCCTGGGGGTCAATTAAAATAAATTAGGAGGAAAATTTGTAGGGTATTAACTCGTGACGTCACCTGTGGTGTTCGGCAACAAGGGGATGGCCGACACTGTCTAAGGAGACTGCTGGGGCCCTTGGTGATGCAGCAGAGTTGTTACAAATCTCCACGGGTAGAGATTGGCACCTAGGCAGTAATAGTTCTTATAAGGGATAGTAATGTTGGGGTGCAGGACTGAGGGAATAATGAATAATAATAATAATAATAATAATATTTATTTTTATATAGTGCTAACATATTCCGCAGCGCTTTACACACATTATCATTGCTGTCCCCCATGGGGCGCACAATCTATATTCCCTATCAGTATGTCTTTGGAATGTGGGAGGAAACCGGAGAATAACTGCAGACACATAAATTGTAGTTTCCTTTACCTTTGCTTGATGGTTTGGAATGCAGACCGGAGCACTACTAACAGATGGAAATGGAGCTCCGGACAGCCTGGAAGCAATGTAGGCTCCCGTAAGACAGATGGAGTTGGAGGCCTCCTTGCTGGACTGTTCTTTGAGTTCATTGCTGCTTAAAACTATGTTCGAGCCTCTATTCCTTATGGTTCCTGTACTTGCCGTTATGGCAGGCAGCTTGAGCCTATTGCAGGTGTTGCTCCTTTGTGGCGGCTCCGGGCTCTGATATGCTGCTGTGCCCCTAGTGTCTGATGGGCCATGGGACCTACAGTTCTCTGCCCTCTGGATTTAGCTGCTGGGACTGTTGTACCCATGCAGTCACAGACTCAGACGTCTGGTACTAGCGCTCTGTTCTGGGTTGAGCTTGGTCACAGCTCCACTCCCCAGCTTTTCCTAGACTTCTCTCTTCCTCTATAACTCTTCTCTGACTTAGACTGCAACTCTCATCTGGGGACGATCTCCACACTCTTCCAGTCACCACCACTGACTGCCTAACCTTGCCTCCAGGCCAGAACTAATAGGGAAGCTCCCCGTTCTGGTCTGGAGTCAGGAAAAGCTTTGAATGCTGATGCTACCTGATCATGGAACTCCTTCTTGCTTACAGGCATGACATCACCCCCTGTGAGAGAGGAAATGCCACTGTGGCAACCGGACTCCTGACGTACCACATTACAGTAGCTTGCAAAAGTGATAATTAGTTTTTTTAGGTGAAGAAACGAACAAATAGGACAAAATAACTTAATATTTAAGTGTGCATAAGCATTCATATGTGTGACATGTGGACTTCCTTTTACTAAGAATATTAATTATCAAGGAAATTGCTTGCACCAGAAATCTTTTAGGGGCTCATATCAAAAGGAGTTAATACATTTAAAATAACAAAAATTTGGCAAGTGCATATAATAAATTTAATTTATATTTATATTTTCCTCACTTCACCAATTTATACTATTTAGTGCTCATGGATCACATACAAATCGGAATCTATATATATATAACTGCCTTAAATTGTCCGTCATCCACTTCCATCTGGATGTCCCCGAATCCCACAATCCACTGCACCGCAACGGAAGTACGCCGATCGCTATATTGGAATACCCAAGTGATGGGTATTCCAATATGGCACCTGCTGGTGGTACCAGGCCCTGCCACAGTATAACCAGCGGGACACCACCGGGACCCCCCTGCCGCTGCCGGACCCCAGTCGCCACCGCTGCTGGACCCACCGCTGCCAGACCCGCCACTGCCGGACCCCCCCGCGCCTCCGTCACAGCCAGCAGGCAAGATCACGGCTTGCAGCCTGTGCTGGAGATGGGGTGCGGCGCCCTCTGGTGGCACCGCACCCCATCTCCAGCACAGGCCATAAGCCACGGTCTTTCCTGCCGGCTGGACGCCGCCAGGACCCCCCCACCGTTGGACGCGCCATTGCTGAACCCCCTGCTGCCGCTGGACCCGGCGCTGCTGGCCACGCCGCTGGATCCCCCCGCCGGACACGCCGCTGCCTGCCCACCATGTACGTATACACACACGCGCACTTACATACACACACATACTCACACATGTACTCACATATAGGGAAAAGAGGGGGTGGAGGGCACCATTAGATCCATATAAACAATGGGATACAAGCCTGGAGTATGTCAAAAGATATATGTAAAAGCGAGAGAAAGAGACAAACTATGCACCAGGGATCACTAATATGTACAAATTGTGAAATTCTTTATTCAGTTGATCACAGAAAATACACATCACAAGTTAATAAAAACAATTAAAAACAAGGACACAAATCCCCCTGAACACTGATCGGCTGGAAACACAATGTACCTGATTATAATCCCATGTGAACTAATATGGTCAAATGGACCAAAAAAATTTATACAGAGAGATTGATAAGCAATTATAATTATGCAATGGTCACCATATTATGCTCATATCCCCCAAAGGCCTGAGGATAAAATATAATAACAATACATATACAGGGATATAAATACAACTGCTGCAGCAAGGCTCCAATTAAAGTAGATAATTGTCTGAAATAATGACTGGCCACTAGATGGCGTCTGTGGAACCAGTATGAAGATAGGACTATGCTGATCTGCAGAGAACTGCCTACAGCAATGAAAGGAAACGATTCTATACACAGCAAAAGAAATAAATCAGACCAATAGAATGACAAGGCATCAGAAATAGATAAATGCAAATAGCTCAATAATAAAAAGAGCCAAGCAAGATAAATTCAGCATGACCAGGGTGTTTACCATACCAGAGGGTCAGGGGGCAGAAGCCCAACACGTGTCGCCAGCTCCGTGGCTTCGTCAGGGGCAAAGGTGCTGTGTTTCTATAGCAGATATTATCTGACATGTCAAGCTGCAATCATAGAGTGACGTATGTACCTTTGTACACGCCCATCTCAGCACTTTTTCCTACCTCCTCTATGGATCTGGGCACATGCGCTCTTCTAACCAATTGGCCATATTGGTACAATCTCTTTTTTATAGGCTGTGAATGTCTGTCCTTCCTTGGTCATTGGAGATTGCTCTTGCCCAGAGACAGTTGCTAAGCAGCTGGAGGTGAGGCTAATAATGGTATGGGAGACCTGACGTACAACATTGTTGATCAGGGTTTGTTACATAGGCATGTTGTATGATCTTCTCTGCCTTTTTTTGTATTCCCCACTTCCGGGTTCAGCACCATCTTGGTACACTCTTTTTTTACTTCCTGCATTCCTGACGCTCGGGTTTGGCGCCATCTTGCTATTGCACAAATCCATCAGGATATCTCCATGTGAAAGCTCCAAGCAGCTGCTGTAATTTTGTTAATTATTTTGCTATAAATACTCATTTGTCTGGTTATACAAGTACCTTTGCTCCTGACGAAGCCACGGAGGTAGCGACACGCGTTGGGCTTCTGCCCCCTGACGCTTCGGTTTGGTAAACACCCTGGTCATGCTGAATTTATCTTGCATGGCTCTTTATATTATTGAGCTATTTGCATTGATCTATTTCTGATGCCTTGGCATTCTATTGGTCTGATCTATTTCTTTTGCTGGGTATAGAATTGTTTCCTTTCATTGCTACAGGTAGTTCTCTGCAGGTCAGCATAGTCCTATCTTCATACTGGTTCCACAGATGCCATCTAGTGGCCAGTTATTATATCATACAATTATCTACTATAATTGGAGCCTTGCTGCAGCAGTTGTACTTATATCCCTGTGTATGTATTGTTATTATCTCTTATCCTCAGGTCTTTGGGGGATTTATGAGCATAATATGGTGACCATTGCATAATTATAATTGCTTATCAATCTCTCTGTATAAATTTTTTTGGTCCATTTGACCATATTAGTTCACATGGGATTATAATCAGGTACATTGTGTTTCCAGCCGATCAGTGTTCAGGGGGATTGTAACATCAGATGGGGGCTTTGTGTCCTTGTTTTTAATTGTTTGTATTAACTTGTGATGTGTATTTTCTGTGATCAACTGAATAAAGAATTTCACATTTTGTACATATTGGTGATCCCTGGTGCATAGTATGTTTTTACATGTACTCACATATACAGTCATGGCCAAAAGTTTTGAGAATGACACAAATATTAATTTTTACAAAGTCTACTGCTTCATTTTTTCTAATGGAAATTTGCATATACTCCAGAATGTTATAAAGAGTGATCAGCTTAACAGCAATTACTTGCAAACTCAATATTTGCCTAGAAAATGAACTTTATCCCCAAAACACATTTCAACATCATTGCAGCCCTGCCTTAAAAGGACCAGCTAACATCGTTTCAGTGATTGCTCAATTAACACAGGTGTGGGTGTTGATGAGGACAGGGCTGGAGATCAATCTGTCATGATTAAGTAAGAATGACACCACTGGACACTTTAAAAGGAGGCTGGTGCTTGGCATCATTGTTTCTCTTCTGTTAACCATGGTTATCTCTAAAGAAACACGTGCAGTCATCATTGCACTGCATAAAAATGGCCTAACAGGGAAGAGTATCGCAGCTAGAAAGGTTGCACCTCAGTCAACAATCTATCGCATCATCAAGAACTTCAAGGAGAGAGGTTCCCTTGTTGCCGAAAAAGCTCCAGGGCGCCCAAGAAAGACCAGCAAGCGCCAGGACCGTCTCTTAAAAGTGTTTCAGCTGCGGGATCGGGCTACCAGCAGTGCAGAGCTTGCTCAGGAATGGCAGCGGGCAGGTGTGAGTGCATCTGCACGCGCTGTGAGGCGGAGACTCTTGGAGCAAGGCCTGGTCTCAAGGAGGGCAGCAAAGAAGCCACTTCTCTCCAGGAAAAACATAATGGACAGACTGATATTCTGCAAGAGGTACAGGGAGTGGACTGCTGAGGACTGGGGTAAAGTCATTTTCTCTGATGAATCCCCTTTTCGATTGTTTGGGACATCTGGAAAACGGCTTATTCGGAGAAGACCAGGTGAGCGCTACCACCAGTCTTGTCTCATGCCAACTGTCAAGCATCCTGAAACCATTCATGTGTGGGGTGGCTTCTCAGCCAAGGGAATGGTCTCTCTCTCAGTCTTGCCTAAAAACACAGCCATGAATAAAGAATGGTACCAGAATGTCCTCCAAGAGCAACTTCTCCCAACCATCCAAGAGCAGTTTGGCGATCAACAATGCCTTTTTCAACATGATGGAGCACCTTGCCATAAAGCAAAGGTGATAACTAAATGGCTCAGGGAACAAAACAGAGATTTTGGGACCATGGCCTGGAAACTCCTCAGATCTTAATCCCATTGAGAACTTGTGGTCAATCATCAAGAGACGGGTGGACAAACAAAAACCTTCAAATTCAGACAAAATAAAAGCATTGATTTTGCAAGAATGGACTGCTATCAGTCAGGATTTGATCCAGAAGTTGATTGAGAGCATGCCAGGGAGAATTGCTGAGGTCCTGAAGAAGAAGGGTCAACACTGCAAATATTGACTTGCTGCATTAACTCATTCTGTCAATATAACCTTTTGTTACTCATAATATGATTGCAATTATATTTCTGTATGTGATAAAAACATCTGACAAACACACACAAAAACCAGAGGGCAGCAGATCATGTGAAAATATAATATTTGTGTCATTCTCAAAACTTTTGGCCATGACTGTACACACACATGTATTCACATATACACACACACACATACACACACGTACTCACGTGCACACATGTATTCACATGCACACACGTACTCACATGCACACACATACTCACATACACACACACATACTCACACACATATACACACATACACACACACGTACACATACTCACATACACACACACATACTCACATACACACACGTACTCACATACACACACGTACTCACACACACACACGTACTCACATACTCACACACACGTACTCACACACACACGTACTCACATACACACACTCACACACGTACTCACATATACACACACGTACTCACATATATGCACACACACACGTACTCACATATCTACACACATGTACTCACATATACACACACACATACTAACATATACACACACACTTACTCACATATACACACACGTGCTCACATACATACACACGTACTCACATACACAGGAGTTCTCCATCCTCCTCCTTCTTGACCTGTCCTCTGCCTTTGACGCAGTTGACCACTGCCTACTGCTACAGGTTCTTTCTTCCCTTGGCTTCAAAGACCTTGCGCTGTCCTGGATTTCCTCATACCTTTCTGACCGCACATTCAGTGTTTTCCACTCCCACACTACCTCCTCATCCTGCCCCCTCTCTGTTGGAGTCCCCCAAGGCTCTGTCCTGGGGCCCCTACTATTTTCCATCTATACTCTTGGCCTAGGACAACTCATAAAGTCCCATGGCTTCCAGTACCACCTGTATGCAGATGACACTCAGATCTACCTCTCTGGCCCAGATGTCACCTCTCTGCTGTCCAGAATTCCGGAGTGTCTATCAGCCATATCCTCCTTTTTCACCTCTCGCTTCCTACAACTCAACGTAGACAAAACTGAACTCATTATCTTTCCTCCATCTCATGTATCTTCCCTACCCGATCTATCTATTATGATAAACAGCATCACGCTCTCTCCCGCACCTGAAATCCGCTGCCTCGGAGTAACTCTCGAATCTGCCCTGTCCTTCAAACCACACGTCCAATCTCTTTCCACCTCCTGTCACCTCCAACTCAAAAATATTTCCAGAATCCGTCCCTTCCTCAGTCCTCAATCTACATAAACTCTTGTACATGCCCTCATCATCTCCTGCCTTGACTACTGCAACACTCTCCTGTGTGGCCTCCCTGCTAACCCTCTTGCACCACTCCAGTCTGTCCTCAATTCTGCTGCCCAGCTAATCCACCTCTCTCCTCGCTACTCCCCTGTCTCTCCCCCTCTGCAAATCCCTCCATTGGCTCCCAATTCCCCAACAAATCCTGTTCAAACTACTAACACTGACCTACAAAGCCATCCACAACCTTTCACCTCCCTATATCTCTGAACTAATCTCCCAATAACTTCCCTCACGTAATCTTCGATCCTCCTAAGACCTCCTACTCTCCTCCACACTTATTCGTTCCTCACACAACCACCTCCAAGATTTCTCCAGAATATCCCCTATCCTCTGGAATGTCATGCCTCAACATGTCCGATTATCCACCACCCTCGGATCCTTCAAACGGATCCTGAAAACCTATCTTTTCAGGAAAGCTTACAGCCTGCAATGACCATTCTGCCGCCTCACCACCGCCTGAGCTGCCACCTCATCACCACCAGAGCTGCTGAACCCCCGACCGTCTGTCTCTTCCCCACTATTCCGTAGAATGTAAGTCCGCAAGGACAGGGTCCTCTCGACTCTGCACCAGTCTGTCATTGTAAATTAGTTTACTGTTAACGATATCTATAACTTTATATGTAATCCCCCCTTCTCATGTACAGCACTATGGAATAAATGGCACTATATAAATAAATAATAATAAATAAATACACACACATGTACTCACACACATACTCACATACACACACGAACTCACATACACACACACACACTCGTACTCACATACACACACACGAACTCACATACACACACACACTCGTACTCACATACATACACACACACACACGTACTCACATACACACATATACACACGTACTCACATACACACACACACGTACTCACATACACACACACGTACTCACACACATACTCAGATACACACACACAGATGTACTCACACACACACATACTCACATATACACACACATGTACTCACATATACACGCACATGTACTCACACATACACACACATGTACTCACATCTCCAGCACAGGCTGCAAACCACCGTTTTTCCTGCCGGCTGTGACTGCACGGAGGTGGGTGGGCAGGCAGTTAGCTGCGGGACACACACACGTACACACGCATGTACTCACACACATATACACACACATATGTACTCATACACACTTTCCTCCCGATTGCGATAGGCACACCTCTAGTACAAAAATATTTAAACACAGGTTGTAAAGTAACAAAATAGATAAAAAGCCAAGGGGCTGTGAATACTTTTGCAAGCCACTGTACTTGTCTCCCACTGGTAACTCCTCCTTTTCTTTAAAGCAAGCTCTGGAGGCAGATTCTCATGCAAATCAGTGTCCTTCAGATAGCCGGGAATAACTCATTTACATGTAAGAAAAATGCAGATTTCTCTGGAATAAGACATCAGATCTCAAATATTAAGATATTATTTTATTTAGCTTCCTACAAACTACATCTCTCAACAAATTCATCTAATAATGCAGAGATCATATAGACACCACAGGTTTGTCACTGAATTTTATACCATTGAGCAGTGAAGAAAAAATAGCTACATTTTTACCACCAAAATTTAGTTTTATCCCCAGACGTTACATTTTCACAGAAGAAGTGGATAAAATGGCACCAAAATTTGTCATAAAATTTCTACTGAACATAGCACTACCCCATATATGGCTTTACAGTAGTTAAGCCATACGGAGAGACTCGGGAGTGACAGAGCGCTATTTACCTCCTAGAGCTCAGATATTCCTAGAATAGTTTGTGGACTCAAAATATAGAGGTCCTAATTGCTAGAAGAACAGAATCTCCCCTCAAATGACCCTATTTTGGAAATTAAACCCCTTTTGGAAGTTATCTACAGGTGTAGTGAAGATTTTGATTCCCTGGGTGTTTTCCAGAAACAAGCAGCAATGAATGTTATTGAGTGAAAATTCCGTTCTGCCATTGTAAAGGCCAATATACGTAGTGACTAGTATGTTGTTGTGACCAGTACATTGCAATCACCAGTACGTTATGCCCAGCTCATGCTTCTGTAGATATGCATCCGTAAGTTAGGTGCTTCAGAAATGTCAAACATGTGGAAGTTATATGTGGTTTAGGTACACTGTGGGGCTCAGAAGGGAGGGGGGATTTGGAAGAGCAGAATTTGCTGAATTCCTTTTGAGGAGCGAGGAGCCATTTTGCTTTTCCAGAACCAGTGTGTGGAAGCCTCCTCTATTTCCGTAAACAGATGACAGACCTAAGTGGGGGCTTGATTTTTGTGTGGATTAAGATGAAGCTTTTATTGGGAACATTTTACATAAAATTAGGGATCTGGCACTCTACGCTGAGGACTAGGGATGAGCGAGCATAATAGGTGGGTATTCGGAACTCGGCGAGTAGTGAAGTACTTGCGGTAGTCGGAACATAGCGAGTATTTCACTACTCGCCTCGCACTACTCGGATCTCCAAGGCTATGTGCACACGTTGTGGATTGGTCTGTGGATTTGCATCTGCGGAAACGCAGGTAATGCCGCAAGTAAAATGACCTGCGGTTTTACCTGCGGATTGGCCTGCGGTTTTGCCCTGTGTTTTATCATCTCTATAATGGAGGAGATGGTAAACCGTAGCAGAATCCACAGAAAAAAGTGTCATGTCATTTCTTTCTGCGGATTCAAAACCGCAGCTTTTCCGCAGTTAAAAATCTGCAGCATGTGCACAGCAGATAGTAAATCACATACTGTAGATTTACATGCTACTGTACACTGTCTGCAGAACTGCTGCTGATCCGCAGCGGCCAAAACCACAGCGGATCCGCAGCAAAACCCGCAGCGTGTGCACATAGCACAATGCCGCAGCCTTCTTGGTTGTGGGCGGCATTATGATTGGCTGGCCGCCCAGCGTTATAACCTAAGAGGCAGGCTATGACTCAATCTAAGCCCTGCCGCCGACATTTTCTGCACATTGCATGCAGAACACAGCTAGTGTAGGGAGAGTGTGAGCAGCTGCTAGGGAGAGTTGTGTTTGTTTCTGCAAATCATCCAGGAATCCTCTTTAAAACCCAAAAGCTCTTTTCAAAGCTGAAAGTATAAGGTCATCGACTGAGTAGTGACAGTTTTCCCAGCTATTTTTGGGGTCTCATTTACCCCTGCAGGACAGTTTTTTGTGCTGTTGCGGTTCTGTGTTCACAGCAAATAGGACGAACGCACGGTACTGCACAACTGATACGCAGCCAGCACCGCTGCCTTGTGTGGTGACTGGGGTGCGTAATCTAGCCATAAACCTCAGGGCAATTTGTTTGTGCTGTTGCGGTGCTGTGTTCACAGCGATTAGGACGCACACACAATGGGAACGCCTCCACATGCGCACATCGCGGGGGACATATTAAGTAAGGGCAAGAAACTATGGGCACGCGTGATTGCATAGTTTCTTGCCCTTACTTAATATGTCCCCTGCGATGTGCGCTTGTGGAGGCATTCCTGTTCTGCCTGCTTCGCTGAGGGCCTCCTTACGGTGGTGCTGCGTTCCACTGACGTCAGAGGGATTTTCCCTTGGAGAGCATAATTATCAGAGAGCCGGAAGTGACGCAGTAGTGGGCAGAGCTTCACCGCACATGCGCCGCTGGACCGGGATGCACTAATCCTGTACACCTGGAATTTAGGATATAAATAGGTACACAATATGACTTCCCTATCATCCCCCGAGGAAGCCCAGTGAGCGAAACGTGCATTGGGGCACGGTCCTTGGCTGATCACCGTGCACATTCACCCACTTGGGTAAGCACCTTTATATACTATGTATTCTGCCTGCACTATGTCCCACACTTTAGTAAGGGAATAGCGGCTTTTTTCTTTTCTTTCCCTATAATGTCTACTTGCTATCCTTTTCAATGGCCCTACTGATTATATGGTAATTTTTGCCTGTGGCTTTAACAACTTTTTTAAAGGATTACTTACTTATCCATTGTGGTATCTCACCGACGCTTGGAATTCACACTGGTGTTTGACCTTGCTGTTTATGCGCCAGTGTGATCCACTTTAGAAAATTTATTATGCATACATTGTTGTGGACTGCTTAGGGTTTGGTGCTTGCAATTTTTGTGCAATGTGATCTAGTCCAGATTTTTTTGTATCCTCACCTATACTCCACTTTTTGGTACTACTTTGATAAATTTTTTATGTTTTTGTGTTTTGTTTTTTATGTATGTCATTGATTGTGCAATAAAATATACACATTTTCTATCTTCATTTGTATCATTATTGAGGGTATAATGCTCCTTTATTTTTGTAGGTTTCAACTGTTTTTGGAGTTACCCTTACTATACTTATGAGCATGCTTACTGTATTTACCCATGGTGTCGGCTTTGTTAAAATTCTATGTATACTGTGTGTTTTCACAGCTAAGTCTCCTGAATGGATGGATTGTAGAGCCCGGGAGAAAACGTGGCTCAGTAAGCTAGATGAAGTGTTTGGTGAGGAGCAAAATGTTGCTTTTAATTCCAGAGAAACAGATGAAATGGTGACCAAATTAAAACATCTTTGTAACAGAAAAGCTAGTATTTGGTGGAACAAAGCCTTTTTAGAGCGTTATCTTGCTAAGGGACTAGCACCAAGAGGTTTACGCATACAAGTATTTCCCTCGTTCACTATTGAGGATGAAGGGTTTAAAAAACAATGGGAGTCTCTATCATCAACTTGCTTTAAAGGCTTTATGGATTTATTAATTAAGATGAATTCAAATACTCTCTTGGAAATAGAGGTTGAGATCAATCAGATCCAAGATCTGCTATTTGCCAAAATGTCCCCTGAAGCAGTATCCAGATTCAACAAGGATTTGGACTGTGATTTCTAAAAATGGGAGAAAGAAATTGTAACAGCAAAGAGTAAGAAATATCAGAGGGATGTTTCTGACTTTGGAAGTAATCATGTGTATAGATGGAGGAGGAAACAAAGACGAACCACGGGTATCAACACATGAGGGAATTCCTTCTCCTCGATCTCATCTGTTGATGAAGATCCTGTACACACCAGTCATCTAAGTACTGTTCATCAAGAGAGAGTGGACCAGAGAAAGACCTCTGCTAATAAAGGAAAATTTCCGAACAAACGCAAACTGACTCCTCCCCAGTCATTGGAGAAAGAAACAAAAAGTAATAATTTAGAGGCAATTAACCTTTCGAGTCATGTTCTTACGCAAGCGCAACGGGAAGTCCTTAGCTTAGGTCTTTCTTTTGTGCCCACTTTTTCTCAGCTATGAAGGATCTGCAGCTCTTTCTAAGAAAAATTGTTCTTTGTAAATTACACACCAAATCAACAGGGGATTCTATTTTTCATTCGGTGGAGGAACGTGAAGCATTGGGCATTCTGGAGGAACTTGAGAGGGAGGGCTCCCCTTCATCCTCAGGTAACTTTCCTGCTTCTGTCTACTCTAGATCTACCACATTCCCCCCCTTTTCACTGTGTCCGCAGATTGAGTTATTTAATCAATTGGTCCTGGATGACTTTAAACTGATTTCTAGTCAGAGAAGAGGTGATAGCTTGACACGTACACAACGCCAGGCACTGTTGAAGTTGAAGTCCTTGCGTGACATAGTAATTAAACCAGCAGATAAGGGGGGAATGTGGTTATCTGGCCGACAGTAAAGTATGAAAAGGAGGCTCTCAGACAGCTGAGAGATCGGGAAGCCTATACCTTCCCTCCTCAAAATCCTCTGAAGTCCATCTCGAATTCACTCTTTACAATTTTGGAACAGGCCTTTAGGAATGGGATTATACCAAAAAAGGAATTTGATGGCCTCGTGACTGCTGATCCGGTGGCTCCCACTTTTTATTTACTCCCCAAGATCCCTAAGGATCTGGTGGAGCCCCCAGGGCGTCCTATTGTCTCTGGCATAGGAGGGCTATACGACCCAGTGTTTAAATTTAAGATAAGATAAGATAAGATACGACCCAGTGTTTAAATTTATTGAATATTACCTGCACCCCGTGGTTGAAACCCTGCCCTCTTATGTCAGGGACACTACAGACGTCCTGAGGAAGATTGAGGGTTTGGTTCTGGAGCCGGACATGTACCTTGTTACGGCTGACGTCGAGTCTCTGTACACCAGCATCAACCATTTGGATGGCTTGGTGGCTGTACATTTTTTCCTAGAGATGGGTGACTTGGACCTCCCTATGCGGGCCCTGATCATGGAGCTTCTGGAGTTTGTATCAACCCATAACTATTTTACGTTTAAAGATTGGTTTTATTTACAGTGTAGAGGCACTGCGATGGGGCGGCATGCGCCCCGTCGTACGCAAATCTCTTTCTCAGCATGTGGGAGAGGGATTTGTTTGGGGGCAGGGCGGGCGCCTCCTCCCACGCGCTCTGCTGGTATAGGTACATCGACAATGTCCTTTTGATTTGGCAGGATCCCGAGCCTGGTCTTTGTGACTTTTTCAGTATGTTGAACGAAATTGACTGAAATATCAAATTGACATATAAATGTTCTAAAACGAATATTGACTTCTTGGATATTAAAATCATAGTGCAGGAGGATGGCACTCTCTCCACCGATATCTTCCGCAAGGAGACATCGGTAAACGCACTCTTACATGTGACATTTGCGCATACGCCCTCTACTATTCAAGCCATTCCAACAGGTCAATTCCTTCGTATAAAAAGGATCTGTTCATCTGATGGTGTTTTTGAGGACCAGACTCTTGACCTATCCCAGAGGTTCCGTGATTGGGGCTACAGGAGGAGATGTGTCAAACGGGGTTATCTCCAACCCAGGGGTACACCACGTAACCAATTGCTTAGCAACAGGCAAAGTCGCACATCTTTGGATCCACCGATTAGATTCATATCAACTTATAATCACCAGTGGTCAGCAATGTGCCAGGTTAGGGAGAAAACACTGGTCAATTTTGAGATCTGAACCGACTCTAAAAAATATATTACCTGAACATCCTTTACTGATGGCTAGGCGCAGTAGAAACTTACGCGACCTACTGGTGAGAAGTCACTATGTAGCCAGCCCTCCTGATGTTTTTGGTGCTGGTTTGCAGAGATGGGGCTGTTTTCCGTGTGGGTAATGTCTGGCTTGCAGAAACATTTCACGGGCTACTATATTTTAAACCTCAACCTCCACTAGTGGGAACTACCGGATCACCTGTTACATCTCCTGTAGCACATGCTATGTGGTCTATTTGGCAACGTGCACATGTGGCCTGAGTTATGTAGGCCTAACATCACGGGAATTCCGTGTTTGTGTTAGGGAGCACATTCGAGATTCAAGTCCGCCAGGGAGGCTGACGATGTGGCCACTTTGAAGACGATTCCCCGACATTTTCGACTGCACCTATAATTGTAACCCTGCTGAGTTGAAATTCATTGGTATTGACCGCGTTCAGTGTGGTATTAGGGGACGTAAGTTAAAACGCATATTGGCCCAGGTTGAATGCCGGTGGATTGTCACTTTCGGTACACTATCCCCTGGTGGTCTTAATGAAAAACTTTAATTTGTCCAATTTTTATAAGGTTGCTTACCTCCCCACTGTTTTTTGCTTTACTTTTTTGGATTTTTTCATCTTTCTGTTTTCTCTGGATTTTATTGTTCTTTTTCTTTGTGTACTTTGATTTTAATTGTCTTTTTTCACTTTTTATTACCATAGTAATGACTCATCAATGTAGTATATGTATATCTGCTTAAGTCCTGGATTTCTGGGTACCTCTGGGCAAGAAATTGATTGATCTCTTCTTTGGGCTATCTATCAAGTTGGAATGGTTCAAGAATCAGGCTTCGATTCACGACTGACCATCATGTCTATGGAGTTAATGCATCTAATGTTTTGATGTTATGCATAGGCTGGATTACATTAATTCCATCTGTGTGCTTATACATTATTGAATATTGATTAGTCAATGTATTTAGCCATAGGCGTATTACATATACATGTTTATCTATATATGTATATATATTGTGATCTTTATATATATATATATTTTATGGATAAATGTCTTAAAAAGAAAGACAAAAATAATTTTCATATTTGATATTCATGCATAATGTGTATGTATCACTGTTTATCCTCTCATTAGCATATACATCATGTTGCTCTATCTCTTTATCCAATTTAGCTGCTTATTTATTCTAAGCTTTTATTCTATTATGGGCCACTCTTTCTTGATCTATCTTTATGCAATCACGCGTGCCCATAGCTTCTTGCCCTTACTTAATATGTCCCCCGCGATGTGAGCATGTGGAGGCGTTCCCGTTCTGCCTGCGTCGCTGAGGGCCTCCTTATAGTGGCGCTGCATTCCACTGATGTCAGAGGGATTTTCCCTTGGAGCGCATCGTCATCGGAGGGCCGGAAGTGACGCAGTAGTGGGCGGAGCTTTGCCGCACATGCGCCGCTGGACCGCGGTGCACTAATCCTCCACATGCGCACATCGCGGGGGACATATTAAGTAAGGGCAAGAAACTATGGGCACGCGTGATTGCATAGTTTCTTGCCCTTACTTAATATGTCCCCTGCGATGTGCGCATGTGGAGGCATTCCTGTTCTGCCTGCGTCGCTGAGGGCCTCCTTATGGTGGTGCTGCGTTCCACTGATGTCAGAGGGATTTTCCCTTGGAGAGCATCATCATCAGAGAGCCGGAAGTGACGCAGTAGTGGGCAGAGCTTCACCGCATATGCGCTGCTGGACCGCGGTGCACTAATCCTGTACACCTGGAATTTAGGATATAAATAGGTACACAATATGACTTCCCTATCGCCCCCCGAGGAAGCCCAGTGAGCGAAACGTGCATTGGGGCACGGTCCTGGCTGATCACCGTGCACATTCACCCACTTGGGTAAGCACCTTTATATACTATGTATTCTGCCTGCACTATGTCCCACACTTTAGTAAGGGAATAGCGGCTTTTTTCTTTTCTTTCCCTATAATGTCTACTTGCTATCCTTTTCAATGGCCCTACTGATTATATGGTAATTTTTGCCTGTGGCATTAACAACTTTTTTAAAGGATTACTTACTTATCCATTGTGGTATCTCACCGACGCTTGGCATTCACACTGATGTTTGACCTTGGTGTTTATGTGCCGGTGTGATCCACTTTAGAAAATTTATTATGCATACATTGTTGTGGACTGCTTAGGGTTTGATGCTTGCAATTTTTGTGCAGTGTGATCTAGTCCAGATTTTTTTGTATCCTCACCTATACTCCACTTTTTGGTACTACTTTGATTAATTTTTTATGTTTTTTGTGTTTTGTTTTTTATGTATGTCATTGATTGTGCAATAAGATATACACATTTTATATCTTCATTTGTATCATTATTGAGGGTATTATGCTCCTTTATTTTTGTAGGTTTCATCCCTATGCTATGTCTGCTGAAAAAATCGCTGCAGAATCAAAAAATGGAATCTATGCATGCCCAGCAGCTGTGTATGGAGCAAGATTTCACAATGGGTGATCCTACCCAGCCCAGCCAATATCATCACATAAGATTGGGGGATGAAGATGATGATGAAAATGAGGAGGGAGAGGACTTCTTTTTCAGTGGTACTGAAATGCTATATCATGCTATAGAGGAGAATCCAAACCCCAGCTTCATGTCTGTCCAGCATGGGTGGGCTGGAGAGGAGGAGGTAGAGGAGGAGAGTCAGTGTGAGTAGAGGATGGGTATTGTTCCTCCTTCTGGGGTCACAGAAGATTTGCCTCTTTGCATCTTGGCACACATGGCACACTTCAAATCTGACTGTCTGTGCCAAGACCGTAGCATAAACATTTTCAATAGCAACCTATACTGGTTGTCCACCTTTCTAGACCCACGGTACAAGGGCAAATTTCCTTCGCTACTGTTGCAGTCACCAAGGGGTTTCACAATGGAATCCTTCAAGAAAGCCGTTGTCGATCATTTGATGGCAACAGCACCCTCAGACACCACTGCTAGCCGAGGCACCAGCTCTATGCATCAGAATGCTTTAATGGGGAGAGACGCGCCAAGCAGGTCCAAAAGAGGTGTTGGAAAAATGTCCACAAACTGGGCCATCTTCAATAAACCAGCTCATCACCAAGGACTAGCGGAACACAGTAACAATGTCAAGGAGGGAGAAGTTGAACAAAATGGTCAACGACTATCTAAGTGACCATACCTACGTCCTTCCTGATGCTTCAGTTCCATTGAATTACTGGGTATCCAAGCTGCATAGTTGGCCAGACTTCTCCTTATATGCCTTGGAGGTGCTGGCCTGCCCTGCTGCTAGTGTGATGTCAGAGCGTGTTTTCAGTGCCGTTGGGGCAATAATCACAGATACACGCACACGGTTGACTACAGAGAATGGGCTAATTTTTGGAGACACTATGGCTATGCCTGGACACTGGGCACTGCAACTACCATGCTAGTAGTCATAGCTTCATCATAATTGTTTGGCCCTTCAGACCTGCCTTGCTTCCTTCATCAACTATGATACAGCCCGTTGGGCTAATTTTTGGAGACACTATGGCTATGCTTTGACATTGGGCACTGCAACTACTGTGCTAGTAGTGCTAGCTTCATCATAATTGTTTGGCCCTTCAGACCTGCCTTGCTTTCTTCATCAACCATGATACAGCCCCTAGGGCTATTGTTTGAAGACACTATGTCTATGCCTACACATTGGGCAGTGGCAGTAGAACAACAAGAACAGTAGTCCAAGCTTTATTATTGTGAATCCCTTGTGATGATGTTAATGGGTGGCTTCTTCCTGCGTTAACCATCACACAGCCCCTAGGGCAGATCGCTCTCCTTACACCACTTACACACTTAGCTGTCAGAAGATCGCTTCCATCATCACTCGCTCTTACGGCACTTCTGATGTAAGTGGCGTACAAGTCCCGCTTTCCGGCAAAAGACCACAGGACTTCAAATAGTGTTTGTACATACTAGTGAAGCAGTGGTGTAAAACTCCTGACCACGTGCCCCCATGTTATATACATTTGTTTACAGCATACATTTTTTAACATTTACACATTTTTTAGCCTTTTCATCAGCCTCCAGACTGCTTTGTAGGGTCCAGCAGACAATTACTCGCATTTTCTATTGACTATCATTGGACTCGCTAGTCGTACCAAATACCCGAGTATTATGGTACACTCGGTGCGAGTATAGTGAGTCTGAATACTTCAGTACTCGCTCATCCCTACTGAGCACTTACATTGTGGTTTCCATCTAAATCTCTGAGTGACATGATTCAGATGAAACCCTATAGGGATCCATTCACAATCATCATCCAATGGATTTACTCTGGACTCCATCTGGCCTCTGTTCAGTGGTGTCCTTCTTTTTAGAAGTGCACAAAACTGTGGCCAATGTCACTTTTATGCAATCCTAAAAAGACGGACACTATCGGATCACAGGTCTGAAGGCGTCCAATAAACGTAATCTTTCAACAGGGTTCTGTCTGAATCACATATTTCAGAGATTTACATGGAAACTCCACTGTAAGCGCTCGTTACAGATTGCAGTGTACATGTGCGCCGAGCATTACTGCAATCTTTGGGAGGCATAATAAGCAAAACAGCAGGTAAATAATTGTTTTTTTTATTTTTACGCTGTTTCTCATGGGGTATAAGTGATTAGGCGATTTTATTCTTCAGGTTGGGGCGACTACAGCGATACCAAATTTATATAGTTTTTTTATTTGGCTGCTGTCAGACACTAAAAAAAGCTTTAGTGTCACTCACTAAAAAAATCATCATATTTTGAGCGCTATAATTTTTCCATATTTTGGTCCACAGTTACAGTATGTGAGGATTTGTATTTTGTGGATCGAGCCAACATTTTTATTGGTACCATTTTCAGACACATGACACTTTTTAATTGCTTTCTATTCTGATTTTCGGGAGACAGAATTAACAAACATCAGCAATTCAGGAAATTGGGGGTTATGTCGTTCCGCGTGTGGTAAAATTGATGAGGTAGTTTTATTCTTCGGGTCAGTACTATTACAGCACTACCACAGTTATATCTATTTTTATGTTTTGACTTTTGACACTTTTACACAATAAAAACTATTTTATAGAAAAAAATATTTTTACATCATTTCATTCTGAGACATTAAGACATTCTGAGACATTGTTTTTTGTGGGACAAGATGAAATTTTTAGCAGTTCCACTATTCCACTTTTTGTTTGGTGATATGATGATAATGCAGTTTTTTTTGCCTTGTTTTGTATTTATTTTTCTTATGGTGTTCATTAAACAGACACGGCGATACCAAATATGTATGCTTTTGTTTTTTTTCATAAAATATTTAGTTATGGGTACAATATATTTCAATTTTTATTATTTTTTATTTTTTTACATTTTTACATTTTTACAATTTTTTTTATTTCTTTATCTTTTTTACCTTTTCTGACTGTGGAACTTATATTTTTTTGCAGGCTGATAGATTAAATATCATTGGGATACAGGAGCAACCCTATGCTATGCAAATATCTGCACTGCACTAACAGTCAAAATTGCTGATCATGCTCTGAGCATGATTTAGCAATATTGCTAGCTCTGGTGACCTGGATGTCATCATGACAACATTGGGTCATCAAGGCAATTATTGGGACCCCACGATGATGTCGCGGGCTCTTTGATTCAAGGGTCTTTCCTCTGCCTGCTCCTGAAATTCTGCAATTGAGTGCAATCGCAGCATTTAGGTTAAAGTGCCAGGAGCTATGCAGGACCACTCTTGCCACTGAGTTCCGGGTGTGTCAGCTGTCAGAATCAGTTGACACCCATTGGCGATTGTGTGCGCACAGCCTGTATGCGTGCAAAATTGCTGGGATGTAGCCATATGTCTCAGGTCAATAAGGCTCAGATCACAGGGACATATGGATACATCTCAGGTGGGAAAGGGGTAAATTATTCTGTACGTTTTTACAAGCATTTATTATGTACAGTATATCACAAAAGTGAGTACATCCCGCATATTTTTACATTTGTGTAAATATTTTATTGTATCTTTTCTTGTGACAAAACTGAAGATATGACACATTGATATAATCAATCTAAAGTAGTCACTGTACATCTTGTATAACAGTGTAAATTTAGTGTGCCCTCTAAAATAACTCAGCCCATAGCCATTAAAAGGGTTGTCTATTCTAAACCAATAAGCCTGCAGTTACTATGCGTGTGGGAATTTGCCAGTTTCTGACCTGGAATCAGAAGTTATGTATGAGTTATAGATCCCTATAGTTGGCTGCACCCAGTACACGGCCACGTCTCTAAACAGGGCATGGCCTCACTCCATAAAAGTGTATCGAGTGAAGCCACACCCACTAGACGCATACATACCTGCCGACTCTGAGTCAGAAACAGGCAAATCCCTGCAGGGCACAGTTCTTGAGCTGGTGGGATTCATAACTCTGCAATCACACAGAGCGACTGCAGTCTTATTGTTTTGGACTGGACAACCCCTTTAATGTCTAAACCTCTGACAACAAAAATGAGTACACTCATAGATGAAAATGGACAAATTGTGCCAAATTAGCCATTTTCCTTCTCAGGTTTCATGTGACTTATCAGTGTTACAAAGTCTCAGGTGTTAATAGAGAGCAGGCATGTTAAATTCAGTGTCATCGCTCGCACACTTTCTTAGGCCTCTTTCACACATCAGTATTTTTGATCAGTATTTCATCAGTATTTGTATGCCAAAACCTGGAATGTCTCCAAAATAAGGAACAGGAGTCAGTCTTTCAATTATATTTTTTTCTCGGTAAGTTCCATTCCTGGCTTTGGCATACAAATACTGATGCAAAATACTGACCAAATACTGATGTGTGAATGAGCCTTTATACTGGTTTCTGGAAATTTAACATGGCACCTTCTCTGGCATGGCTGTGTCATAATCTCCTCACTAGGCTGAAGACTTTCATGGTCTTCTTTGGTCTCTTCAGGTGATGGACCTAGAGAGGCCAATTATTTTCCACATGCTCCATCATGGCTGTTACTTTCATAGGGAATTCGATACTTTCGTCCACCATAAAAACAGTTATTTGCTGAAGTAGCATGCTCACTTCTCTCTTCAATAACAACTCTCTTTATGTGTGTACAGCTCAATTATGGCAATCTTCATTTTGCCTTATTTTTGCACTACCACTTAGCTTTTCCAGAGGTCATCTTTTCTCTTCTCTTATGACTGCCTTCAGCTCTGCCTTTCCAGGAGCCATCATTTCTCTGCTCTGATGATTACCTTCAGTTATGCAATTTTCTCAGTCTTCTGCCACTCTTGCTGTTATTCAGTTTCCATTTCTGGTAAGAAGGGTTTTTGTCTGTGCTGCACTTCCTTTGGATGCACACCTTTCTCATTAGACTGCAAATTCAATGCAGGGAATCTTCTTCTCTAAGCTGCATTACTAGTGGACTGGCCACATCTTCTTGCTCTTTTGCACCCTCCACTCCTATGATGGGTGCTTGAATGAAAATTATATTGCTTAGGCTGGGACATGTTTCTCATAATGAGTCATAGTGACCCACCTCAACCTTAAAATCTTATGAATTGGAAATAGGAACACATGTGAGGTGCCGCAGAAATACACTTCAAAACATCCAACCTTCACAAAGAAAGATAGCGTATAAGCCCCCATTCAAGTTTGCTTCTTCACTGTAAAATGTACCTCAATTTATTTGCTGTCACTTATAGCCATTAAGATTGTACCTCTGTATACTACAAAAGATATCTTACCAAAATGTAATTCCTGCTATCAGCTGTTTATACTGTATATTTTATGAGTAGTGATGGGCAAATCTGTGGATGGCACCCAAACTTGAACCCCATGCAGATGAATGAGGAACCCAGACATTCATTGTCATCTGCTTGACAGTGTGGCAAACATGGGCTCTGATCAGTGATAAGATTGTTACCGCCGGTCAGATTGCTGTGGTTCCCACTCTGTCAGTGCGCTGTGGTACTCACACTGTCATATAGATGACAGCGTGTGAGCCAACACCTGTGACAAGCAGTAAAAAATGTTACCATCGGTCACAGTCGTCGCCTAATGAGAAAGTTCTACTCTCATCGGCATACGTCTGCTGTCGCTGATAACATAGAGAAAGCGCCACTGATAGGAATATTCATCAGCTGGCGAATGTGATATAAATAAATTAATTTTAGAAAAAATCCCATGGGGCCTCTTCTAACTTTGATAATCAGCGCAGACAAAACATAAAACTGCGGGCTCCATTCTTCAGCAGTCAGCTTTAACATGGCTGGTTATCAAGAATAAAGGTGTTCCATGCTGTTTTTTTAAAATTTTTACATAATTTAAAAAAATGTCATGACCATTTTTGACAACCAGCTAAGCTAAAGCAGGCAGCTGGGGGCTGATATTCTCATACTGGTAAGGGGCCATGGATATTGGCCCCCTGCCTAAAAATAGCAGCCCGCAGCCACCCCAGTAAAAGCACATCTTTTAGATGAGGCAATTCTGCTGCTTTGCTCGGCTTTTCCAACTTGGCCTGTGGTGGTGGCAAGTGGGGCAATATTTGTGGGGTTAATATTTATGGTCACTGACATCAAGCCCAGGTGTCATTAATCAAGAGGCATCTGTAAGTCGCCCCAATACTAACCTCATAGTTAGACTGGAAAAAAACACAGCAAGAATAAAGTACTTTATTTGAAATAAAGACATTGGAAGTCCTTTATGTGATATAAAAATAAAAAATAAAGATTATCCATGTCTGACCTACGAAGATCTGGATGATTTGGATAGCAGTCACATCAGTGATGCGACTGCTCTCCGTGCTAGTTGGCTCACACTGAGAAAGGTGTTTAATCATGCTGTGTAACACTGAGCTCTTGTGAGATGGGTCACTGGATTTCATAGCTGATGAATCCCTGTGACATCACTTACGGCACCGTTCATCAGTAATGTCACCACACATATGAATGTTCTATCAAGCAGCGTTTATACTTTAATATCAGTCCTTTAGGCTACTTTCAGACCTGCGTTACCAGGTGCAGCCCTCGGCCGCCGCTAAGCTCTGCCCCTGACCGCGACCCCTCTGGTCAGCTCCTCCTATGGTCGCATGACACTGCATGCCATCAGCATACCCTATATTTTAGCATTGGGTACGCTGGTCGTGCACTGGTATGTTTTTGCCGGCGCATGCGCCCTTTTTGCGCTGAGCCAAGTGCACAAAAATGCAACAAGGTGCATAGGAGGAGCTGACTGGAGGAGGCGTAGCCGGGGGTGGAGCTTAGTGGCGGCCGAGCGCTGCGCCTGGTAACGCAAGTCTGAAAGTAGCCTTATACAGTATAACAGAGAACCTAATGTTTTGTTTCCGTTCTTCTGCTCCAGTATCCCTCTTTTCCTACATTCGGTATGAACTCTTCAGCTCCTAAATTCAGTATGACCTGCATAACTTACTAAATTCACTTTGATGAATAATTCATTCCCTAAATTTATTATGATGACCCTCACAGCCCGCTAAATTCAGCATAATGGTCGACAGTATGATGGCCCTCAAATGTCCCTATATGAAGAATAAAGTGACATCAAACTTTATCCCCTCCCCCAACTCCTAGCATGAAAAGAAAAAACTTATGCTCGCCTAATGTTTTCCCAATGATTGAAGTTTTGCTATTTATGTTTGAATAAATTCTAATGATACATAATTAGTTACAACACACGTGCAACTATTTTCTATTAGAAAAGATAGAAAACATTAATGTACTGTATACTTTATTAGTTGTTTTTATTGAAACGATTTAGGATCATATTTGATATGATAGAAGCAGAATATGAACATATAAAATAAAACAGAACTGTCTTGTGTTTGTATTCCTTTGTGCCCTTCTGTTCTTTAGAAAATTTCCCAGGAGATTTCGAGTGTAATGTTCCTTATAGAATGGGCATTGGTATATTTAGTACCTTATCATTTTGTACTATAGCTACGCCTTATGACCTTTCTTGCTTTTTCCTTTCTTTCCTCTGCACAATGATATGCCGCATAGTATTTTATGAAAGCAATATTTTAGTTTCAGAAAATAAACCCAACAGGCTGTGAGCATTTTTGAAGCTGGTGAAATAGTGACAACCATTTTTCCATCATGATTTTTCTATTCAAGTTTTTTTTTTCATTCAAGTAAAGTATTCTGAGTACACAGATCATAAATTGTGTTTTATTTCATTTTTGCTAACAGAAATTAGAAAAACTGAACAAACACAAAAAAAATGCACATTTTGTGAACATCGATGACTGTAAAAGGGAAGTCAAGCTCTATAGAGAAATCAATGTTACTTATAAACACAATTCACAATAAAATAGAATGTGCTAGCATCAATGGTGGAGAAAGCTGCAGATGAAGAACATGCCATAAGGGTCTGCGTGATTCCACCAAACTCTGAACATATGCTGTAGTGGTAGGTACCAGTTCTACACAAATGCTTTCCACAGCTCTGGCAAAAATTAAGAGACCATTGCAAAATTTTCAGCTTGTCTAATTTTTCTCTTTATAGGTATATTTTTGAGTAAAATGTAAATTGCTCTAATGTTTTAACTTGGGAAGAGTTCTGAAATCAATATTTTGTGGAATAACCATGATTTTTAATCACAGTTTTTATGCGTCTTGGCATGCTTTCCACCAGTCTTTCACACTGCTTTTGGGTGACCTTATGCCATTCCTAGTACAAAAATGTAAGCAGTTATTCTTTGTTTAATGGCTTGTGACTATCAATCTTCCTCTTAATTACATTCCAGAGGTTTTCAATGGGGCTCATGTCTGGAGATTGGGCTGGAAATGACAAGGATTTGACGTGGTGGGCTTTCATTCACACATTGATTGACCTAGCTGTGTGGCATAGTGCATTGTCCTGCTGGGAAAAACAGTCCTCAGAGTTGGGGAACATTACCTGAGCAGAAGGAAACAACAGTTTTTGCAGGATAACCTTGTATGCGGCTTGATTCATACGTCCTTTGCAAATGTTAACCTGCCTTATTTTTAGCCTTGCTGAAGCATCCCCAGATCATCACTGATCCTCCATTAAATTTCACAGTGGGTTCAAAACACTGTGGCTTGTACGCCTCCCCAGGTCTCTGTCTAACCATTAGACAACCAGGTGTTGGGCAAAGCTGAAAATTAGACTCATCAGAGAATATTATTTTACTCCAGTCCTTTATGCTCCAATCCTCATGGTCTTTGAAAAACTTTGGCCTGGCTCTCCTTTGCTTCTCATTGATAAAAGGCTTTTTTCTAGCTTTAATGACTTGAGCCCTGCCTCTAGGAGCCTGTTATGAACTGTTCTTGCCGTGCACTTCACACCAGCTGCCTCATGCCATTCCTTTTGTAGGTCACTTGATGTCATCCTGAGGTTGCTGAGTGACATTCGAAAAAGATGACGGTCATCCTGGTCAGTGGAGAGTCATTTTCGCCCTCTGCCGGTTGTAGCTTTGTTGTCCCGAATGTCTGCCGCTTGATCTTGTTGTAATGGACTGCCGTCTTAGAAATTTTAAGGATGGAGGCAACATGATGCTCATTGTATAGTAAGCTAGTAAAGCCAGAATTGAGCCCTTCTTTTCCTCACTCAAGACTTTTCTTTTCAACTCCTTTGGCGTGGTTAAAAGTTATTTTTTTCATTCCTATTACTTTTGGGATATTACTAGCACTTGTTTTGCCATTCAGCTTGTCCTATTACAATAGGATTGTGAATACCACAGCAGGGTTTTTTGTACTTTCCTTCATTAAATAAGATTTGTTTCAGGTGATCACTTAATTAGAAGCACATTAAGTAGAATGAGGTGTCCTCTGGTTGGGATTCAACTGACACTGGAATGATTGTCAGACATGTAGAGAACATGATTTTTATAAAACTGTGCAGTGGTCTCTTAATTTTTGCCAGAGCTGTATATATTAAAGATGAATACAATTCAGTAGAGTACAGTAACTCATGTTTGAAGTCTTCTCTGGTTGGATTTTTTTCAGATCCTCTTTTTTTTCTCATTCTGATGTAGAACTTCTCCTGATAACTCATTTTGTCTGCTGTAAAGTAATTGGCCAAAATTATGATGTTATTTCCTAAATAAAAACAGCAGAGTGGAACATGTATATAGGAACATGTAAATAATTCTCCAAACTATTTCAGCACACAGAACCCTAAAAAAGCCTAGGAAATTTTAGCAAACTCTAACTTCACACTATGGCTGATGTTATGAACATTTTAAAGATTCAATGTCATTAAGAGTCAAATTAAGTATTATGTAATAATACTACCACTATTTGACAATACGTGATATGTCATAAGTGACATAGAGTGTTCCTTTACCATGATAGCCTTGCACATTTTGACTTCTTAAACCAAATATTGGGCAAAAGTCTTTAAATGTACAATAGCTACACATTGTTTTCAATTCAATCACCTGTCTTTGCAAATGTTATGACCCTTTGTTTTCCAAAGTTTTATTCTTTTTCAAAACAATTTTAGTGGGGAAGGGAAAGCAAATTTGAAAGAAATACAAAACATTAGTCAAAACAAAACCAGACAATAACATCGAGTCGCATCGCGGCATAAATTGACGCAACAAGCGTATGATCATACGGTCGTACTATGTTGAAATCAAGTGCAAGCACAAACTAAAGTGTAAGGTTCATCTATTGCAGTCATAGCAATAGGAGTAATGTATATCATAGAAAAAACAGTATATCACAAATCAAACTGAGGGGTCACTTTGTTAAACAAAAATCCTACCAAACTCATACTAACGGGGGAGGAAAAACGTGGTCCCATTCAGACCATTTCCTGAAGAATTTGTTGAAGTGATCGCTGTGAAGAGCGAATTGTAGCTCATGTGATCTATGTTGATTGATCAGTTTAATTATGTCATTAGAACTAGGCAAAAAAATTGGATTTCCAGTGATATGCTATGGTGTTCTTTGTGACGAGACATATATGATTGAAAATAGGTCTCAGAGAATGATCTATTTTGTCCAAATTTAATGAAAGCAGGGCCATGCAAGGTGTGAGGTTAAGAGGTTTTCCAATTATTTTATTGATTATAGATGAAGAGATTTGAGACCATAACAATTTTGTCATTGGGCATCCCCAAAAGACATGCAGAATGTCCCCTTTTTCGCCGCATCCTCTCCAGCAAAGTGGGGAGTTTGAGGAACCTATGTGAGCCAATCTGTTGGGAGTGTAGTACCATTTGGAGATAGTTTTATAGTGGGTCTCCTGTAGTGGGATGGACTTTACAGACTGGTAAACTGAAGATACAGCGTCCTCTCAACTTTCAGCAGAGAATGAAGAGTTGAGATCCTTCTCTCAACTCAACATTGAGGGATTTTTAAGTAATAATGTGTCGCTATTAAAATTATCATATATGAAGCTGTGGCTCCAAAAGATCTGATGTTCATGATTGTTCAATAACTTTACAGATGCTTCAGAGAAGTTGAATTTTAGGTCCAAAAAGGATTGTATGGTGTCTTTAAGCATTTGGTACTCTAGGAAAGAGGATGAGGAAATATTATATTTTCTCTTGAGAAAAAGAAAACTCAAAAATTTGTTTTCGGGGAAGATGTCTCTTAGTTTGAAAATATTGGAATCTGCCCAGATAGGAGACAAGGTACGGTTAATGAGATTTGCTATGAAGGTAAGGGGGAGTTTTTTTTGGATTTTAATTTGCTGAATTTTTAGTCTTGTTTTTGAGAACTTATTCCAGGCAGTAGCAATGGCCTGGAAGATTGGGTGAGCATTCATGTTGGGGAGGTTATTGGTAATGGCTTTGATAAGTATGGCTTTGGGCTGTACATTGTTATTCAGAGTAGTTTCCAAATCAAGCCAGGCTGGGCTGTGAGAATCGTTTAGCCAGTGAGCACTCTGTTTGATTAAAAGCGTGTTATAGTGAGCTGTGGTATTTGGTATTCAAATGCCTCCGTGTATTTTCTTTTTATATAACATTCTTGTTGCAATTCTTGGCTTATGGCCCCATATAAAGGAATTTATCTGTGATTGCGTGTTGGTAAGGTGAATAGAGAATATTGGGAGAGGAAGACATCTAAGTATGTGAAGAAGTTTAGGTATAGTGAACATTTTCATTGTCAAGACCTTCCCCCACCGAGTTAAGTGTTTGGTTTTATAGGTGACATTATCTTTATTAATGATTTCAGTCATTTTATTAAGATTAGATTTGACCATCTGTGTGAGGTTATTGGAGATGAGTATACCTAGGTAGGGAAGAGTTTTATTGGTCCAATTAAGAGAAGTAACTGTTTTGATATAAGAGACTGATTCTTCATTAACGTTAATCAGGAGAATATATGATTTTTGGTGGTTAATTTTAAAGTTAGATATGGCCGAGAATTGGTCAATTTCAAGGATAGTTTTAAGGATGGAGATGCAGGGGTCCGTAAGAGTAAGGAATAAGTTGTCAGCATAGAGACTAATTTTATATCGGCAGTTTTGCGTGTCTATACCTTTGATAGAAGGATGGTTTCTAATTCATTCTGCAAGGGGCTCCATGGCAAGATTGAGAAGGAGAGGAGAAAGGGGGCAACCTTGCCTAGTGCCGTTTTTTATGAGGAATACGTCAGATATATGGTTATTACAAACTACTCTGGCTTTGGGAGATGAGTAAAGAGATATTATGGAGGTTACTAGTGAATCATTGAATCCAAATTTAGTTAGGGTTTCTCAAAGGAAGGGCCAGCTTAATCTATCGAACGTTTTTTCTGCGTCGAGCGATATTAGAGTCATGGGATGTTTGGGAGCATTAGCCCATTTTATGGAGTTTATGAGTCTCCTTGTGGCATCCGCTGGTTGTCTTCCTTTCATAAAGCCCATCTGATCATTGTGAATAAGCCTAGGGAGAATGGAGCTAAGTCTGTTCACTAGAATTTTAGAATATAATTTAACATCAGTGTTAAGGAGGGATATGGGTCTAAAATTCTCGATAGCCTCTGGATCTCCTTTGTTTTTAGGTAGAACTGAGATGGAAGCTTCCAACATCTCAGAGGGAAATTGACCTGTATTGGAAGCTTGGTTAAAAGCCAAGGTAAGGTGGGGTGAAAGGATAGTGTTGAAAGTTTTATAATACGTATTGGTGAACCCATCGGGGCCTGGAGATTTGTGGAGGTCGAGCTTGTTGATGGCTTCCTAAATTTCTGATTTGTCTATTGGGGTGGATAGGAACGAGAGGTCATTTTCAGAAAGAAGGGGGAGGTTAATAAATGAGAAGTAATTGGCAATTTCTACTGTATTCTGAGGCGAAGATGTGGGGTTGGTATTTATGTTGTAGAGATTGGTATAAAATTTTTGGAATTCATTTGAAATCTCTTGAGGATGAGAAATTTTGGAGTTTCCTACAAGAGATTTGATTCTGTTTATTTTACTTTGAATTCTACTATTTTTAATTTTGTTGGCCATGTATTTTGTGGGCTTGTTTAGAGAGGTATAGTAATTGAATTTGGATCATCTCATGCGGCTTCATAGGGGGCCTGAATTAGATTCCTAAGGTCAATTCTGAGTTCTGATAGGTCCGATTGATGTTGTGGTCATGGCGAGGGCAAACCAATTATAAGGTTCTCTATTTTCCGAATGATTTTTGGATATTGGAAATTTTTAGGTTATTTTCCTTTTTGTTCTTAGAGGAAATCTCTATTAGAAAACACCTTACCACCGCCTTGAGGCCGCACAAATTTATTAACGGACTGGTGTCTTCTGGCTTGTTCTCATTAAAAGAGTTGTTGATAGCATTTTGTAAGGTAACTTTATGAATGGGGTTGTTGACAATGTTGGCATTACATCTCCAAAGTTTGGCATTTCTTAGCGGAGGACCTAGAAAAATTTTACCAATAACCGGTGCATGGTCGGACAATATTCTGTGGCAAATAGAGACATCTTCAAATCTGGTAAGAGAAAAAACATCAGAAACGATGAGGTCGATTTGTGACGCGGATTGGTGGGTATCGGAGAAATGTGAAAATTCTACTGAAGAAGAATTTAGGCATCTGTATCGAACAGCTCATTTTTATCAAGCCAAGTGTTTAGATTATCAGTAATGGGTCTGGATATAACTGCAGCCCTTCGGGACAAGGACATACCCTATGAATGGGGTTTTCCCATCAAACTGCTGGTAAACTATAGAGGGAGAATGACCCCCATCTTCACTCCAGAGGAAGGAGCCGATTTCTTGGATTCAATTAGCAGCAGTCATCCCAGGCATAATAACTGATTTAATTATGCATAGCCTGCCTGCTTATTAATCTTTTCTTCCACAGGTACTCAGGCCTGTAGTCTCTTGTAACGGAGGTTTACCCTCCTATTCCAGTTCACGGACTTACCCCCGATATTATAGAGGTAGTTTCTTTGCTTTGACCTACTTGACCAGTTTCACAGTTTAACTTGTTCCGCTATATCTAGTTTAAAGCAAAAGTTGAAAGAACATTTGATAGTTATTCATTTTCATTAATTGATCTAGTTGCTTTGTTAGCTTCCAACCTAAATCACTTACCAACTCCCTCCTCATATCAGTGGTCCGTTCCTGTTGTTCCTCAGATATGAGTTTTACATTTTTATCTTACAATGTCAGAGGCTTAAACAGCCCTAAGAAAAGACACACTTTTTGGAGAGAGTTGATAAATGCACGGGTTGACATTGCATGTGTTCAAGAGTCGAAGTTCCTTAGGGATAACCACCCATACTTTCAACACAGCAAGTATCCTCATATTTATGAGTCTTGCAATTCTAGCAAGAAAGCAGGGGTTATAACGCTGATTAGTGGATCTATCCCCTTTGAGGCCTTAGAGGAACACGGTGACGAGGAGGGTAGGTTCCACACATTAGTTTGCAAATTGAACAATCAGGTCTGCACACTAGTCAATTTGTGCGCATCCAATCGAGGCCAACATAAGTTTCTCAATAAGCTGATTAAAAAGGTATCATCTGTGAGGAGAGGAGATTTCTTTCTCTTGGGCGATTTTTACCTCACCCCAGACAGCACGATAGATTCATCCTCACTATGACCCTTTGTAATGTTTTCCTTTACTTTATCTTGCGTCCTTTTTGCTCAACTGCATGGAGAAAAAGTTGTTACACCTCACTTGTTCAAGCACTTAAGAGTAGAAGATTTGACCTGCAAGTCTAACAAATATTCCATCTCCATTTGAGCTTTTGTGCTTTCCACCAGGGGTGCCACAGTAATTTCAGGGCCTTAACATTTTTGGGCCCCCTAGAAACTTCACATAGGCCCCATCCCAGCTCTGCCTCCAATCCTTGAACCTTCCACAGTTCCACCACCCACTTTTGCACCCAGTGCTTACCAAACACATCAACAGTTCCCTTTTAACACCATATCGCATACATACAGTGGGGCAAAAAAGTATTTAGTCAGTCAGCAATAGTGCAAGTTCCACCACTTAAAAAGATGAGAGGCGTCTGTAATTTACATCATAGGTAGACCTCAACTATGGGAGACAAACTGAGAAAAAAAAATCCAGAAAATCACATTGTCTGTTTTTTTTTCATTTTATTTGCATATTATGGTGGAAAATAAGTATTTGGTCAGAAACAAGCAATCAAGCTTTCTGGCTCTCACAGACCTGTAACTTCTTCTTTAAGAGTCTCCTCTTTCCTCCACTCATTACCTGTAGTAATGGCACCTGTTTAAACTTGTTATCAGTATAAAAAGACACCTGTGCACACCCTCAAACAGTCTGACTCCAAACTCCACTATGGTGAAGACCAAAGAGCTGTCAAAGGACACCAGAAACAAAATTGTAGCCCTGCACCAGGCTGGGAAGACTGAATCTGCAATAGCCAACCAGCTTGAAGTGAAGAAATCAACTGTGGGAGCAATAATTAGAAAATGGAAGACATACAAGACCACTGATAATCTCCCTCGATCTGGTGCTCCACGCAAAATCCCACCCCGTGGGGTCAGAATGATCACAAGAACGGTGAGCAAAAATTCCAGAACCACGCGGGGGGACCTAGTGAATGAACTGCAGAGAGCTGGGACCAATGTAACAAGGCCTACCATAAGTAACACACTACGCCACCATGGACTCAGATCCTGCAGTGCCAGACGTGTCCCACTGCTTAAGCCTGTACATGTCCGGGCCCATCTGAAGTTTGCTAGAGAGCATTTGGATGATCCAGAGGAGTTTTGGGAGAATGTCCTATGGTCTGATGAAACCAAACTGGAACTGTTTGGTAGAAACACAACTTGTCGTGTTTGGAGGAAAAAGAATACTGAGTTGCATCCATCAAACACCATACCTACTGTAAAGCATGGTGGTGGAAACATCATGCTTTGGGGCTGTTTCTCTGCAAAGGGGCTAGGACGACTGATCCGGGCACATGAAAGAATGAATGGGGCCATGTATCGTGAGATTTTGAGTGCAAACTTCCTTCCATCAGCAAGGGCATTGATGATGAAACGTGGCTGGGTCTTTCAACATGACAATGATCCAAAGCACACCGCCAGGGCAACGAAGGAGTGGCTTCGTAAGAAGCATTTCAAGGTCCTGGAGTGGCCTAGCCAGTCTCCAGATCTCAACCCTATAGAAAACCTTTGGAGGGAGTTGAAAGTCCGTGTTGCCAAGCGAAAAGCCAAAAACATCACTGCTCTAGAGGAGATCTGCATGGAGGAATGGGCCAACATACCAACAACAGTGTGTGGCAACCTTGTGAAGACTTACAGAAAACGTTTGACCTCTGTCAATGCCAACAAAGGATATATCACAAAGTATTGAGATGAAATTTTGTTTCTGACCAAATACTTATTTTCCACCATAATATGCAAATAAAATGAAAAAAAAAAAGACAATGTGATTTTCTGGATTTTTTTTTCTCAGTTTGTCTCCCATAGTTGAGGTCTACCTATGATGTAAATTACAGACGCCTCTCATCTTTTTAAGTGGTGGAACTTGCACTATTGCTGACTGACTAAATACTTTTTTGCCCCACTGTAGCTATCAGATTTTGATTTGGCCAAAAGATTTTTTAAGCCACCACCATGACAACACAGACTTTTTTGGCAAAGCCTTACTCTACTCTAACCTATTGAACATTTGTTAAAATATCCTGTTGTCACGGGATTACTGTAACAGAGAGGAGCAAGAAAACTGCAGCATCTGATTGCTCATACTCCTGCACTGAAAAGAAGCACTTCACCTTCTTGTTAAATGGTGTTAATTTATTTTGGCAGAACAGAGGTTAATCTGCTATGTTCGGAGCTCTGGAAGTCTGAGCTCTCAGCTGAGCTCGGTTATCCAGTACTAAGCCCTTTTATAATCTGGGTCCTAATTGAGACACATTGTCAGAGCTAGCTTATGCTGCATGGCCTGGAGGAGCATACATCGAGAGAAAGTACAAAAGACCCGTTTAAAATTTTTTAAAAAGTTTGTTTGGACAATAGATTTCAAAAAGTGAAAGACATGAACAGTACAAGGTCTGAGGCAAACACAACTCATATACGGAAAAGGGAATTAACCCCCAATGTGCACCATTCGGACTACATAGGTAAGACTCCGTCTTGATGGCACTATGTTTTTGTATAAATTGATTTCCATTTTTTATGGTGTCCCAAATATAATCACAGCAAGAATGGCAGTTTTAATTTGAAACTATTTACTTACATTGAAGTGCTTTATTCTGTGGCCACATTGTAGGGGGGCTACCATAATACATTCTATATTGTTATATATTGGTGCACATTGGGGGTTAATTCCCTGATTCATTTATGAGTTGTGTTTGCCTAAGACCTTGTACTGTTCGTTTCTTTCACTTTTGAAATCTATTGTTCATATAAACCTTTTTAGTATTTAAATATGATGTTGAGATAGAATTTACTAATAAACTTTTGTAAATTTTAAACAGGTCTTCTGTACTCCTTTTTCTCGATGTATGCATTTATGTATTGGAGTCTACCCGCTATTCTTGATAGTATTGTTGGAGGCCATAAGGCTGCTTACTTCTGTGGCATTGCACCCATTTTTGTTCTAATTTTTGTGTTTAAATAGCTTGAAGGAGCGGTGTTTTGGTGGTTAGGTTATATGAGAAGGAGTTTGGAGGAGTTATCTGTGACTGTTGCATGGGTTTGTAAGTGTGAAAATTCCCTTCCCTCCTCTTACTTTGTTTTTTCCCCATCCTCCACTCCTCCGTGCATTCCTCTGTTATATGTGAGCAAATATTTGTATGCATGGTATTTTCAGTTCCAGTTGTTCGTGTTGCCTTGTTCGTCGGGTTGGTGTACTGCATACTGCAGTGCACAACAGCTCCCCTCTTCCCTGGGTGGGGGAAGAGAATAGACGGAGGGCTGATTCAGGAGATAAGGCAAGGGTGGAGGCATCTTAACCTTCAGAAGTATCCCAGGGAATAGAGTGGACTAAGACGGCCACTAATGTCAGGGACAGGGTAGGAGCCCCTGGTGCCGGGTCACCCGACAGCTGCGTTATGACACCTGTACTCTTTTAAGGTAAATTCTTATTTGTGTTTCTATAATGGAATGTGTCACATACATTTTTTAAATTGAACAATAATGCCATATTTAAGGTTCAAATACCTTCACACCATGACCAGACTACATATTACTACCACATAGTGACTGAATAATACCACATACAAGGAACAAATATTGCCACACCATGACCAGTCCATATATTACCACCACATATGAGAAAAAGATACTGACACACCAGACCACATGCCACCACATAGTGAATGAATAATAACACATAGACGGGACAAATACCGCCACATATTACTACCACATAGTGACAGAATACTAAAATATGAATAATGGATAAAAAAAATCACAATACTAATATTACCATAGGTGGCATTATACACAGGAGCTTTACAATAGTACAAAGTTGATATTGTCAGTGTGTGTACAGGTAATACAGGGGTCATCAGTGACATTTTGCACAGGAGCTCCATATATAGTGTCATTGTACAGGTAATGCAAAGTTCAAAACAGACATTATGCACAGGAGCTCTGTATATAGTGTCAGTGTACAGATAATACAGTGATCACCGGTGAAATTATACACAGGAGATCTGTATATATTATACAGTGTACAGTATATTGTCAGTGTACAGGTAATACAGGGAACACCAATGACATTATACATAGTAGCTCTGTGCATAATATACAGTGCATAGTGTCAGTGTACAGGTAACATGCTGACTCACCAGTGACATCTCTGGTTGAAGTCCTTCATCTTCGTTTTTCTTCTTCATCCAGCACAGACTGCCATCACTTCTTCCAGCCAGAACTCATCTCTGCAGAAATTAAGACAGTTATCTAGAGCACATTCCTCAATTTTTCTCCAGCTTCTACACTATGCCAGATGAAGAAAAAAAGTGACAGTATCACCTTGCAGAGCAACAGGACCTCTCCTTCCTCACACTGAAAACAGTATCCTCAAAAATAAAATACATCACAGTAGTAAAAATATCCCTTAATTAGCCCCTACAGTAATAATATCCCATATCCTGCTCCCATATGTACTCCATTCTGAAGCCCATGTGTCTCCTTCCTTGCCTTATTTGTCTCACAAATAGAGAGATTCTGCTTTTCTGGCACTTCTGGTGCTCTGCCAATATGACATGGCACCCTAAAACAATTCCAGCAAAATCTGAACTCCAATATGGTGCCTCTCCCCTTCTGAGCTTTGCACTGTGCTTTGAAGTAGTATTCCCCCACATATGGGGTATCAACGTACTCAGGTGAAATTGCACAACGTATTGAATGGTGCAATTTCTCTTGTTACCCTTTAGAAAATGCTAAATTTTGGGTCAAATTAACATTTTTTGTGGACAAAATCTTAATTTTTTTCTTTTCACGGTTCAATGTTCTAAACTTCTATGAGGCACCTGGGGGTTCAAGGTGCTTACCACACATTTAAATATATTCTGTGGGGAATCTAGTTTCCAAAATAGTCACTTGTGGGGGGGTTTCCATTGTTTAGGCACATCAAGAGCTTTCCAAATGGGACATGACGTCTGCTAATGATTCCAGGAAATTTTACATTCTAATAGTCAAATGATGCTCCTTCCCTTCTGAGCTCTGACGTGCGCCCAAACAATGGTTTTCTTCCTCATATGAAGTATCGGCATGCTCAGGAGAAATTGCACAGCAAATTTTGGGGTCCATTTTTTCCTTTTACCTTTGTCAAAATAAAAAAATGGCTCTAAAGTAAATTTTTTGTGACATTCCAAAAAATCCTGTGAAGCATCTGAAGGGTTAATAAACTTCTTGAATATGTTGCAATTTTTAGAAAGGTGCAAATTTTAGAATGGAGGTTTTTTTTGCCATATTTACCCTCAAGGTGACTTAAAATGTGATGCGGACTCAGAAAAGCAGGGTCCAGCACACTTAGTGCTGAGAGTTGTTTTAACCCTAGAACGCATGACCATAAAAATCTACACTTTCACATACCTGGGGCCTTTTAGGCCCGTGTGCAAATAACAGGGAATAACTCAAAAAAAAATAATTTTCAAAGTTTATTTGAAAATTGCAAATAAGGATGTATTCTCACCAGCGCTGGTGTCTGCCAGGAGGAGATCTGTAATGGATCTGACCTCCTGGTGACCCCAGCTAAGGCTGGCGGAATCCCGGCATTCCGGCATTCTTTTTCTGTCAATATGGCCATTTAAGGGCTTGTTTTTTTGGGACAAGTTGTACTTTTGAATGACACCATTGGTTTACCAATATCATGTACTCAAAAATGGGATAAAAATTTCAAGTGTGGTGTAATTGCAAAAAAAACTTCAATTACACAACGGTTTTTGGGATTTTTTTTACCATGTTCACCAGATGCTAAAAGTGACCTGCCATTATGATTCTCCAGGACATTATGAGTTCATAGACACCAAACATGTCTAGGTTCTTTTTTATTTAAGAGGTGAAAAAAATCCAAAGTTTGTTAAAAAAAAAGGTACCATTTTCAGAGACCCATAGCGTCTCTATTTTTCATGATCTCGGTTTATGTGAGGGGTTATTTTTTGCGAACTGAGCTGGCATTTTAATTGATACCATTTTGGTGCATATACAATCTTTTGCTCGTCTGTTATTGCATTTTAAGGCAATGTCGCGGCGACCAAAAAAACGTAATTCTGTCGTTTTGACTATTTTTCTCACTACTCTGTTTAGCAAACTGTTTAATCCTTTTTATATTGATAGATCGGGCAATTCTGAATGCAGTGATACCAAATATGTGTATGTTTGTTTTTTTATTGTTTTATTTTGAATGGGGTGAAAGGGGGGTGATTTAAACTTTTATATTTTTAGTATTTTTTTAAATATTTTTTAAAACTTTTTTTTACTTTTGGCATGCTTCAATAATCTCCATGGGAGACTTGAAACTGCCATAATCCGATTAGTTCTGCTACACACAGGTGATGATCAGATCACTGGTATGTAGCAGAATTGCTGACTTATTATGAGCGCCGACCACTGGGTAGCGCTCATAGGAATCTGACATTGACAACCATAGAGGTCTCCAGGACACCTCTGGTTATCATGCCAACTCACCGATGACCCGCGATCACGTGACGGGGTCACCGGTGGCAGGATTTCTGGCCAGAAGCATCCATTAAATGCTGCTGTCAGAGTTTGACAGCGGCTTTTAACTAGTTAATAGCCATGGGTGGATCGTGATTCCACCTGCAGTTATTCTGGGTACATGACAGCTTTTCAAAACAGTTGACATGTCACAGGAAAGATGTGGACTCAGCATTGTAATCCACATCAAAGGGAGGGAAGCGACCTCCGCTTTACTAGCACTGCGGATGTCATAAAGGGGTTAAACAGCTGAGCCCACATTGTATATGGACTTCTTATTTTCCATTTTGCTCTGTTAAACCTTTTGTTTACCTGGATGAGGCTGTTTTATTTTTGTAACCCTGAAGGTATGTGCCGACTATAGTTTGGTTGAGGGACCAGGTCACAATAGGGGACCAGCCTCTGACTAGTGGAGAAACTGAGGACTCAGCTAGTTAACCGGAGGCTGCAGCATCTGCATGTGCTACAGCCACATCCACACACAATCGCTGAAAAGGCAGCCATATAGGATCAAGGGGACCTAGAGTACGTAGCCTGACAGGATCTGAGGCTGCTGGCTCAGGACACTGTGTATGAAGGCGCAGGGCAGGAGAAGAGGGAGCCAGAGCAGTGAGATGGCCAGGGAAGAAACACTTGAAGGGGGTTCTGACACGGTGTACCCCAAATTACTTGAGAGCTGTCTGGACCACCAACCTGGAGGACACAGCACCTCGGGTGGGGAATGTAACTGGAGAACTGTGAGTAAAGGTGTGGAAACTGCACTCTGCTGTGTCTTCGGATTTATTTACTGCATCACCTACCTTGCACCACAACCACCATCATTATCTTTTACACCTATAACTGCCCTGGGGCATAGCTATGCTGTGGAGAGCTGTAACAACTCTGCTGCATTACCAACAGCCCCAGTGGTCTCTTCATTGCCGAAAACCACAGGTGGCGTCATGAGTTATTCCCCATCTTTATTCCCCAAAATCATCTTTATTTTCATTGCACGCCCAGGGCAATGGACTGGGTCACCGCTGCCATGACATCCCCTTTAAGAACTGACCTGCCCAGTACCAAGTAGTCCCCAGCCCTAGCGGGTGCTGTAATGAAATTTATGGAAAGATACGCCACATGTCCATCTCCGCAAGTGAGCCGCAGGCATCTGTCGATGCATATTGGGCATGGGATTTCATGAAATTGGATTTCTTGAAATCCCATCCACTATGCTGTAACATCTGGCTGCTGCGGGTTGGACGCTGCATATACCCTGACGGTTTATGAACTTTTAATAAACCGCCTGTTTTATTTTGAAACAGCAAGCTAAGTCCCATGTGTGAACCAGCGTTTACCTCAGAGCCAATCCCTCACACCATTTTTTACCATTACAGTCCTGTGCATCACTTGGTGTGTAATTATTTATCTACATATTTACTCACCACATTCTTTGTCAGATCTATATGTTAAATTTCTTTGCTCTTCTATTCTCAGTGTAGGGACAGGAGGTCCGAACGCACAGATCATTCCACATAAAGACAAAAAAATTAAAATAGGATTGTGTTGTGCTTCTTAATATTTAAGAACATTGAAAATGGGAGTGAAAACGAATACAGGAAATGAGGAGTTGCTGTATTGTCAAAGTTGTGTGACAGAATTATTGATCAGTGAAATTCTTTAATAACAGTATTTTTTAAACTCTTCACAGCCTGCAATTGCTACGAAGATGGCACTTTAATATATGTTTCATATAAATTACAGATCACCGAAATCAAGAAATTTAAAATTAAATATCTATCTCACAAAGTGTCCATGCTATTAAAAACTTTCATTTCTCTGTCGCTTCATTGGGGGACACAGGAGCCATAGGGTGTATGCTGCTGCCACTAAGAGGCTGACACTATGCACATAAAAAAGTTAGCTCCTCCTCTGCAGTATACACCCCACCGACTGGCACTAAGTTAACCCCTTTACCCTCAAGGGTGGTTTGCACCTTCATGACCGGGCCAATTTTTACAATTCTCACCACTGTCCATTTATGAGGTAATAACTCTGAAACGCTTCCATGGATCCCAGTAATTCTGACACAGTTTTCTCGTGACATATTTTACTTCATGTTAGTGGTAAAATTTCATTCATATAACTTGCGTTTATTTGTGAAAAAAATGGAAATTTGGTGAAAATTTTGAAATTTTCCAAATTTGAAATTTTCTGCCCTTAAATCACAGAGATTCGGCACACAAAAAACTTAACATTTCCCACATGTTTACTTTACATCAGCACAATTTGGGAACCAAAATTTTTTTTTGTTAGGAAGTTATAAGGGTTAAAAGTTGACCGGCGATTTCTCATTTTTACAACACCATTTTATTTTTACGGACCACATCACATTTGAAGCCACTTTGAGGGGTCTATATGATAGAAAATACCCAAAAGTGACACCATTGTAAAAACTGCACCCCTCAAGGTGCTCAAAACCACATTCAAGAAGCTTATTAACCCTTCAGGTGCTTCACAGGAATTTTTTGAATATTTAAAAAAAAATGAACATTTAACTTTTTTTTTCGCAAAAAAATATTTCAGGTTCAATTTTTTTTATTTTACCAAGGGTAAAAGGAGAAATTGGACTGGAAATGTTATTGTGCAATTTGTCCTGAGTACGCTGATACCTGATATGTGGGGGGAACCACTGTTTCGGCGCATGGCAGAGCTCAGAAGGGAAGGAGCGACGTTTGACTTTTTCAATGCAAAATTGGCTGGAATTCTGATTGGATGCCATGTCATGTTTGGAGAGCCCCTGATGTACCTAAACAGTGGAAACCCCCCACAAGTGACCCCATTTTGGAAACTAGACCCCCCAAGGAACTTATCTAGATATGCGATGAGAACTTTGATCCCACAAGGGCTTCACAGAAATTTATAACGTACAGTGGTACAATTAAAAAATCATATTTTTTCCACAAAAATGATCTTTTCACCCCCAATTTTTATTTTCCCAAGGGTAACAGGACCCTAAAAGTTATTGTGCAATTTGTCCTGAGTATGCTGATACCCCATATGTGGGTGTAAATGACTATTGGGGTGCATGGCAGAGCTCGGAAGGGAAGCAGCACCATTTGACGTTTTTGGCTGGAATTGAGATCGGACACCATGTCGCGTTTGGAAAGCCCCTGATGTACCAAAACAGTGGAAACCCCCCACAAATGACACCATTTTGGAAACTAGACCCCCCAAGGAACTTATCTAGATGTTTGGTGAGCACTTTCCCCAGTGCTTCACAGAAGTTTATAACACCCAGGCGTGAAAATAAAAAAATCGTATTTTTTCCACAAACATGATCATTTAGTCTTCATTTTTTATATTTTCCCAAGGGTACCAGGAGAAAATGGACCCCAAAATTTATTGTCCAATTTGTTCTGAGTACAATGATACCCCATATGTGGGAGAAAACTACTGTATGGGCAAACGTCGGGGCTCGGAAGGGAAGTAGTGACATTTTGGAATGCAGACTTTGATGGAATGCTCTGCGGGTGTCAAGTTGCCTTTGGAGAGCCCCTGATGTACCTAAACAGTGTAAACCCCCACAAATGACACCAGCTTGGAAAACTAGACCCCCTAAGGAACTTATCTAGATGTGTGGTGAGCACTTTGAACCCCCAAGGGCTTCACAGAAGTTTATAATGCCTGGCGTGAAAATAAAAAAATCTTATTTTTTTTTCCACAAAAATGATATTTTTGCCACCAAATTTTTTATTTTTCTAAGGGCAACAGTAGAAATAGGACCCCAAAAGTTGTTTTACAATTTGTCCTGAGTAGGCTGATACCCCATATGTGGGGGTAAAACACTGTTTGGGTGCATGGCAGAGCTTGGAAGGGAAGGAGCACCATTTGACTTTTTTAATGTAGAATTGGGTGGAATTGAGATCAGATGCCATGTTGCATTTGGAGAGCACCTGATGTGCCCAAACAGTGGAAACCCCCCAATTCTAACTTCAACCCTAACCCCACACACCCCTAACCCTAATCTCAGCCCTAACCCTAGCCCTAGCCCTAACCCTAATGGGAAAATGGAAATAAATACATTTTTATAATTTTATTTTTCCCTAACTAAGGGGATGATAACTGGGGGTTTGATTTACCATTTATGGCGGTTTTTATTTTTGGCAACTGTCACACGCTAAAAGACACTTTTTATTGTAAAAGTAGTTTTTGCATCACCACATATTGAGAGCTATAATTTTTCTGTATTTTGACCCACTGAGTCATGTGAGGTCTTATATTTTGTGGGACGAGTTGACGTTTTTTTGGTATCATGTTCGGGCACGTGACATTTTTTGATCGCTTTTTATTCCGATTTGGGACGCAGAATGAACAAAAACCAGCGTTTCATGAATTTCTTTTGGGGGGTGCGTTTAAACCGTTCCGCATGCGGTAAAATTGATAAAGCGCTTTTATTCTTCGGGTCAGTACGGTTACAGCGATACCTCATTCATGTCATTTTTTTTATGTTTTTGCGCTTTTATGCAGTAAAAGCAATTTTATATAAAAAATAATTATTTTTGCATCGCTTTGCTCTGCGAGCTATATCTTTTTAAATTTTTCTCTGATGATGCTTTGTGGCAGCTCGTTTTTTGCGGGACAAGATGACGTTTTCAGCGGTACCATGGATATTTATATGCATCTTTTTGATCGCGCGTTATTGCATTTTTTGTTCAGCAGTATGATAATAAATCATTATTTTTTGCTTCGTTTTTAATTTTTTAAGGAGTTCTCTAAAGGGGTTAACTAATGGGACAGTTTTATAAGGCAGGTCGTAACGGACGCAGTGATACCAAATATGTGTACTTTTATTGTTTTTTTTTTATTTCCAAAAAATGAATTTATTAGCGAATTTTTTTTATTTATTTATTTAACGATTTTTTTAAAAATTATTTTTACACTTTTTTTAACTTTATTAGGTTGTCCCAGGGGGACATCACTGTCCTGCGACAGATCGCTGATCTGTCACATCACAGATCACTGTGACAGATCAGCAATCTGTCACAGGCAGTGTGCAGGTTTCCTCCTTGCCTGCGCTTTGCAGGCACTGAGGAAGCCAGCTCCCTGCAGGCCCCCGAAGGTCCCCGTCGCCATCTTAGATCCGGGGACCGGCAGGGAAAGAGCCCCCTACAGCAGCGGTGCACATTGCGCTGCTGTAGGGGGCTCAGGGAAGCATGGGGGAGCCCCCTCCCTGCCGTTTCTTCCCTTTAACCCCCGGTACACCGCGATCGTGTTTGATTGTGGTGTGCAACGGGTTAATGTGTTGGGGGTGGTCCATGACCGCCCCTGACACAGTGCCGGGTGACAGCTGTGATAATCAGCTGACACCCGGCCGCGATCAGCGGCGCTCACCACGTGGGCGCCACTGATCACGCTAGGCGTACTATCCCGTCCATGGGCATAGGGGCCCAGATGATGTCAGAAAGGGGTTAATCAGTTTTAGCTTAGTGTCAGTAGGAGGTGGACACGGGTCTTTCTTGAGACCCTTTATCTACCTAATGTGCGCTGTTTCTTTTCAGGTTTTCCAGAGGGATACAGTGCGAGTAGTCACTACTGTACTCCCACGCAGAGACTATGAGTATGGCGTGTACTGCCATCCCATATCCTCATACGTCTACTCGGCAGGACCCCAGCCCCTAACAAATAAGCGTGTTTAGGTGATTCAGTCATCTGGCCTGCCTCCGCCTGCCACCCACTTGCCCACCAGAGCCTGTCAGTTTGAGGAGACGTGGACGTCCCACAACAGGATTATTGGATGCCCGATCTTTCCTGGATGGCTTGGTACTTTTTTCTCTCTCTCTCCTCTCATATGCCAGTGAAGGAGTCAAAGAAAGAAGATCAAAGAAGAAGTGTAAGGAGAAAAAAAAACTTATATCCTTTATTTTAATGCTGATAGGGAGGCCACGGCAGGCAAACCTTTGCGGCTTTTTAGAGCTCCCACGCCGCTCCCCCATGCTCCAGCGGTCATCAGCTGAAATCTAGGTCCCGGCTTCACTCGGGCCTAGCTACAGCTTCCTTCTCTTCGGATGGGCTTTTCTTCAGCCCCTCTCCTAGTAAGCTCCTTCCTGCATGCCCTTAGCTCCGCCTCCCCTCAGCTTCATCTCTCTGCAGGAAGCAAGCGCCAGTGCTTGGCTCCGTCCCCTCTTCCTGTCTAAGTGTGGGCATTGCAGTATGTCCCTGACACTCTGACACACTCCTCTGCATCTTTCTGTCCCCTAACCTTTCTGGCATTAGTTAGTGGGTCTGCTCATCATGCCTAAGCACAATGGAGAGCCTGCTCATCCCTCTGCTTCCTCTTGCTCCTCTACTCTAGTCAGACACTTCTCGTGTTCTTCGTGCAAAACCAAACTCCCCTCAGGTCAGTCTTCTCCCATCTGTCAGAACTGCAGCAATCTCACTGCCCACTGCCCAGGAGTGCCTCTCTACCCAAAGTGAGTCTGAGACCCCTATCTCAGGGTGGGCTTCCTCTTTGTCACAGTCTGTGGCGGACATCACCAGGGTGACGCAGACTCTGGTGTCCATGCTTGACAAATTGCTCCTTCTGGCTCCCGCAGTCACCAGTGGGTCACAGGATTCTGTGCCTGGCCCTTTCAACACAGGCCGCAAAAGACCAAGACAGGAGTACCATTCGGGGTCCTCTTCCCGCTCCATCTCACTATCCAGTCTTTCACGGCAAGATCCCTCTTCCAGATCCTCCTCTCCAAAGTCAGGCGAGGTGTCTCCGGACGCACCTTCAGAGGATGATTTGGACTTACATTAAGAACAGGCCTCTAACATGAGAGATTTTTTCCAGAGCCTGATTGTCGCGGTCAACCAGACCTTAGGCATCAAAGGATACCTTTACGGAACTTGCAGAAGAGGGGATTTAGTTTAGACGGTAAAAACCACCTTCCAAGTTCTTTTCCCCACACAGTGAGTTTATGGAGGTACTAAAGAGGAATGGGAGAACCCTACCAGACGCTTTCAAAGAGGGAAGCGCCTTGGCATCCTATATCCCTTCTTTCCTGAGCTCAGCGCTAACTGGACATCTCCCCCGACTATGGACCTGCCAGTTTCCAGACTGTCAACCAGCATGCTTCCAATGCAGCATCCCTCAAAGACTCCAATGATAGGATTATAGAATAGCTGGCAAAGTTAGGCTTTGAAGCAGCTGCTTTGGCGTTATGCCCGGCCTTTGCCTCTACCTGGGTCTCAAAGGCTATAGCCAGATGGGCCAAACATCTTCGTAAGGGAACCATTGTGGGATCTTCTTTGAGGGAGCTAGTCAATCTTGCAGACCAGATTTCCCATGCAGGGAAATATTTGGTATCTCAAATAGAACACAAAGCAGTATGCGCTTAAAACACTTATACATAAAATGGGGTAATAACACACATGGATGCACCATAGTTAGCAAGAGAATAAAAGTTTCATTAAAAACTGCCAAATAGTCCCATAGGAGTCCAGGTATAAAGCACTTATGTTTAGTCCCAAACCAGAGGATAAATCCAAGAATTGTTAGTCATATTTGCTGGTTTAGATACAATCTGCACAATAAAGTAGACTTCAAGTAGTCATGCCAAAGGTTTTTTATCATAGAAATGTACTTTTATTGGTGGTGCAGAGAGAGTCCTCCTTAGGATGTAAGGTTAAGTCGTCGCTGTATAGGTAGAGTGTGTTGTCAAGTACCTGATACACCGCCAGCTTCATGGATCCCTGAGGAAGGAGACAGTCTCTGTAACGCATTGGAAGGTTTCTTGGTCCTTGCTGCAACCAGTATCTAATGAAGCCGGTGGTGTCACATGTCATCTGACGTCATGTGAGTCCTAAACAGCTGGAGAGGCACACAAATGCAGAGAGCATGGTTGATTCACCAAGGCTGAAATTACCTGGAGGATTTCTGACAAGCGGTTGTCACCGGCCATGACAGCGCTTGTATCAGGTACTTGACAACAGGATGTACCTATACAGCGAATAAACCTTACATCCTAAGGAGGACTCTCTCTGCACCACCAATAAAGGTACATTTCTATGATAAAAAACCTTTGGTATGACTACTTGAAGTCTACTGTGCAGATGCATTGTTTCTAAACCAGCATATATGACTAACGTTTCTTGAATTTATCCTCCGGTTTGGGACTAAACATAACTGTTTTATACCTGGACTCCTATGGGACTATTTGGCAGTTTTTAATGAAACTTTTATTATCTTGCTAACTATTGTGCATTCATGTGTGTTATTATCCAATTATAAGTATAAGTGTTTTAAGCACACTCTGCTTTGTGTTCTATTTGATTTACTATTTTGACATTTGGGGTGACAAATGTCATTTTTGCTGCTGAAACTCTTATGCACTGAAGCGCCACTGTACCCATTTTAAGTGTAAATATTTGGTATCTGCCTCACTGGATGCAGCATCCTGTGCCACTCAGGCATCCAGCAATATGGTGGCCATCCGGAGGAACATTTGGCTCAAAGCATGCCAGGCAGACCTATCGTCAAAAAAGTCACTCACCAGCCTTCCCTTCAAGGGGGATCACCTTTTTGGCCCCATGTTGGACCAGATTATTAAGGAAGCCACAGGAGGCAGGAATTCTCTTCTTCTCCAGTCCAGAACTCGCCGGCCTTCCCAGAAGCGGCAATTCCGCCCCTTTCGGTCCTTTTGTCGCTTCACGGCGACGGAGGAGTCTTCCGGCCAGCACAGACCGCAAACCCACCAGGTCAGAAAAAAGGCTTCCTTCAAGCCCACTCCTACATGGTGTCCTCAAAACTCCCATGGTAGGTCCACCAGGCCTGGACCTGGCATGACTCATGTCCAGATCCCAGCGCATCTCCCAGGCTAGGCGGTCATCTCCTATTTTTCAGGGATGTTTGGCTCGCCTCAGTGGATGACGCATGAGTCAGGGAGATAGTATCCTCAGGATACAAAATAGAGTTCACTTTCTGTCCCCGAGACTGATTCTTTAAATCCTATCCTCCAAAAGATCCTGCTCTGGTTCCGGGTTTCTTTGCTTCCATTGCCTCCCTTCTCAGTTCGGGATTTATCGTCCCCGTCCCAGAACAAGACCTCTTCACAGGTTTTTATTTAAACCTGTTTGTAGTGCCAAAGAAGGGCGGTGTGGTTCGGCCCATTCTGGATCTGAAATTACTGAACAGGAAAATCCGCCTACGCCATTTCAGGATGGAGTCCCTCCGCTCAGTAATTGCTTCCATGGAGGTGCAGGAATTCTTGTGCTCCATAGACATCCAAAATGCCTACCTCCACGTTCTGATTTTTCCAGCTCATCAGAGGTTCCTGCATTTTGAGGTGCAGCAGAACCATTTCCAGTTTGTCGCCCTGCTGTTTGGTCTCGCGACCGCTCCCAGGGTTTTCACAAAGATCATGGCGGCAATGATGGCCATTTTGAGGGTCAGGGGCCTAGTGCTTATCCCGTACCTCGACAAAATCCTCATCAAGGCTCCGCCTCTCTCTCAGGCCCAGGAAAGCCTGTCCATCGTCCTCGACTCCCTAGCCCGGTTCGGGTGGCTAGTCAACAGGAAAAAGTCCTGACTTGTTCCGACTCAGCGCCTTGTCTTCCTTGGCATGCTGTTCGACACCCGACAGGGGAGGGTTTTTCTTCCTGAAGAGAAGAGAGCAATCCTCCAGCAAAGAGTTCGCTCTCTGCAAGGCCTTCAGCTTCCTTCCTTCTGTTCAGCAATGAAGGTCCTGGGCACAATTGTGGCAGCCTTGGAAGCAATCCACTTTGCACAATTTAATTCAAGACCACTTCAGCAGGCCATCCTTTTGCAGTGGGACAGGTCTGTCCTGTCACTGGATTATCTGCTTCGTCTCTCTACCCAAATCAAGCGGTCTCTCGACTGGTGGCTGTCATCCCCTCTCATTCTCCATGGCCGGTCCTTCCTTCCCGTCCATTGGCAGGTGGTGATGATTGACACCAGCCTTTTTGGGTGGGAGGCGGTTTTTCGCCATCTGATGTTCAGGTGCATTGGTAGGAGCAGGAATCCCCTCTACCAATCAACATCCTCGAGATAAGGGCCATCCTTCTGTCCCTCTGTCACTGGGAAAGACTTCTCAAGGGTCTGCCAGTCAGATTTCAGACAGACAATGCCACAGCAGTGGCATACGTCAGTCACCAGGGAGGGACCCGGAGTCCCCTGGCGATGGCAGAGGAATCCAGGATCCTCCTCTGGGCAGAGACGATGATTCCGGCAATATCCGCAGTGCATATTCCCAGAGTGGACAAGTGAATTGCCGATTTTCTCAGCCGTGCGGGTCTCATGGAAGGAGAGTGGTCCCTGCATCAGGAGGTCTTCCATCAGATTTTCCTTCGATGGGGAACTCTGGATATGGGCCTCATGGCATCCCAGCTGAACAGGAAGTTTCTAAGGTTCATCTCCAGGTCCAGTGACCTTCTCGCTGTGGGCGCCGATGCTCTGGCCATTCCCTGGTCGCAATTTGCATTTCCCTACCTGTTTCCTCCACTTCCCCTTCTTCCCAGGCTGTTGAAAAAGATCAAAGCGGAGGGGGTGCCAGTCATTCTGATCGCACCAGATTGGCCCAGAAGGTCTTGGTTCACAAAGATCGTCAATCTTCTGGTGGACACCCCTTGGAGGCTCCCAGACAAGCCAGATCTTCTGTCACAAAGACTGATCTGCCACCAGAGTTCTTAGTCGCTCAATTTGATGAGGTGGCTGTTGAAACCGTGGTTCTGAAAGCGTCCAGTTTCTCCAACCGGATGTTATGCACCATGATCCAGGCTAGGAAGTCGTCATCCTCCAGGGTCTATTATCGGACCTGGAAAGCCTATTTCCACTAGTGTGAGTCCAATGACATTCCGCTGATGATTTTTGCTTTTCTCCAAGCGGAACTTGTGCTGGCCTTGCCCATAGTTCTCTAAAGGGTCAGGTATCAGCCCTCTCCATCCTCTTTCAGAAGCCCTTAGCCTCCTGGTCTCAAGTCAAAACTTTGCTTCAAGGAGTGGTGCATGTGGCTCCCCCGTACCAGAATCCCGTGGACCCCTGGAACCTCAATCTTGTTCTGGAGGTCATGAGGGGTTCTCCCTTTGAACCTCTCAGAGAGGTCTCCCTGTCCATTCTGTCAAGGAAGGTGGCATTTCTTGTGGCTATCACCTCCATTAGATGCGTCTCAGAGTTGGCTACTCTTTCCTGTTGCCCACCCTTCTTGGCTCTTCACCAGGATAAAGTGGTGTTCCAAGATATGGTGGAGATTCATTAAAAGAGGCAACTCACTAGTGCAAAAACAGTTAGAATACTGTGTACATTTTTGGGATCCAGTGTATAAGAAAGACGGCTTAACTAGAGTGGGTAAAGAGAAGCGTGACAAAGGTTTTTAAGTGAATTGGTGAACAACAATACCATAAACTGTTATCAAACTTCGATTAAATCATTTTAGAAAAGTGAAGGCTTATGAGCAATCTTATTACAATGCATAAATATATGAAAGGACCATACAAAGATCTTGCTAATTATATTTTTACAACTAAAATCTGCAATGGTGACAAGGGGGCATCCTCTACTTCTAGAGCACTAGTACACAACCTGTGGTCCACAGGCAGCCTGCATTGTTATTCTGTGCTGCCTCCAACCAAATTAACATAAAAATTCTTGAATGTCTAGATAACTATATGTGATCAGCTACAAACAGAGAAGAATAGAGGCAAGCAGTTAAGAAACAGAGACTGAAAGTACTAATGGCACACTGTGTAGACCTCCTTGGATGTGTCATTCATCCATGCTACGCAATTATACTACTTGTACTCTGGGTCAATTAATGCAATTTTTCCTGATATCTGCCACAATTTGTAGCTTTTTTACCGGATTTTTGGCACCCCTGAAGGTGCTAACTATGCGTTTAGTTTTGTCTCCCATTGAATTGAATGGTGTTTGGCTATGTTTGGAGAACATAAAAACCAAAGAAAGACCTGCCCACAGGCTGACCCAAAGCACAAACATGTTCCTCATCATAGAGACAGACTGTTTGTGCTTTGGGGCGGGCCTGTGGTCAGGTCTTTCCTTTGTTTCTCTGGCTTAGAGCAGGAAGAGAAGACTTTGCCTACAGTCCTTCCCCAGAGCATGGGCATATCAATAACTGAAAATTTCTAACACTAATTACACAAGAACCACAAGATGAATTTCTCACCCCAGGTATCATTTTAATTGGTTTTAGCACTGCCAACCTGACAATTCCTGTAGTATACAACTCGCTGACAGGTTTGCTTTAAGCTACATTCCCACAATGCGCTTTTCATGAATTTTTGATGCTGCAGATTTTATACATTTCTGCACCCATTAAGTAACAAAGGTTACTTGCTTTTTTCAAATATACACAGCTTAGGCTGGTTTCACACTTGCGTTTTTTTTCGCGGTATTTTAGCGCTAAATAGCGCATGCCTTTTTTTTCCCTATACTTTGCATGGGATGCGCTTATGTGCGCATACACATGCGTTTGTACACGTTTTTCAGCGCATGCGTTTTTTTGCGGTATGCGCTCGGGTGCACAAAATGCAACCTGTTGCATTTTTTGGGCGTCCGACTTGCCTCAAAAAAACGCATGCGCGCGCAATGCGTTTTTTTACAGCAAGACACCCATTATAAGTCTATGGTGAGCATATGTGCGCATTGGCATGCTTATGTATGCGTTTTTTTGCACATGCGTTTTTTTTTACCATTAGTTTAGACAATGGAATTTAGGGGTTTGGGTTAGAGTTAGGGTTAGTTAAGGGGGGTTAGGGTTAGGGTTAGGGTTAGGGTCAGGGTCAGGGTTAGGGTTAGGATCAGGGTATGGTTTGGTTAAGGGTTAGGGTTAGGGTCAGGGTTAGGGTTAGGGTTAGGGTTAGGGTTAGGATCAGGGTATGGTTTGGTTAAGGGTTAGGGTTAGGGTCAGGGTCAGGGTTAGGGTTAGGGTTAGGGTTAGGATCAGGGTATGGTTTGGTTAAGGGTTAGGGTTAGGGTTAGGGTCAGGGTTAGGGTTAGGGTTAGGGTCAGGGTTAGGGTTAGGGTCAGGGTTAGGGTTAGGGTTAGAGTCAGGGTTAGGGTCAGGGTTAGGGTTAGGGTTAGGGTCAGGGTTAGGGTCAGGGTTAGGGTTAGGGTTAGGGTTAGGGTCAGGGTTAGGGTTAGGGTTAGGATCAGGGTATGGTTTGGTTAAGGGTTAGGGTTAGGGTTAGGGTCAGGGTTAGGGTTAGGGTTAGGGTCAGGGTTAGGGTTAGGGTCAGGGTTAGGGTTAGGGTTATGGTTAAGGGTTAGGGTTAGGGTCAGGGTTAGGGTTAGGGTTAGGGTTAGTAAAGTCATGGTTTGGGTTAGTGTGAGGGGCCACCTAATGTTGGAAAAAAACGCAAATGCGGTAAAAACGCACTAAAAACGCATACAAACGCATAAAAACGCTGCGTTTTTTTCATGCATGCTCATAAAAATGCTTGAAAAAAACGCAGCATCTGTATGCGTTTGTATGCATTTTTTCAATGCGTTTTTTTGCGGGAAAAACGCACTGCAAAAAAAAGCAAGTGTGAAACTAGCCTTAGAAAACTCAACGAACACTCAATGTGGGAACATAACCTTATGAGGAAAATCTGCATGTAAACCTCTGTGTTCTTGCAAGAGAAATTGACAAGTTGTGAATATAAAAAATGCAAAGCATGCCAATTTTTGCAGCATAAAAAAGCACATTATGCATGAGATTTCTATAAATCACATCCACTTTTCTGGAGCTGTAAGACATGTCATTTATTGAGCAGCAAAAATACACAGCATCAAGAAGTCACCAAAACCTTATCACAGGACCTTATCCGAACTGTGCAATTTACTGTGAAAAGTAAGCTCAATAAAGATTACAGAACCTAAAGAATACATTATTTAAAAGAGGTACGACTCCATTCAAATACCTCACATAATAATTAGAAAGATTGGACCGTGTTCACACATAGTGCATAATTCCTTTGTCCTGCTGCATAAATATGTGACTCTACATATTTTCTGTTATTTTATATCTGAGTAATCTCGAAAGCTTGGAATTTATTACTATCTTTTCAGTTAGCCATTCAAAGGTATCAACCACTGAGGACTCTCAAATCTTATTATTTTTATACGAAACTATAAAATATATTAATGGCTTAATTGTTATCTCAGCTTAATTTTTTACAATGCACTAAAATGTATGTATTTTTTAAACAATGCTAATCAATTCAGCAAGTTCGTTCTCAGAGTGCTGCGGTTACTCTAACGAAAAAGCAATTGGCATATTTCAATAGACAATAAATTTATACTGTCCGGCAGCTATTCTATTTGTGCTCTTCATACCAGGGTTACCTATTTAATGTAAGTGAAATTGCCTACTCAATACATTATGAGACTGCAAAGGAAATGTGTGTTAAAGCTGCTCACATTTTCAAGATTGCCACTTATGCATGATTTGGCAGTACAAACATTTTCAGCTCACAGACGCTTGCCTAGAATTTGCATACCAGCATACTACTGTATGTCCTGAAGACAGCTCAGACCTAATTAGAGAAATTATGCATGCTTCCTTAACACAACACATGTCATATTGCTCTTTCTTATGACATCAGAAACATCTACATGTAAAGTGTAAGGGCGAACTGAACACTACATCAAAGAGATGAGATTGCTGAAGTGATTGGCAACAGTGCACAGACTGAATAATAAATTACTTCATAACATCTTCCTTTCATTGTGTGTGTTTTCAATGCTCAGCATTGCATTGTTGAGAGATACTGAATATTAGCGGCTTTTTTTTACATCTAATGTATTGTTTAGTGGTGCGTGATTAATCCATGAAAAGTTTGCATAAGACAGTCAGACTCAGTATCTAGAAAAAACGTTATTACACCATTCAAATATTAATTTGGACAATAGTCAAAAGTGTATTAAAGAAGCATTACCTCTATCTTTTTTCTTCAATAATTGTGTGTGTAAGTGCATGTAGTCAGGGGCGTAACTACCACGGTCGCAGGAGTCGCCACTGCGACCGGGCCCGGGGGGAGTCAGCAGCCCGGCAGGCATATCTCCCAATCATCCCGATTCTCATGGGACAGTCTCATTTTTGACCCTCCCTGTGTCCCGCACTGCACTGAGCCGCCACGCCCCCCATGCACCCCATCCTCGCCCTCCCACAGTGACCCACTGCACTGACAGCAGCCCGTCGCTAGGCTGTTTTCTCAAATGTGGGCACAGGACCTGTGATGAGGTCACAGGAGGGGAGGAGTCAGGGGTCACATGATCAGGGGCTTCGGTGTCTGCAGGACTCTGCTTTGCTGGTTGTTATTGGTCTGGATGACGTAATGTTTATGTGTGTGATCAGGAGGGGTCTACAGGGTGGATGTAGCAGAGCTGTTTGTGTACGAGGTGTACGGAGCGGAACCATGTGTGTACGAGGTGTACAGAGTGGAGTCGCATGTGTACGAGGTGTACGGAGCCGTGTGTATGAAGTGTACGGAGAGGAGCCGAATGTGTATGAGGTGGACAGAGAGGAGCCGTGTGTGTATGGAGCGGAGCATGTACGAGGTGAACGGAGCGGAGCCGCACGTGTACGAGGTGTACGAAGAGAAGCCACGTGCATACGAAGTGTATGGAGCGGAGCCGCGTGTGTACGAAGTGTACGGAGCGGAGGCGTGTGTGTACGAAGTGTACGGAGCGGAGCCACATGTGTATGAGGTGGACGGAGAGGAGCCATGTGTGTACAGAGCGGAGCATGTATGACATGGAACCGTGTGTGTACGGGGTATACAGAGCGGAGCCGCGTGTGTATGAGGTGTACGGAGCGGAGCCGTTTGTATGAAGTGTACAGAGCGGAGGCGCATGTGTATGAGGTGGACGGAGAGGAGCCTTGTGTGTACGGATCGGAGCATGTACAAGGTGAAAGGAGTGGAGCCACGTGTGTATGAGGTGTACGGAGAGAAGCCGCATGTGTACGAAGTGTATGGAGCGGAGCCGAGTGTGTACGAAGTGTACAGAGTGGAACCGTGTGTACGAAGTGTACGGAGCCGAGCTGCATGTGTATGAGGTGGACAGAGAGGAGCCGTGTGTGTACGGAGTGGAACTGCAAGTGTATGAGGTGTACAGAGCAGAGCGTGTTCAAGGTGTGTGGAGCCGTGTGTGTACAAGGTGTACAGAGCATGCTTGAGGTGCACGGAGCGGAGCCGCACGTTTACGAGGTGTACGGAGCGGAGATGTGCATGTATTTTAGCATGGGGAGGGCCCCATTTGAAAGTTTGCACCGTGGCCCATAACTTTGTAGTTACGCCAATGCATGTAGTGTAGTGTGAGCAGAGGCATAGCTAGGGGTTCAGCTCAGGGGATCGGCAAAACATCTGAGTGAGCCCCTACCCCCTGACTACAACTACAGTGGCGCAGTCTAATCGTGGGTATAGGAGAACCTCAGCAGATGATCCTGCTGTAACTAGAAAAACATCTCGACAAAGAACAACACTAATATTACCGCCATATTGTAACCATATAGTGGTAGATACCAGTCCTACAGAACATTCAAGTAATTACAGCACAGTTATAAATTTTGACTTTCAGCTGCTGTTCTTTCTGCTGGAATTTTTCACTTTGTCCCATCTTTTCCATCTGGCCCAGACCGAAGTGACAATTTCTCTAGCCAGGACTCGTCTGCAGAGATTACAGCAAAGACACATCTGTCTTCTCACATTTCTAGCACCATCTCCATCTATGCACAACCTGCATAAACTACTCATCCTACTGTCATCCCAATACTGAGCCGCTGCTGCCATATGTGCCCCTATTACTGCACCTGCTGTGTGGTGCAAAAGCAGGAATCCTATTACTGCTTCACATAGTAATGCCACCACTTTGCCCTTACATAGTAAAATGTCTCCTATGTGCCCTCACAGTAGCCCCAAACTCTTTACAGGCCCTCACAGTCTCCCACACTGTACATAGGCCACCACAGTAGATCCCACACTATATATAAGCGCCTTCACTGTATGATGGCCTAACAGTAGCCTTTAAACTATAACGGCCCTTGCATTATCTCCCACAATATATAATGGCCACCGCATTAGCTTCAATGTTGTACAGTATAATGACCCCGCATTAGCTCCCACATTGTATAATGGCCCCGCATTAGCTACCACATTGTACAATGGCCCCTGCATTAGCTCCCTTGTTGTATAATTGCCCTTGCATTAGCTCACAAATTGTATAATGGCCCCTGCATTAGTTCCCATGTTGTATAATGGCCCCATGCATTAGCTCTCATGCCTGGTCTCTGTCTGTCCCTGTCTGTGTGCTGCTACTTGCACAGCCCTGATATATATGGCAAAGAGCTAACTAAATAATAGAAACAGCAAGCAGGTGTGCATAGAGGCCAGGCATATGGATATAGCTCCCTGAATGTATCCAGGTAACCCTAAAAGAAATACTCTTGTCTGGACAAGACTCCAAAGAGGGAAATGGAAAGAAAGAAAGAGGGAATTAGAAGAAAGAAGGGGAGGTAAAATATTCCCAATCTAAAGAAGAAAGCGCACCCCCTGACTCATCTGTTCCTTTCTTTTTCCCTTCTCCTCCTTTGGGGGTCTTATTGTCTAGGCTGAGTATATGTTCAGGGGCAGCACAGTGGCTCAGTGGTTAGCCTTGCAGCGCTGGAGTTCTGGGTTCAAATCCCACCAAGGACAATATCTGCAAGGAGTTTATATGTTCTCCCCATGTTTGCGTGGGTTTCCTCTCGGTACTCTGGTTTCCTCCCACATTCCAAAGACATACTGATAGGGAATTTAGATTGTGAGCCCCATTGGGGACAGTGATGATAATGTGTGAAAACTGTAATGTGCTGCGGAATGTCAGCGCTATGTAAAGATCATTATTATTATGTATGATTGTCTATACACACCTATTTGCTGTTTCTATTTTCTTCTGTCTGGCTATTTATCATATATATTCATCCTCAACTTTTTTTTTAATAAAAGGTTTTCTATTTAGGTTTTTGTGTTTACCACCTTGGATTTACTGATGGAGATCATACAGACACTGGACTGTTAGGGCCCTAACCCCGGCTACAGGACTGCATAACAGTCGAGTGTCCATATACCCATCATACATATCCTTCATCCCATTGTAGAGTGCCCATATACCCATCACACATCCTCCATCCCATAGTAGAGTGCCCATATACCCATCACACATCCTCCATCCCATAGTCCCGTGCCCATATACCCATCATACATATCCGCCATCCCATAGTCCCGTGCCCATATACCCGTCATACATATCCTCCATCCCATAGTCCAGTACCCATATACCCATCACACATCCTCCATCCCATAGTCAACCATTATGACATCATAATGAGTGGCGGAGCTTGCAACCTATGATGACATCAGCGTCGCCATGGCAACCATTATGACATCATAATGAGGGGCGGGGCTTGATACACACACACTCTTTCCCCATTATGTAGATAGAGGCAACATTATTTGGTGAATTGGAACGCGCGGAGTTAAAATTTCGCCTCACAACATAGCTTAGGACACTCTTGGGGTCCAGACGTGTGACTGTGCCAAATTTTGTGGCTGTAGCTGCGACAGTGAAGATGCCAATCCCGGATACACACACACACACACACACACACACATAATGTACATACACACCCACATTGAGCTTTATATATATTTTATATATATATATATATATATATATTTACAGTACATATATATTTATTTATTTATTTATTTATTACACTGCTCAAAGAAATAAAGGAAACAAACAACCAAATATAACTCCACGTAAATCAAACTTGTGTGAAATCAAACTGTCCACTTAGGAAGCAGCACTGATTGACAATCAATTTCACATGCTGTTGTGCAAATGGAATAGACAACAGATGGAAATTATTGGCAATTATCAAGACACCCTTAATAAAGAAGTGGTTCTGCAGGTTGGGACCACAGACCACATCTAAGTACCAGTGCTTTCTGGCTGATGTTTTGGTCATTTTTGAATGTTGGTTGTGCTTTCATACTCGTGGTAGCATGAGACGCACTCTACAACCCACAAAGCGGCTCAGGTAGTGCAGCTCATCCAGGATGGCACATCAATGCGAGCTGTGGCAAGAAGGTTTGCTGTGTCTGTCAGTGTAGTGTCCAGAGGCTGGAGGCGCTACCAGGAGACAGGCCAGTGCACCAGGAGACGTGGCGGGGCAGTAGGAAGGTAACAAGTCAGCAGCAGGACCGCTACCTCAGCCTTTGTGCAAGGAGGAACAGGAGGAGCACTGCCAGAGCTCTGCAAAATGACCTCCAGCAGGCCACAAATGTGCATGTGTCTCCATGAGGATGGTCTGAGTGCCCGATGTCCACAAATGGGGGTTGTGATCACAGCCCAACACTGTGCGGCCTTCCAAAGAAATGCCACCCCACCCCATTACTGACCCAATGCCAAACCGGTCATGCTGAAGCATGTTGCAGGCTGCAGATTGCTCTCCACGGCGTCTCCAGACTGTCACGTCTGTCACATGTGCTCAGTGTGAACCTGCTTTCATCTGTGAAGAGCACAGGGTGCCAGTGGCAAATTTGCCAATCCTGGTGTTCTGTGGCAAATGCCAAGCATCCTGCATATGTATTTATTGTTTATATTGTTTATTATTTAATCTTATCATTTATTAAGTAAATCAATTTAAGTCAATTCAATTGTTGTGTGAGCATTTTCTTATTCATTACAATCCAGTTGAATCCGTTACAATACAAGTACACTGATGAAGGTCTTGACAGACCAAAATGTTTGTGACTACTGTATGTACTGCACATTTAAACTTTTTCACTGCATATAATAGAGTGTGCCCGATCTTCTATACTACATTTCGCGGTTTCGGAACCTACTGGAGGCACCTCCACCACTGGCTGTGCTAGCAGTTTTTCATCTGCATTGATAAACCCTTATGCCCAGTACGCCCCCTAAGGGTCATGTCCTCATTTTCTTTCTCTTACAACCCAGAGGAGACATCTTTCATTATTGCCCTCGCTAAAGTCCCTAGCGACATTTTGAAAATCGTCCCCAGTGAAACCCGGGGTAGGGACTTAGAACGTGAACTCCGCTACTGTACTAATCTTGAGCTACAGTACATGGTGCTACTCTAACTGAGTATTTGAAAGCACAAAGAATTCCTTGGGGCTTATGGGTACCACTTCGTCCCACCCTTCTCATCCTGCCATAAACGAATCTAGAACCTCGAGAGCCAAATGACCGCTACCAGCTAAACTGAGGACTTCAGCTCTCTAAAATCCAAAATTGAAGCTATCATCGCCGAGATATCGAACTCAGGAAGAGGGTGAAATTTCAAAGGGACTTAAAGGATTATGAATTGGACAGAGTATACAGATGTCGAGACAAGTCAGCATCTAAATAGTCTCTTGAGACAAGGCTATCGATCCTCCACTGACCTCTCTACATCTTGGTCGCATCAGGAGAAGCCAGAAAGAAACACCAACTCGGCTCATTTTTTAGGCCGTCAATGGAGACCCCAAAGAAGAAGAGGTCCTGTCGGGGAATCCGACGCCCACAGAAATCCAGACTCCATGCGTGTGACACCATCATAGGTACAAATTCCTTGGTTGTGTTAGGCGTTGGATTTCTGTCCCTGCACAGTGAGAATCCCAAGCCTTACTTCCAGCGGTCTCCCATTCCTCTCCAGCAGCAGTGGAGGTTACTTAGCAAACTTGTCGGTACAGGCGCTCTGCCCAGTCCAGCTCCGTGGGTTTGCTTGCTGCTGCCACCTCTGGCACATCTATGGCAATACATGCTGCTCAGCAGTGAGATTCTCCAGGGACTAAGTCCCCATGTCAGGCCACTGAGCATGCCCGTGGAGTGATCTCCCATTGGAGATCGAAGGTCACGTGTTCAGGTCCTGCTCATGTTCGGATTGGCCCATCCGAGAAGCCGGGAAGGTCCTGGATGCTCGCGGCTATAAAAGGTTCGCATGGCCGCTCGGCCATGCGCTAGGATAGACTGTATTTACAGACTATGTGGAGTGAGTGATGTATGCACGTATGAATGTCTCTGGTGAATGACTCATTAAGAAACCCCTACCCTTGGTATGCATGTGTTGTGCAGCCTAGCCTGCTAGCTCCCAGGCTTAGGTGTAGGTAGGACAGAGGTTGAGTCAGGCATCAGTCCTCACCAGGGACTCGGCACACCTCAGTGCAGTGCTCCACTTCATAGCCAGCGTCTATAGCAGCGCTCGAGGCAGCGACACCGCGCGCTTAGTGGGCCAAAAGGGACTCTAACCCCATGTCCTTGGGGTAGAGTTCTGTGGCCGTACACTGTGCGCTCTTTTGGATGGGCTCTGTGAGCTAAACAGGCTCCGGCATTTAAGTTCAGCGGTGGTGCGACTCTGTGCATTAACAGAGTTCGCACCTGTTCACATTGGGTGATGTAACCCATGTGTGACTGTTTTTACGCCGCTCTATTCTTCTGCCATTACTTAGCAGCAGTGTACCACCTCTGCACGGTGGACCCCAGGCTCCGAGCGCACTTACTATTATTTTATAATTTGGTGCATTCTGCCAGCCCTAAAATTATTCTAGCGCCAGGGTCTGGCTAGTAATGGTGGACGAACAGCGACTGCTGCAGTACATCCGGCAGCTGCAGGGCAGGTTGGTGGCTCTCGAGCGTCCAGCCTCAGCTGCAGATGATACTGTGATCGCTGTCCAGGCAGCCACAGAGGCTGTCTCCCGTGTGACCACTGCCATCCCTGCCCTGACTTTGTCCCACCTTCCACTGCCTGAGAAGTTCTCGGGTGATAGTGCCTCTTGTAGGGGTTTCGTGAGCCAGTGCTTGATACAGCTGGAGCTGCTGGCAGCACGATTCCCCTCTGAGCGGGCCAAAGTGGGATTTATTATTTCCCTCTTATCGGGCAGGGCTTTGGAGTGGGCCACACCGCTGTGGGAGCGTGGTGATCATGTGGTGCAGAGTGCCTCTCAGTTCCTGGACACTCTGAAGCATGTCTTCCAGGGACCGCGAGTCACCCATGACACCGCGCTCCGGCTACTGGCATTGTCACAGGGTTCGTCCATGGTCAGCCACTTTGCCATCCAGTTCCGGACGCTGGCCTCGGAGTTAGAGTGGCCAGATAAGGCATTCTGGAGAGCTTTGGCTGGCCATGTGAAGGACGCTCTGGCCACCAGGAAGATTCCTGCTACACTGGAGGAGCTTATCACCGTCTCCACTCATATAGACCTTCGCTTTGCCGAGCGAAGGTTGGAGCGGACCCAGTGTAGGCAGAGGTTTAGGTTGGCACCCAGTTTTGCTAAACCTCTGGAATCTCCTGATCGGGCGTCCGAGCATCAGAGGGTTTCCCACGAGGGATCCAGGCCCCGGCCCACTCGAGCCCCTGTGATCTCTCATGGTTGCCAGCAGTCCGGTCACTTTGTCAACCAGTGCCCACAGCGGCTGTGAAGACGCTCGCCCCTAGTGGCCGTAGGAGGCGGCTCACTAGAATCAGCTGTGTTTTCCTCCAAGTTGTCCTTTAAGGGAACACTTGGATTTGGTTCTTCCACTCTGGCAGTGGAGGTTTGCGTGGATTCCAGAGCGGAGGGCAAATTTATGTCATCTGCCTTCGCTCAATGGCATGCTATACCCCTGGTTATGATGTCTAGTCACCATCAGAGTAGTGAATGGCGCGACTCTGCCCTCACAGATTACCCACCAAACCGCTCTACTGTTACTTTCGGTGTCTCCATCTTATCAGGAGACGATATCCCTCCTCGTCATGCCCAAGGGTATCGACCAGGTCCTTCTAGGGGTCCCCAGGTTGCGGTATCACTCTCCCCATATAGAGTGGTCCTCGGGGAGAATTCTTGGTTGGAGTAAGTCATATGAGGGTAGATGTCTGAGGGAATGCATCCAGGTTGCCTCCACCGAGGTCCCCGCAGATCTTTCCTCGCTTCCAAAATACTATCGACAGTATGCGGACGTGTTCTCCAAAAAGGCGGCGGAGACACTTCCACCGCATCGCCCCTATGACTGTCCTATTGACCTCTTGCCTGGTGCTGAGCCTCCTCGGGGTCGAGTCTATCCCCTATCTCTCCCGGAGACAGAGGCCATGTCTCAATACATCAGGGAGAATATGGCAAGAGGATTCATTAGGAAGTCAGTGTCACCAGCGGGGGTGGGATTCTTCTTCGTCCAGAAGAAGAGTGGGAAACTACGTCCTTGCATCGATTACAGGGGTCTTAACGCCATCACCGTTAAGAATAAGTATCCTCTACCCCTGATATCGGAGCTGTTTGATCGGCAACAGGGAGCGAGAGTGTTTACCAAACTTGATCTGCGGGGGGCTTACAACCTGATTCGCACCCGTGATGGGGACGAATGGAAGAACATTTAACACCAGAGACGGGCACTATGAATATCTGGTGATGCCCTTCGGGCTCTGTAATGCCCCAGCCGTCTTCCAAGACTTTGTGAACGATATCTTCTGGGATATGCTTACCACCTCGGTAGTAGTCTATCTGGATAATAGTCTCATCTACTCTCCAGATATTGACTCCCACCGGAGAGATGTTTGCAAAGTTTTCTACCTCCTGCGGGCAAACTCCCTCTATGCCAGGTTGGAGAAGTGTGTGTTTGAGCAGGAGTCCTTGCCTTCCCTGGGCTGTATCATCTCAGCCCAGGGTTTGGCCATGGATCCTGCCAAGCTACAGGCGGTGATGGATTGGCAGGAACCCCATTTTCTCAAAGCGATGCAGCGCTTTATGGGGTTCATAAATTACTATCGCCAATTCATTCCCCACTTCTCAACTTTGGTAGCGCCCTTGGTAGCCCTCACCAAGAAGGGTGCAAACCCCAAGTTGTGGTCAGGTCTCCAAGGCCTTCTCCTCTATTAAATCCCATTTCGCTAGCGATCCCATTCTACATCACCCCGATGTGGATAAACCCTTCATTCTGGAGGTGGATGCCTCTTCCTTCGGTGCTGGAGAGGTCCTGTTTCAGAAGGACTTGCAAGGTCGGAAGCACCCATGCTTCTTCTTCTCCAAGACCTTCACACTGGCGGAGTGGAATTATTCCATCGGGGACCGGGAGTTGCTAGCAATGAAGTTGGCCTTTTCAGAGTGGAGACACCACCTGGAGGGGGCTCACCACCCTTTCCAGGTGTTCACCGACCACAAGAATTTGGTCTATTTACAAACAGCCCAGCGGCTGAATTCTCGCCAGGCCAGATGGTCCTTGTTCTTCTCCCGTTTCCACTTCACCCTGCATTTTCTCTCCGGGGAGAACGTCTGGGCCGATACTCTCTCCAGCACCGTGGTGTCATCAGAGGAGGAGCCTTGGCTGATAGTCCCGTCTGAGAGCCTGAGGACCGTGGCTCCGGTCGCCCTCGAGTCAGTACCTCCGGGCAAGACTTTTGTCCCTGCCCATCTGCGACCGGAGGTCCTCTCTTGGGCTCATTTGTCCAGGCTGGGTGGACATTTTGGGACCAAACGGACCTCTGAGCTTCTGGTGAGGACGTACTGGTGGCCGCATATGGCCCGTGACGTCAGGGACTATATACGAACGTGCGTCTCTTGCGCCCAGAATCGTCCCTCTCGGCTGCAGCCCGCTGGGTTACTCTACCCTCTGCCAGTTGCTGACAGGCCCTGGGAGATGGTTGGTATGGACTTTGTGGTGGGTCTGCCCAAGTCCAGTGGCAGCACCGTCATTTGGGTGGTCACTGATCATTTCTCCAAGATGGTGCATCTGGTACCACTCTCTCGGCTACCTTCGGCACGGGTCCTGGCAGCGTTGTTTATTAAACATGTTTTCTGCCTGCACGGCATGCCGGATAAGATTGTCAGTGACCAGGGTCCTCAGTTTGCGTCTCGGTTCTGGAGAGAGCTCTGTTCTCTGCTCAGCATAGAGCTAAATCTCTCCTCGGCCTATCATCCTGAGACGAACGGGTTGGTTGAGAGAGCCAACCAGACCCTGGTGTCATATCTGCGACATTTTGTCTCGGCAAGGCAGAATGATTGGGCACCCTTGCTGCCGTGGACGGAGTTTGCCTTGAACAATGCTGTGGCCGACTCCACCGGTCAGATCCCATTCCTCTTAAATTACGGCCAGCATCCGCGCGTCCCAGTGCCTATGCCCGTGTCGTCCACTGACTCTAGGGTGGCAGACTGGGCGGTGGAGGCACGTGACATTTGGGATCGCATGCAGGATGCTATCTGGGCCTCCAAGGAGAGAATGAGGTCCTCCGCTGACACTCGCCGGCACTCGGTTCTGACCTTCGCTCCTGGCGACTTAGTGTGGCTCTCCGCTCGAAACATCAGGCTGCGGGTGGAATCTGCTAAGTTTGCACCGCGCTACATTGGCCCATTCAAGGTCCTCAAGCAGATCAACCATGTGGTCTAACGCCTGGCTCTTCCACCACACTTGGCTATCTCGGACACATTTCATGTGTCTCTCCTTAAGTCGGTGCACATGTCCCGGTTTTCTGAGCCATTTGCCGGGACATCAGACCTGTCGTCAGACGAGTTTGAGGTCAATGCCATCTTGGGATGCAAGATAATGTGGGGCAAAAAGTTTTACTTGGTGGATTGGAAGGGTCATGGTCCAGAGTCTCGGACCCGGTGGAGAACATCCACGCTCCTCTTCTCATTGCGGAATTTGAGCGGAGTGAGGCTCAGAGAGGGGGGGTAATGTTAGGCATCGAATTTCTGTCGCTGCGCAGTGAGAATCTCGAGCCTTACTTCCAGCGGTCTCCCATTCCTCTCCAGCCACAGAGGAGGTTGCTCAGCAAACTTGTAGGTCCAGGCACTGCCCAGACCAGCTCCGTGGGTTTGCTTGCTGCTGCCACCTCTGGCACATCTATGGCAATACATGCTGCTCAGCAGTGAGATTCTCCAGGGATTAAGTCCCCATGTCAGGCGCCACTGAGCATGCCCGTAGAGTGATCTCCCATTGGAGATCGAAGGTCACATGCTCAGGTCCTGCTCGTGTTCAGAATGGCCCATCCGAGAAGCCAGGAAGGTCCCGGACGCTCGCGGCTATAAAAGGTTCGCATGGCCACTCGTCCGTGCTCTAGGATAGACTGTATTTACAGACTATGTGGAGTGAGTGATGTATGCACGTATGAATGTCTCTGGTGAATGACTCATTAAGAAACCCCTACCCTTGGTACTCATGTGTTGTGCAGCCTAGCCTGCTAGCGCCCAGGCTTAGGTGTAGGTAGGACAGAGGTTGAGTCAGGCATCAGTCCTCACCAGGGACTCGGCACGCCTCAGTGCACGTGCTCCACTTCATAGCCAGCATCTATAGCCGCTATAGGCAGCGACGCCGTGTGCTCAGTGGGCCTAGAGGGACTCTAACCCCGTGTCCTTGGGGTAGAGTTCTGTGGCCGTACACTGTGCACTCTTTTGGAAGGGCTCTGTGAGCTAAACAGGCTCCGGCATTTACGTTCAGCGGTGGTGCGACTCTGTGCATTAACAGAGTTCGCACCTGTTCACATTGAGTGACGTAACCAACGTGTGACTGTTTTTATGCCACTCTATTCTTCCGCCATTACTTAGCAGCAGTGTACCACCTCTGCACGGTGGACCCCGGGCTGTGAGCGCACCTACTATTATTTTATAATTTGGTGCGTTCCGCCAGCCCTAAAAGGTTGTCAACATCTCTTCCAGGTCCCTAGGGATAGCCGAACATCAGGTTCTACAGAAAGGTCTATCTTTTTGCTCTAGCTATAAATATAACACCTTCCAGTTAGATATGGATCTCCAAAGATTCTATTGACTTTTACACCTTAAATTACACTTTTCCAATACTGATGCTAACAGCACCTACCCCATTAATTCTACTCATGACACCCAGTCTAAACTTCTTACTGCCGCCAGTCTTGGTTTACGCAACAAATCCACGTATAGACCTCCTATGGGCTCACATACCTTGGATACTTTCATACATTTTGTGAATGCCTCTTTCCAGAAACTGAGACATGACACGGACAGAAGCATTTTGCACTTTCCAACTAACCTTTCTGCACTTGTCCGACAAGCTTTAAAATCCCTACAAGACAACAAAGATCTCATAATCAAGCCAGTAGACAAGGGGGGTGCCATCGTCATAATGGACAAATCCCAGTACATACAAGAGGCTATTTGCCAACTGAACAACACAACCACCTATACGCAATTACCAAACAATCCCACCCACCGTATTCTGATCTTGATTCATGATACCCTGGACAAATATGTCACAAAAGGTGTACTTGATAACAAAACCTGTGAATTTCTTTCCAAACAACACCGCATCATTCCGGTGTTTTACATACTCCCTAAAATACATAACAATCTACAGAACCCACCAGGTAGACCAATTGTGGCTTCCACAAACTCCATTCTTTCTCTTATTTCAATCTATTTGGAGAAAATTTTATCACCATTAGTAAAGGAAACTACATCATTCATCCTGGACACAGAAGTTTTTCTTTCTATTATTAAACAGATCAGTCCCATACCCCAAAATACCTTATTGATGTCTTTTGATGTCAAAGATTTGTATACGTCCATCCCTCATGATCAAGGCATACAGTCAACACGTCGCCTTCTTTTAATGTTCACCATGGATCCCGACCAAATTGACCATTGTTGTGAATTACTTTCCATAGTCGTCAACAATATCTTCTTCCTGTTTGGAGATATATTTTATCTCCAGACAAGGGGCACAGCTATGGGCTCGAACGTAGCACCCCCTTAAGCTAATGCGTACATGGCCTACTACGAGGACTTTGTCATTTACATCAATGACCTCTTCCGCACCCATTATTTGGTGTGGAAGAGGTATATAGACAATATATTTTGCATTTGGCAAGGGGACATCATTTCCGTAGAACAATTCTTTACTGTACTTAAATTGTCATGGCCAGGTTTAGACTTCACCATGACTCATGACGGCCATCAAATCAGCTTCCTAGACAATATAATGTTAAAAGATGACCGGGGTAACCTCTCTACTGACCTCTTTTCCAAACCCACGGACCGCAACAGCCTTTTACATTATGACAGTTTCCACCCAACTAGAATGAAAAGCTCAATACCCAAGTCTCAATTCCAGAGAGTCAACAGAATAGTTTCAAACCCCCCTTTTACAACAAAGAATTGGGGAAATGAAATCCAAATTCCTCACAAGGGGCTATCCCCCCAAGTCTTGCATACATCCATCCCCTCCCACAGGAATCACGACAACAATGCCTCTAATCGGATCCCATTTGTCCATCATTACCACCCATCTGCCTATATCTTCCATAAGACTATCCACAAGCACTGGCACATTTTACAAATGGCTCATCCTAATGTAGATTCTTTCAACAACCCTGTTCTACCCTGCTTCGAAAGAGCACAGAGACTCTCATAAAAGAAGATATAGGCTCATTCCGGGTCCCCATTCCACAACACTTCCTCAGTAGACCTAAATATGGTACATACCCCTTCCTGAACTGCAATCAGTGCAGCAATGTGCTCAAAGGGGATTCCATTCACCGTCCACACATGGGGAAAAAATACGCTATTAATGGTTACTTCACCTGGGAAACCTCATTCGTGATATATCTCATTAAATACCCTTGCAGCCTTGCATACGTAGGTAAGACCACCCAGCAGATAAAAGACAGGATCTCAAAGCAAAAATCAACCATCAGATGCAGGAACCTTCTACTGCCTATCCCACAACACTTCATTTCAGCGGGACACAATGTGTCCCAACTCAGGTTTCAAGTAATTGAACACATACGAGTGGCCATCATTACTTTAAGAAATGAAGGTCAGTCAGTGCGAAAAATTGGGAAAACTTTGACGGTATCCTGAAGTGCCGTGGCAAAAACCATCAAGCACTACAAAGAAACTGGCTCACATGAGGACCGCCCCAGGAAAGGAAGACCAAGAGGCACCTCTGCTGTGGAGGATAAGTTCATCCGAGTCACCAGCCTCAGAAATCTCAGGTTAACAGCAGCTCAGATTAGAGGCCAGGTCAATGCCACACAGAGTTCTAGTAGCAGACACAACTCTACAACAATTGTTAAGAGGAGACTTTGTGCAGCAGGCCTTCATGGTAAAATAGCTGCTAGGAAACCACTGCTAAGGACAGGCAACAAGCAGAAGAGACTTGTTTGGGCTAAAGAACACAAGGAATGGACAATAGACCAGTGGAAATCTGTGCTTTGGTCTGATGAGTCCAAATTTGAGATCTTTGGTTCTAACCACCGTGTCTTTGTGCAAAGCAGAAAAGGTGAACGGATGGACTCTACATGCCTGGTTCCCACCGTGAAGCATGGAGGAGGAGGTGTGATGGTGTGGGGGTGCTTTGCTGGTGACACTGTTGGGGATTTATTCAAAATTGAAGGAATACTGAACCAGCATGGCTACCACAGCATCTTGCAGCGGCATGCAATTTCATCCGGTTTGCGCTTAGTTGGTCCATCATTTATTTTTCAACAGGACAATGACCCCAAACACTCCTCCAGGCTGTGTAAGGGCTATCTGACCAAGAAGGAGAGTGATGGGGTGCTACGCCAGATGACCTGGCCTCCACAGGCACCAGACCTGAATCCAATCGAGATGGTTTGGGGTGAGCTGGACCGCAGAGTGAAGGCAAAAGTGCCAACAAGTACAAAGCATCTCTGGGAACTCCTTCAAGACTGTTGGAAGACCATTTCTGGTGACTAACTCTTGAAGCTCATCAAGAGAATGCCAAGAGTGTGCAAAGCAGTAATCAAAGCAAAAGGTGGCATGGCTACTTTGAAGAACCTAGAATATAAGACATATAAGACATATTGTTCAGTTGTTCAGTTGTTAATTATATAATTCCACATGTGTTAAATCATAGTTTTGATGCCTTCAGAGTGAATCTACAATTTTCGTAGTCATGAAAATAAAGAAAACTCTTTGAATGAGGTTTGTCCAGACTTTTGGTCTGTACTGTATATTTATATCTATCGCAATATGCTTTATTTACTCATATTCTGTAATATCCAATTCTCATGTGTTTGCATCATCCATTCCCCATATCATGACACTAACGCATTATCTCTATTTTGCAGAGCCATCTTTATTGAATTATTGCTGTGAACTCGGGAGCCCTTTTGATACGGCTCTGTCTCTGACAGTTTTACTGCCATCCGTCTTCTCTGTCGTAATTCACTGCACCGTCGTCTTGTGACATACAAGCTTTTACCCTTGGATTTCTCACCGCTAGATCTCTCACTTCTGGTCTGTGGAACGCATGGGACAGGAACTTCCTGTCTGTGACACGTAAACGTCACTTCCGGCTTTCTCGCTGCCCGGCCCCCAGCTCTAGCTCTCACACACGCCATCGCTATTTTTAGGAGCATTTTATCCAGGCTCAGTACCTCATCAACTAGCAGACACACGGTCCCACACTATTTTTGGTAAGCTCCATATATTTCACTCAACTTCTCTTTTATCGCGTGTAGCATGTCCTTTATTACATTTAGCATGGTGTTCAGTGTACGCAATTCCCCATAGATCCTCCATTCGGGGAAAACGGCGTGCCATGCCATCACCATACCTGCTATATTGGTAGGTATTATTTTCCTTATAAGTACCCTTTCCACATTATCTGCTGTTATTTTCCGGTTGTCATAGATCTAGTTCACTCTCTCCCTACAGCTAACCACCATTGAGTATGTGTTTATCATGCATCCCAGCACTATATTCCTTAGGTAGGTCTCCAGCTCTATCTCGGTGTTCTTTTTATATTTCTCTTATATATATATTTCTCTTATACTGCACCAGGGGGTATACCTTCTTCTGTATTTAACTATCTGACATTTGACAATGTTTGGTGGATTAGTCCACTGGGTCCTCCTCATTGTCAATATGACCCTTGCTTATATGCATATCCATTTATTTACTTACTTGTAAATACTTTCGTTTTTGTTTTGTTTTGTTCTCACTATTATTGTATTTTCATTTTGTAGTACACTGATGAAGGTCTTGACAGACCGAAACGTTTGTAACTACTGTATGTACTGCACATTAAAACTTTTTCACTGTATATATTAGAGTGTGCCCAGTCTTCTATACTACAATACTGTGGTGCAGGCAGGAGTCCACATTTCAGAATTAAAATCTTGTGTGGTAATAGTGTGGAGCAGCCAGGAGAGTCCACATTTCTGAATGTAATTTGTTTGTGCTAATGGTGTGGTGCAGCCAGGAGTCCACATTTCAAAATTTAAATCCTTTCTACTAAATATGGTCCATACACCAGGCCATATTTCTGAATCTAAATACTTTCTGGTAATAGTGTGATCCAGATATCAGGACACATTTCTGAATTTAAATCCTTTCTGCTTATCGTGTTGTCCAGACACCAGACCACATTTCAGAATCTAAGTTAATTGTGCTAATAGGGTGGGCCAAGCACAAGGCCACTTGTAATAATCTAAATCCTTTCTGCTAAAAGTGTGGTACAAACTTTCTCATCAAATAAATACTGATTGTTAATTTAGTGACAGGTGACCGACAGGTTTGGGCCTAGGGTTGTGAAACAGCTGGCTAAAAGAGGGGAAGGGAACATCTTACATGAGTGGGAAAAAGTGAGGTAGTGGTGAAAGGGGGAAAAGGCTTCAAGATGTACGTGGGTTAGGTGGTAATGGTACTAAAAGCTCTATTGAACAAACACCATCTCATCCTATCCAAAGACAACTGTCAACATCTGTTACTAGATGGGCTACATGACTCCATTTGTTTGCAGCAGTGTGCCTAGTAAATGATGTCCAAAATTAGCATGTGCTCCAGTGGATGGCAAGCGCTTCATCAAGTGGCCTCTCTTCCCTTTCTTCCACCTAAACATCATACACAGTAAAATCCTCACTACACTGATGGCCCAAATTTTTTTCAGCTAGATCCAGGACCAGATGAAATAGGGTCCCAGCAGAATCCAGACCCTCATCACCAGACATTAACCCCCAAAGATGGAGGTGATCCTGATGAGACTCAGATACCCGAAGCGCACACAGAGTGTACTGTGCTGTCAGGGCAGGAGGTTGAATCTCAGGGAAAGAAGTGGGGGAACAGAGAGGCTAACAATGTAGTTGTAGAACTCAGTATAAATCCAGAGGCACGCAGCTGAGTAGCTCAGCAGAGGAGGGCTTACTGCACAGGCACGAAGTGATACAACCTCAATCAGCACTGCATCCTCAGCCACAACTCTGGATTTGACCAGCAGTGGTTGTGGGTCTGCAGTTCGCAGAAGCCGGCAAGAGTTTCCTAGCCTGGGCCTTTATTGAGATCGCAAAGGATGACTCAACCCACATTGTTTGCAATCTTTGCAAAAAAACAACTCAGTAGAGGAAAAAAATTGCAATAATTTGACTACTGCGTGCATGAACCAGCCCATGCGTGATCAACATAAGTTAGTCTGGTAATTTCACTTTGATAAAATGGGGACTAGTGGGCCATCCCATCAAATGAACCTGCTGCTTCTTCCTTCTCCTTTACTGTGGCAAGTGTTCTCACACAGGGCTGCAGAAACTTCACTTGCTTACCTCATTAAGTCAGGGAAAGTGAGATTCTGTCAGCTGTTATGGAAATAGAGATGCCTGCTGATTTTGTTTCACCGAGCACACCACATCTTGCTCAATTCACCATAATATCGCAACCTGCACCTCACTCACTGTCCAGGAGTTTGTTGTGTTCACCCTACTCCACTCTCTCTCAGCACAGCAGCCAGATCTCGGTCGCGCAATTGTGGTCACATAAAAGAATGATTATTTCCACACATGTGAAAGCTAAGAGCTTGAACTCCAACATGTCCTATCAGTTGGGCATGGAAATACTTCTTTTCCAGCTGTTGCATGCAGACGGTTTCTGAAAATTGGTGGCCGGCGCAGTACCAGTTGTCCAGTCGCCATTACTTCTCTTAGAAAGCTGTGCCTGCACTACTCCAGCAGGTCGCATACAACATCTCCCTTTCCTTGAAAAAATCTATGTCTTAACAGTGTGCATTTCACCACTGACACCTGGACAAGCAAACATGGCCAGGGGCATTACATCTCACTGACTGGTCACTGGGTGACTGTGGTGGCTGTGGGGGTAAGCGGGCAAGGAGCTGCTCCACAAGTCTTGGAATCCCAAGGCTTGCATGACAGACTTCTGTATCTAACACCTCCTCCAATGATTCTGCCTCTTCCACCTCCTCCAGGGCCTCCACCTGCATCCTCAACCTCTCCCTTAACCTATTTCCGACAATTGCAGTACATGTACTGTACATCATGATCGGAAAGGATGTCCCGACCCATGCAGTAGATGTATCTCATGACAATGGTCCATGCACATTGGGCTGTGAGCTGGCAATCGCCTTCGGGTGTCAGCCATTTCTCACAGCTGACGCCCGGTTCTCAGTGTCAGGAGTGGTTAGTTCGATCATGCCCAGTGCATGATCTAACTAAACTTGTGTTTGGGGTACTGACAGGTTACAAGTAGAGATGAGCGACTTTGCTTTTTTTAGGTTTGAGTTGGGTTTCATGAAACCCGACTTTCTCAAAAGTCGAGTACAATGAATTCGGCCGACTATAGGGAAAAGTCGGGAAAGTTGTGAAACACGAAACCCAATGCAAGTCAATGGGGAAAAAAGTCGGCAGTGAGTGGAGGACTGTAAACACACCTGGCATGAATTTTAAACCCAGAGGCGGCAAAATCTCTCTTCTCTCCCTCTCTCCCTCTCTTTCTCCCTCTCCCACTCCAGCTATGCTCCCGCTACGCTCCTCTCCGCTTCTCTCATTGGCTGAAAAAAGTCACGTGAAAGCATTCGGAGAAACCTGACTTTGATGCTTGGGTCGCCGACCGCAAGGCCAACTTCATACTGTGGTCGAGTTTTGTTTCATGAAACCCGACTTTGGCTAAAGTCGGCGACTTTTGAATCTGACCGACCTGTTTCGCTCAACTCTAGTTACAAGGTATAGCAATGCTGCTGCATTTCTATACCTTATAATTTTGATCATGCTACATAAAGTGATAGTCTCATAGTGGGACTAAGTAAAAAAGCAAATAAAATGGAAAAAAGTTGTAGAAATATTTTTGTGAAAAAACACAAAATAATAAAAACAAATAAAAAATATACTATACCCATAAATAAGTATTATGAAAAAAAATAAAATGTATATTTTGTATTGATGTATTCAGAACGACACTATTTTTTCCCTTTAGTGAATGCAGCAAAAAATGATACTTTATCATCATAATTCCAAACAAAAAGTTGAATAAAGCACGATCAAAAAGAGAATTATAAATAAAAATGGTATTCATGAAATTGTCCTCTTGTACGGAAAAAATTAAGCTGCCATAGAGCTCCATCAGCTGAAAGATAAAAATGTTACATCTCTCAGAATAAACCGATGCTAAAATAATTTTTTTTCTATAAAATAGTTTTTGCTATGTAAAAGTGCCAAAACCTAAAAAAGATATAAATGGCGTGATGCTGTAATTGTAGTGACCTCAAGAATTAAGCTGCCTTAGAATGGCATTAAAAAAAAGCTCAAAAAACTATTCCTGCTTTGTTGGTTTCTGTTTATTCTGCCTCCCAAAAATCGGAACAGCAACTATTAAAAAATGTCATGAGCCCGAATATGGTACCAATAAAAACTTTTCCCACAAAAACAAGCCCTCACATGACTTTGTCAGCAGAAATAGGGAAAACTCAAAATATTGTGATGCAAAAACTAGTTTTTGAAAACAAAATAAGTGTCTTTTAGCGTGTGAGAGTAGTCAAACATAAAAACCCGATATAAATCTGGCATCTCTGAGCGCTTAGACGAGAGTTTCTGTGTAAATCTCTAAAATACAGGATTCAAATGGAATTTATGGAGGAAGATTCCCTTTAATGAGACAAATGGAGGCAAGGAGGATGCTGTCTGACCTGAAATCCGGTGGTGTCGGCCACAATTTTCTGCACCTCTGAACAAAAGGACCACTGAAAAGAGGCCAGACATAGTCCAGAATAACTCTGATGCCTCCCTATAGTGAGTGCCTCCCTCAGGGGTTTCATCTGAATTAGAAGATTTAAAGGGAAGCCTCAATATAAGTGCTCAGCATAGAGCGCCAGATAAATGTGATCCAAATTGTTATGCAAAATGTTCCCAATAAAAGCTTCATCTCAATCCACAAAAAAAGCAAGTCTCCACTCAGGTCAGTCATGTGTTAATAGAAATATATAGGGTTTCCATGTTACTGGTAGCGCAAAGGTTCTAGAAATACTAATTGGCCCTCGCTGCACAAATATGTGCCCCCAAATCCAATTGCCCCCTCCCTTCTGAGACCCAGTGAGCCTAATCCACATTATCACAGGTTCATGAGATGGGCATAACATACTAGTCACAACAGCAGTTTGCAATTTTCACTCAGCAACATCGACTGCTGCTTGTTTCTGGAAAACACCCATTGAATCAAAATTGTCACAACATCTGTAGAAAAATTCCCAAAGGGGTATGATTTCCAAAATGGGGTTGCTTGAGGGGGCATTCTGCTCTTCTAGCCCTTAAGGACTTTGTATATGGAGTCCACAAACTATTATAGAAAATTCAGCACTCCAGGATGCCTCCTGTGTAACAGTATTTTTTAACCATACGGCGAGACTCGGGAGGAACTGAGCCCTACTTACCAATAGCGCTCTATCCCTCCTGAGTCTAGCTGTATGGCTAAGCAGTAGTGTACAGCCACATGTGATGTATTTTCACATTCAGCAGAAATTATGGGACAAACTTTGGTGCCATTTTTCACATTTTCTCATGTGAAAATGTAAAATCTGGAGCTAAAACAAAATGGTGGTAAAAATATAAATAATTTTTTCTTTATTGCCCATTAGTATAAAATTCTGTGATCCACCTGTGGTATCAATATGATCACTGCACCCCTAGATAACTTCATTGAAATGTGAAGTTTGTAAAATAGAGTGTTTTATGAGGGGTTCTGCTTTTATTGGACCTCAGGGTCTCTGCCAATGTGACATGGCATTCTCAAATCAGTCCAGAAAAATTTGAACTTCAATATGGCACTACTACTTCCCTTCTGAGCTTTGCATTGTGCTTCAAAAGTAGTGTTTGACCACATATGGGGTATTAATGTACTCAGGAGAAATTGCACAACAAATTTTGGCATCCATTTTCTCCTGATATCTTTGTGGAAATAAAAAAAATTCTAGCTAAAATAACTTAATTTTTGTGGGAAAATTTTTTTTTATTTTCACTGCTCTATATTATAAACTTCTGTGAAGCAGCTAGGGGTACTCACCACACATCTAGATACATTTCTTGAGGGGTCTAGCTTCCACAATGATGTCATTTGTGGGGATTTTCCACTGTTTAGACACATCAGGGGCTCTCAAAATGAGACATGGCACTGGCAGATCATTCCATCAAAGTCTTCTTTCCAAAACGTCATTCCTTCTTTACATTTTTGTGGGGAAATTGTGATTTTTTTTATTTTCATAGTTCAATATTATAAGTAGTGATGAGCAAATTTGTTTGAAAAATGATCGCCAAACATCACACGTCTTCCATGTTACAATTCTGCTGCACAGGAATAGGGTAGAAGGGGGAAAATTGACCCTGCACTACGACTAGGCTGATACCCTACGATGGAGTGGGCGACCCGTTCCTGCGAATAGACCCACCAACGATCCTAGGTTGATCTCAAGCGAAGACCTATAGATAGGGGGTCCCTGAAAGATCTAAGGACTGGTTACTAGTGTTGAGCGATACCTTCCGATATCAGGAAATATCGGATTGGATCGGACCGATACCCCAAAAATATCCGGTATTGCCGATTCCGATACCGGAAACCAATGTAAGTCAATGGGACACAAATATCGGAATGGAAATAAACCCTTTCTTTCCTTGCACATCCAGTTTGGGAGGGGGGAAGAGTGTGGGCGGTGCATGGATGGAGACTGTGCGTGTCTGTGTGTGCGGGCGGGGTCTGTGCGGGCCTGTCGGGGGTCTGTGCGGGCAGCCGGGGGTCTGTGCGGGCCTGCCGGGGGTCTGTGTGGGCCTGCCGGGGATCTGTGTGGGCCTGCCGGGGGCCTGTGTGGGCTGCTGTGGGTCTGTGCGGGCCTGCCGGGGGTCTGTGCAGGCTGCCGGGGGTCTGTGCGGGCCTGCCGGGGGTCTGTGTGGGTCTCTCGGGGGTCTTTGTGTCTGTGTGCAGGCATCTTCCGATGGGACTACAAGTCCCATCGGGCTATGCCTGCTGCAATGACAGTGATTGACACATTAGCCAATGATGGGACAGTAGAGGTCCCATCATCCGGCTAATGTGTTTAATGTAAAGAAAAACACAAACATGCATACTACATACATACATACTACATACATACTACATACAACAAACTACATGCATACTACATATATACTGCATACATACATACTGCATACATACATGCTACATACATACATACTACATACATACTACATACAATACATTCATACAATACATACATATAGACAACAGTACATATAACATAGAGTACATACTCACCATCACTTGTCACTTTGATCCCCGAAGCCAGAGTCATCTGTAAAAAATATTAAACTAACAAACAACCAATATGCTCCCTGATCTGCTGAAATCCACGAGTGTCCCACGACGATCTCCCATGGAGAACAGCAGCATCAGCTGATGCGACCGCTCTCTAGGGGCTCCTGTAATGCAATGACAGGAGGAAGGTATCCTTTCGCACTGTATTTCTCCACCACGGTAAAAAATATAGTCCCTAGTCTCGCTTTTGGCATTGCTGTGTGAGAAAGTTCCCACTCAGCTTTTGCCATAAAGTGAGACCAGTGAACTATAGTAACCTCTCAGTGATGCACTGCATGAGCCATTGTTGTCTCCTGTCAGTGTGTCACTGAAGGTCCTATAGATGTCACTGTTCTATAGGGGAGATCGTCGTGGGACACTCGTGGATTTCTGCAGATCAGGGAGTATATTGGATGTTTGTTAGTTTAATATTTTTACAGATGATACTGGCTTCGGGGATCAAAGTGACAAGTGATGGTGAGTATGTACTCTATGTTATATGTACTGTATGTCTATATGTATGTATTGTATGAATGTATTGTATGTAGTATGTATGTAGTATGTATGTTGTATGTATGTTTGTGGTTTTTTTTTACATTCAACACATTAGCCAGATGATGGGACTACTACTGTCCCATCATTGGCTAATGTGTCAATCACTGTCATTGGAGCAGGTACAGCCCGATGGGACTTGTAGTTCCATCGGACGATGCCTGCACACACACACAACCCCCGACAGACCCCCGGCAGCCCACACAGACCCCCGGCAGGCCCGCACAGACCCCCAGCAGCACACACAGTCCCCCGGCAGGCCTGCAGAGACCCCCGCAGGCCCACACAGACCCTAGCAGCCTGCACAGACCCCTGGCAGGCCCGCACAGACCCCCCACGTTCACGCACAGTCTCCGCCCACACACCACCCACACTCCATTATAACGCATCATGATGACATCATTTCAGCATGCCTAACAGGATGTGCCCACACTTCTTAGGATCCTCAACTGGCTCATTGCATTATGGAAACTTCCGATTCCGGTATTCGATATTGTAAAAATATCATAACTCAGTATCGGAACTCCGATACCACGAATATCGGCCGATACCCGATATTTGCAGTATCGGAATGCTTAACACTACTGGTTACAAAAACGGGTCACCTCCTAGAAGAAAACAAAGAGAAGGCTGCAGAAACAAATTGAAAACAGAAACTAAGACTAGCAAAACCAGAGATCCCAGCTCTGCATTAATTAAACACACAGGAGGCAAAGCAAAACTCCAAGCTAGAAATCAAGCTGATTAACACTGTTGTCCAGCAAGGAATGGGAGACAGGTGCAGGTTAATAGGGGTGATACAATCACCTGACCGAAGACAAACCCAGTACCAGAGGAAAAAGACCAGCAGCCAGAACACTAAAAGAAAATGGCGAATAGTCACAAACAGAACAGATTCTAACAGTACCTCCCCTTTAACGGGGATCCCCCGGATCCTCTAGGCTGAGCCTTATTTGGAAATCTCCTGTGAAAGGCCTTAATCTTGAGGCTGAGATATCCACAGCCTTCACCCAGGAATTGTCCTTGGGAATGAAACCCTTCCAAGACATGAGATATTGTAAGCCTCCTCTGTGCCACTTGGAATCAAGAATGTGCGAAATCTCAAACTCACATAGCCACCTTATCTGGCATGTCAACTTTCTTCAGCAAAGATACATGAAAAACTGAATTAATTTTTCAGGACAAAGGATTGTCCAATCTGACCGCTGCCGACAATCTGAAACACTTTGAAGGTTCCTACAAACTTAGGCCCCAATTTTTTAGAAGGGATCTTTAAATGCAGATTCCTAGAGGACAACCAAACCATGTCCCCAACAACAAACCTCACCTCCCTTCTTCTCTTGTCAAAATATTTCTTAGACCTCCTATTAGCCTGATTCAGGTAATGGCGCACACTGGTCCAAACTCTTTTCAAATCTCCAGATTAACTCTCCTCCTCAGGCACCACTGCCCCAATCCTAGAAAAATGGATGCTTCCCAGTACAACAAAAAAAGCAGAACACCCAGCCAAAGAAGACATATGATTATTGAGAGCAAACTCAGCTAATGGTAGATATTCCAACCACATCTCCTGATTGTCTGCTACAAAACATCTCAAAAACTGCTCAGCATCCTGGTTCTTCCTCTCGGTCTGTCCATTGGACTCCAGATGAGAACCCGACGTAAACAACAAATGAACCTTATGTCTGTCACAAAAGGCATGCCAAAATCAAGCCACAAACTGTGGTCCCCTATCTCAGACAATGTCCATGGGGACACCATGGAGTCTGACAATCTCTTTCACAAATGCCCTGGCAAGTGTCTTAGCGCAGGGTAATTTATTGAATGGGACCAGATGACACATCTTACTAAACTGGTCCACCACAACACAAATGACAGAAAAACCCTCAGAGACCGGCAGGTCGGTGATAAAATCCACTGCTAGATGCATCCATGGGGAGCTAGGAACCTCTAATGGGCACAGCAACCCTGCCGCTGGAGCATGAGAAACCTTAGACCTAGCGCCCACGGTACACTGACGCACCCACTTGACGATTTCTCTTAGCTACCCCGGCCACCAGAAACTCCGACCAATTGACTTTCTAGTCTCGACAATCCCTGGATGACCTGCCAAACAAGACTCATGACATTCCGTAAACAAAGCTCTCCTCAGGGCTTTAGGCACAAATAATTTCCCATACGGAGTGTTAGTTGGTGCCACATCCTGGGCTTTAAGAATGCTATTTTCCAACTCAGAACCTAAAGCTGCCACCACCACCCCTTTCTGCAGAATAGATTCCTCCTTTTCAGTATTAACTGTTGGGGAGAAACTTCGAAACAAAGCATCAGCTTTAACATTCTTTATCCCAGGGATATATGCCACAGAGAAATGGAACCGGCCAAAAAACAATGCTCACCTAGCTTGATGAGCAATCAAACGTTTAGCAGCATCCAGATAGATCAGATTTTTATGATCAATAAAGACTTGTATAGGATGTCTAGCGCCCTCAAAAAAATTCTGCCAATGCTCAAACGCAAGCTTAATAGCCAGCAATTCTCGGTTCCCAACATCGTAGTTGAGCTCCGCCTCCGAAAATTTCTTAGAAAAGAAATTTCAGGGATGTACACCATCATCTCCCTCCCGTGACAGAACAGCCCCCACTCCTACTGATGAGGCATCCACCTCTACAAGAAAGGGCTTAGTCTCATCTGCCTAGATCAAAACAGGAGCAGAGCTAAACTTCTCCTTGAGATGCTCAAAGGCCTTAACAGCCTCAGTGGACCATTGGATAGTATGGGCACCCTTATTAGTTAGATCAGTAAGGGGTTTGGCGATAACAGAAAAAATTATTTATGAATTTTCTGTAATAATTAGCAAACCCCAAGAATCTCTGAATTAACTTCAAGCATTCAGGTCTAGGCCACTCCAATACCACCTGAACCTTCACCGGGTCCATCTCAAAACCCATCACTGGAAACAATGTACCCCAAAAAGCAAATTTTCTGTACCGCAAACTCTCATTTCTCTAGTTTAGCAGAGTGTGTTTTCTCTCAGAATCTGCACAACCTCGCAGACTCTCTGCCAATGCGACTCCAGATCGAGCAAGTAGATCAAAATATCATCCAAATAAACGATAACACTCCTACCGATCAATGGCCTCAGAATGTCGTTGATGAAATTTTGAGAATGTCAGAGCATTTGTAAGGCCGAAAGGCATTACTAGACACTCAATATTACCTTCTGGGGTATTAAAGGCTGCCTTCCATTCATCGCCTTCTTTAATCCGCAGCAAATTATTTGCCCTATGGAGATCAATCTTAGAGAACCACTTGGCTCCAACTAATTAGTTAAACAAATCCAGAATTAGTGGCAAGGGGTAAGGATTGCGCACAGTGATCTTATTAATCTCCCTGAAATCCAGACACGGCCTAAGACCCCCATCTTTCTTTTTGACAAAAAGAATCCCACAGCCACAGGTAACTTAGAGGGTCTTATATGACCTGCAGCAAGACTAATCTGCAGGTATTCCTTTAAGGCCTCCCTCTCGGGAATCGTCAGATTAAATAGACGAATCTTAGGGAGAGTAGCACCTGGGACGAACTCAGTAGTGCAATCGTAATCTCTATGCGGTGGTAGAGCTTGTGACTCAACTTCAGAAAATACTTTCCAGAACTCCTGAATGGCTTCAGGTAGCTCATTTTTCACCACAGCAGCGATGTGTACATCACAACATTTCCCATAACATCGCTGACCCAAGGATCTTATAGTATTAGACAACCAGTCCAGTTGTGCATTTTTAACCAGGGTAACCCCAGGATGACTGGAAAAGGCAATTTATCAAGTACAAACAACTCTAAAGATTACTGGTGCTCCATATTCACAGTGAGTGGAAACCCGGTGACCTTTTGAGAAATGCACCCATGCTCTAGCGGAGTGTTATCAATCGCCACTACAGGAAAAGGGGATGATAAAGGTACAGACTCAATCTTATACTTGCCTAGAAATTGTTGATTGATCAAATTCAGTGCAGACCCACAGTCCACCATCACTTGAAAGTCCATAGTATGACCATGACAGATAGAACTCCCGGAAAAAGAAACTCCTGTAGAGCGTTACTCTGACCCCTTTTTTTTTCTTTTCCTGTTTTATGCGACCTTCACATGTCTTGATAAAATGTCCAGTCTTAACACAATAAAGGCATAGCCCCTCAGAGAACCTTATCTCCCTTTCCTGGGAACGAGAGGACATTGCCCCAAGTTCCCCATAGTCCACGGGGGTCTCTTGAGAGACAGGACCCAGCAGAATTGTAGCCTTCTCCTCATTCTGATGGCTAACTGCACGGCAGCCTCAAGTGTAGCAGGTGCAGGGTATGCAATGAGTAAGTCTTTAACCCTGTAATACAGACCTGCTAAAAACTGACTTTTGAGTGCTGGATCATTCCAGCTGACTTCTGCAGACCATTGTCTTAACTGGGTACAATATCCCTCATCGTCACCAGAACCCTGTTTCAGCCGTCTAAGCTTAGCCTCGGCTGTAGCGACCCGATCCAGATCGTCATATATTTACCCCATAGCAGAAAAAAACGTTTCTACTGACACCAAACAAGGGTAATCTGGCTGCAATGAAAATGCCCAAACTTGGCTCTCCTTGCAATAAGGACATAATAATCCCCACACGCTGTAATTCAATCCCTGAAGACCTGGGTCTAAGCCGAAAATAAAGTAAACATGCATTTTTAAACGAAAAAAATTCCTGTTGTTTACCATAAAAACATTCAGGCAAACCCATCTTAGGTTCTTCAGGGCGGACTCCTGGGCAATTACTCACGTGCTGTTGTAAGCTGGAAACTTCCGTTAACCGTTGCAGTCGTTGAGCGAGATCCTGAACGCTGTTCATTTTGCTGAAATCCTGGAGAGTTTTTTTTTTGTATACTTTCTCGGGCTGGACAAACTGTTACGATTCTGCAGCAGAGGAATAGGGTAGAAGGGGGAAAACGGACCCTGCACTACGACTAGGCTGATACCCTACGATGGAGTGGGTGACCCATTCCTGTAAATAAACCCACCAACGATCCTAGGTTAATCTCAAGCAAAGACCTATAGATAGGGGGAAGGGGGTCCCTGAAAGATCTAATGACTGGGTACAAAAACGGGTCAACTCCTTGAAGAAAACAAAGAGAAGGCTGCAGAATCAAACTGAAAACTAAAAAGAGAAACTAAGACTAGCAGAATCTTAGATCCCAGCACTGCACTAATCAAACACACAGAAGGCAAAGCAAAGCTCCAAGCCAGAACTCAAGCTGATTAACACTGTTGTCCAGGAATGGGAAGGAAGGAATGGGAGACAGGTGCAGGTTAATAAGGGTAATACTATCACCTGACTCAAGACAAACCCAGCACCAGATGAAAAAGACCAGCAGCCAGAACACTACAAGAAAATGGTGGATATTCACAAACAGAACAGATTCTAACATTCCATTTAGCCTGTGTGTTTTGTTGCTCATATTAAATGGACTTTCTTTCCTTTGGTGCTGAAGAGATTAAAGACTCTTTGTGTGCAGTAAGAGACATGCAGCTCCATCTCACAGCTGCTCCTTACCTGCTCATTTTTTCGATAAAACCTAACCAGACCTTCTCATCTCCACCTGTGAAAGTTTACTTCCTGGCTTGCTGGAGTTGGTGTGCTGAAGTTCGTTGTTTTTGTATGAGATTGTTCTATGCTGTTTTGGGATGTATGCTTTTTCCATTATTCTATTCCCATTTGGTTTGTACATTCCTATCCTTCCCATTATTTATCTCTACCCTTGGTGATTGTTTTTGTATGTAATTTGCTTCTGATTATCCTTGTTTGTCTTACTCGTTTATACACTATCATATGTGTCCCAGGTCTCCTGACAGAGAGGGCGGGAACAGCTTAGGACATTAAGAGACTAGGACCTCTCTACGTTCAAGAGTACCCCTGAGATAGGGATACTTGGGGTTCCAGAGC